>NC_133324.1:471366793-471691793 GCF_042186555.1 Aquarana catesbeiana | reverse complement strand
TTGTATTGCATCCTTTGTATGAAATCTCTGGTGTTCCTGCCAGTCCCCCTGCTTTCCTATCAAAAACTGACCACATTAGGCTTGACAGCACAGCATGGTCAGTTCTCTATCTATGCTGAGAACTGAGCCTGCTCTCCTCCAATGATCAAACTTGTCCTGACATCCTCCCCCCTTGTGCAGCCTTTCACTGGGAAGATCGGTGTTCTGCTGTTTCTCCTTCCCAGCTCTTATGCAGCTGAGTAAAGAGAGTATTTGATCACTTATAAGATAGGGAAAAATGCATTTATAAATATATTTTTTATATCTATACACAAATGTGTTGCCTTTCATTTCTATTTTAAACTGAATTGGTTGTTTTACAAGGTGAGGGTGTACATATACTTTAAGTGAAACTCTTTATTGGCTATTTTATGAACAATAAAAGGGTATAAAGGGTATCACAAACTTCAAACTTCCTGCATAAGTCAATGGCTAACACTCAGGTCATGATACAGACAAAGGGGTTCGTTTAATAGAACTGCAGTACAAAATCTGGTGCAGCTTTGCATAGAAACCAATCAGCTTCCGTGTTTTTTTTTGTGTCAAAGCTTAATTTAACAAGCTGAAGTTAGAAGCTGATTGGCTACCCATGCACAGTTGCACCAGATTTTGCACTTTCCAGTTTTACTAAATTAACCCTTTTGTCTGTATCATGATCTGAGTGTTAGCCACTGACTTATGCAGAAAGCCAACGTTACAGATTTTTTTCCATCTAGAGAGTTTGTTTCCAACTATAGGAATGTAAGCCAAACGTCAGGCCAAAAGCTAAGTATACAGTTGAAATACATGTATGGGAGGTGTTTTACCAACCAAAGAATTTGTATTTTGTATTTGTGTACATCCATTCCTGAGACTTACACAGCCCTGGCAGGCTGTACAGTCAGGTTGTTGCCCTGACCTTTGGTTGCAGTTGCACAATATAGGTTGGCCTGATGAAGGAGCGCATGCTCTGCAAATGCGTTGCATATGTCCTTGCACATCCGGCCAGTGACGTCATGTCCGCCTAGCTCTGCATTCCAGGGAGCATTGGGAGCCACTGGCACAGACGACAGTTGGAACCCCGCTTCCCATCACCAGATGGACACAAACCAGGATCTGTGCTGCTCAGGACCTCCTCCTCACAGCACAACATGCTTATGTTTTAATTCCTTATGCGAGTAAGATCCTTTTAATCTTATTGAAGTTACAAATATGCTGCACTTACTAGGCGCTTGTGTTTTCTCCCTTGTTTTTCTCTAAAGCTGCTTCTTGCTCCAACATTGAGCTTCTCTTTCTTATCAACTTTAAGGACTTTCCTTATTTGATATTATATGTGAACTTAAGCACCCTTAGTTGTGTCAATAACTGTTTTTATTGACACAATAAAGCTTGGTCACCTCTCTGTTCGTAGCCTGCGACTGGGCGCTAAAGGGGCAGAAGGAGGTCAACCCTATATATTTTTTTTTAACGAATAGATAACCTTTATTTTTTTTTACAATCTGCCTACTGTTCTGCTTTAGAGCCCTTTGACACTGGGGCAGAGAGGGCAGTAGAGGTAAAGCGCCGCTACTTTTAGCTGCACTTTACCACTGTTATAGCAGAGCGAAAAGCGTCCATGTAGCACTGCTGCCAAAGCGCTTTGCAGGCGCTTTGGCAGTGCTGCCCATTCATTATAATGGGCAGGAGCGGTGTATACACCGCTCCTAAACCACTCCAAAGATGTTGCTTGCAGGACTTTTTCTAACGTCCTGCAAGCACACTACTCCATTGTGAAAGCACTCAGGCTTTCACACTGGGGCTGCAGGGGAGACATTTTTCAGGTGCTTTACAGGTGCTATTTTTAGTCCTTTAGCGCCTGAAAAACGCCTCAGTGTGAAAGGGGTCTTAAAGCATACTGTAAACTACTGTATACACGATAAATTTACTTTCCTCTTATACCAACACCCTCACTTACACAATCACATACATTTTCATTTTTGCATTTATTTAATACCTTGTTTTTGCTGCATTCTCCTGCCACCTCATTCTTCGCTGAGGCAATAATGGCCCTGCAGCATTCTGGATATTACCGTAAAACACATTCCAGAAGGCTGCAGTAAAAGTAAAAGTATTGCAAAATATTGAGCCTGTATTGAAGCTTGGTGAGAAGGAGACAACTGTTGTAACGATTATTTGCAAATGGAAGAAATACAAAATAATCATCAATCGCCCTCAGTATGGAGCTCCATGCAAGATTTTGCCTCATGGGATCATGAGAAAAGTGAGGGACCAGCCCAGAACTACAGGAGGAACATGTAAATGATCTCAAGGCAGTTGGGACCACAGTCACCAAACAAACCATTGGTAACACAATATGCTGTCATGGATTGAAATCCTGCAATGCCTGCATGGTTACCCTCCTCAAGAAGGCACATGTACAGGCCCATCTGAAGTTTGCCATTGAACATCTAAAAGATTCAGAGAAGGATTGGGAGAAAGTGCTGTGGACAGATGAGACCAAAATTAAGCTCTTTGACATTAACTCGACTCGCCGTGTCTGGAGTAAGAAAAATGCTGCCTATGACCCTAAGGATCCTACAGTCAAGCACAGAGGTGAAAACATTATGCTTTGGGGATGTTTCTCTGCTAAAGGTATAGGCCGACTCTGCCGCTTTGAAGGGCCAATGGATGGGGCCATGTTTTGTACAATCTTGGATAAGAACCTTCTTCCCTCAGCCAGAACACTGAAGTTCTGAAGAGGGTCGTGGATGGGTCTTCCAGCATGACAATGACCCAAAACATACCGCCAAGGCAACAAAAGAATGGCTCAAGAAGATGCAAACTAAGGCAATGCCGTTGCCTAGCCAGTCTCAGACCTTAATCCTATAGAAAATTTATGGAGGAAGCTGAAACTTCAAGTTGCCAAGCGACAGACAAGAAGCCATACGGATTTAGAGTGGACCAAAATCCCTCCTGAGATGTGTGTAAACCTGGTAACCAACTACAAGAAATGACTTAGTACTTGGTAGAGAAACCCTTGTTGGCAAGCACAGAGGTAAGACATGTTTTGCTTGGGGATCAAATACTTATTTTACTCACTGAACTGCAACTCCATTTATAATATTTGTATGTGTGCTTTCTGGATTTTTGGTTCATATTCTGTCTCTATCATTTAAAATACACCTATGATAAAAATTATAGATCCTTCATTTCTTTGTAAGTGGGTAAACTTACAAAATCTGTAGGGGATCAAATAATTATTTCCCCCACTGTACCTAGTGAACTGACTGGCCTCAGGTAACACAGAGATAAAACAAATCCTACATAAGTTAAACCTTGTTATCTGCAGTCTTCCTGTCTTACATCAATTCAAAGTCCAGAATAAATAGCTTGTCTGAACTTCCAGAAAGCAGGGGGTGGAGAGCTGAAGTTACACTCTGCAGAGCTCAGTCAGGAGAGCTAAGAGCTGATTGGAGGGAAGGGACATATCCCCCTTAACACAGGAATTGAATTGAGGCCGTCAGTCTGCTGGAGCTCCCTCCCCTTTCCCTTCTTGGTGTCAGGAAAACTTGTCAGAATTGTCTCATGCAGATAGAGGAAGGAGGCAGCAAACAGAAATGACACCTATTGCTCTGGAATGAGACAAATCCATACTATAGAGGGAGAGGTTTTGTTCATATTTCATGTCTTAGGTTTACAACCACTTTAAGCTGTTTGTCTGGAGTGCAGCTTTATTACTATGCAAGCATTGTTCATTAGGGCCTTGGGGAGCTACTACAGATATATGTATAATAGCCAAAGCCCGTAATGTTATAATAGATTGGCAAAAGTACAATTTATCTTTTATGTCAATCATTCTTTGACTGTACACATGCAATATGAACAAAACATTAGACAAATCCTCCAGATCCACTCCTAAGGATACTTCGATTGCCATTAGCTCAGTTTCACAGCTTTTTACATACAATTTCTTGCTGGCATTTTGACTTGACACTCAAACATAATTCATACCTGTGGGCAGAATTACAACCTAGCTGGCTTAGCATATCCTGACATCTGGATTTAATAAAAGCTGTAGGTTTTGTTTTAATGCCGTTATTCTTGAACACTGATACCAGACAGATGAGTCCCAGGCTAAAGTGTTTGCTGCGGTGCCGGCCAAAAAGCTGTGTTTTGCTGTAAGCACTTACAGTCTGAAGCAGGCGGCTCATCAGACTTTTATTGGTTCCTGGTGCCTGTGCCCAAGGACAAAACTGCAGTTCACACGGGATGCTATCCACACAGATGGACACGATAGTAGCCAGAAATGAGACTGGATGTGTAAATCATGTTGCTGGTACATGAGGCAGGGATCCCAATTATGAAGATACAGCCATCTGCCTCAGCTTTTATAGAAAGTCGCGTGCAGAAAAACAGCAGCTGAAATCTATCTCTAAATTGGAAGAAGCAAAAAGCGAATGGCACAAACTGCACTCTTCCTGTAGCATATGGATGGAAAGAGATAAGAGAAGCCATCTATCAGTGGTGTCTGGCTATTATGCTGGAACAGAGCTAGATCCAAATCGAATGCAATTGTATTGTTCAAAGATGAGCACGCAGAACGGTTCCAAGAACTAGGCAGTACCCAAATTTGTCAAGGTGGGCCGAGCAACACTGGCAATCTATTGAATGTTTATTGGCAATACAATGCAATGCACATCATATTATATTCTAATGGGGCGTACACACGGTCGGACTTTTCAGCTACAAAAGTCCGACAGCCTGTCCGACAGACTTTCGACGGACTTTCGACGGACTTGCGGCGGACTTTCTAACGAACAGACTTGCCTACACACGATCACACAAAAGTCCGTCGAATTCTTACGTGATGACGTACACCGGACTAAAATAAGGAAGTTGATAGCCAGTAGCCAATAGCTGCCCTAGCGTGGGTTTTTGTCCGTCAGACTAGCATACAGACGAGCGGATTTTTCGACCGGACTCGAGTCCGTCGGAAAGATTTGAAGCATGTTTCAAATCTAAAGTCCGTCGGATTTGAGGCTGAAAAAGTTCGTTGAAAGTCCGGAGAAGCCCACACACGATCGGATTACCAGCCAGCTTTAGTCCGTCAGCGTCCGTTGGACTTTTGTAGACGAAAAGTCCGACCGTGTGTACGCGGCATAAAGGTTATCTATCCAGCTCTAACTCAAATGCTACATTACAACCTCAAATATTCATCTACACTTATCGCAATGTATTCATCTACACTTCATTGACTCAATGTTCTCCAAAATCCAACAGAAAGATGTAATACAGGGGTGTCCAACCTTTAGACCTTCCTGGGCCACACTGGGAGAAGAGGAATAGTCTTGGGCCGCACATAATACACACTAACAATAAGGATAGCTGATGAGCAGAAAAAGCTGGGCAGATAACACAAGTTAACGATCACTGATAAAGAAAATGTACCTGAGCAATAAAACTTAATTTTTATTGGAATATTTTTATTTATGACAGTAAAAAAGGGCAACATACAGCTGCATGGCTTTATCTAGGTAGGTGCTGGGGAGGGCTGCGACCTCCTCTCTACCTTCCCACACAGCACTGTGTGGGGAGGTAGAGAGGAGGTTGTGGGCGGAGGCTGCGCAACTGAAATCTGAAGTTACGCAGCCCACCCCAGCACTCACCTAGATACAGCCATGCAGCATTTACTTGCCTGGCACTATTGGGTGTCCCCATGTTCACTGCTGCCGATGCTATTACAAAGACAGCAGCCCCTGCTCCCTACAGTCGTGCCTGTGCCTGGATTCTTAGTGCTGGCCACAGCGGCTGCTACGTATGCACGGCAACCCTAGCATCTCGCCATACATCTTGGACCGCAAGCTGGACACCCTTGACATAATAGGTTTCCCAATTAAAGTGAACCTTGCATTAAAGTGCAATGTTCCAAAACTCACATTAGGAAAAAATGTAATAAATACTTACATCCAGGTTCTGCCCATAACAGAAAATGTTTCTGCACTGTGTTGTAGTATCTTCTCATGAGATCTGTTGAGATCTGAAATCCTCAACATTGCCAGGATCTCACCTAAGCAATTGCACATGGAAGGTGAGATGTCATTTCATTTTTGTTTCTCAATATGTGTTCTTTTTGTAAAGTTGTATTCTGTGTGTGATGCAAGGCCCATTTTAAATTGATATTCTAAATAACAAACATATCATACTTACCTGCTTTGTGCAGTGGTTTGCACAGAGCAGACCTGATCCTCCTCTTGTCGGGGCCTCCCCCCCGAGAAGCAGCTTGCTGTGGGGTCACCCAAACAGGCTTACTCCTGAGCCGCTGCGCTGCATGTCCATTCACACACAGAGCTGCAGCTTGGCCCCACCTCCTCTCTCCCCTCATTGGCTCACTGGCTGTGATTGACAGCAGCGGGAGCCAATGGAGAGTTCACGGAGAGCCAAGGCTGGATCTTGATGGGGCACAGGTAAGTCATGGGAAGGCTGCTGCACACAGAAGGTTTTTTTATCTTCATGCATCAAATGCATGAAGGTAAAACACCTTGGACCTTTAGAACCAATTTAATGAAACATTTTATTAAAAATATACAAAGGCTGCTATTGGTCACCTCCTTCAGCCTTCAGGGTATACAAAAGAAATCTAACAGATTCCTCCAACCACGCTGTTTAGAGGAGAATCGAAACAGTGTGGTTGGATGAATTTCCCCTACAGGCTACTGAATTCTTCTAGCCTGTACCTGCAGCTGTCAGAATATCAAAACAGTGACTACACCTGACTGGCTGCAGTCACTGTTTGGCTGACAATTTTCTGCCTGGCCCTTTTGATCTTCAGATTAAATTTTGTCGAGCATGGCGGTGCCAGCAAGGCTACCCACAGAACGAATTTTGGTCGTGTTTGGCCAGCTTTAGGTCAGTCTTCAATACTTTGAGTATTTCTGACTTGAAACAAGTATGCAGATCAGGATGTTTAAAATAAATGCTTCTCTGCATCTTATATTTGTAGACTGTGTAGTTTATTTATTAAAAAGGCAAATAAGCTGTTCACTTTGCAAGGAAAGTTTTCCCAGTGCTTAGTGAATGTGGTGAAATTTCATTTTGCAAAGAATTCCCAATTGCGTGCAAGGAAAACAAAAAACATTTTTGCTTGCACAATTGGATATTGGAAGTCAGCAGAGAACCTCATTCACCTTAAACACTGGGGCAAATTCCCATGCAAAGTGAACAGTCTATTTGCCTTTAGTAAATCAATGCCATTATCTCAAAAGAGGTTCAGCATGCCAGTCAGGCACCTAGCACTTTCAGAAGGACAGCTCCGGAATAGTCATCTTACTTCTCTCATGATAGGTTTCCTTTAACTTTCAGCTTATTGCTACTGATGACTTAATGACAGCAAGCCTGCACAAGGAAAAATCTTATACTACAGTCAGAGCAATCTATTCTGCTAAATTTATTGAATATGAAGCAAGATCAGAGCACTGAAGAACATAAATACAGAGTAGAAATTGCTTTTTACATTCCAAATTCGTCTTGCCATTTCCAAGTAATCAGCGACAAAATATCAAAGTTTAGCACCTTTTATTGAAATCTTTGACAGCTGCAAGGAATTGGAAACTCTGGTCAATGCAGATAATTATTCAATATGGCTGCTTCTATGATGAGTTTATTATCATAGGACCAGCCCAGAAGAACAGGTTCTTATCTTATAAACTGCTACATACCCAAAAATTCTTCAACTCCTGACACATTCTCTTACACAGATTCTGGAGGATTTTTCTTTTTTCTTTTAAACAACTGTCATTTGTTTAAATAAGCTCTTATTTTTATTGCAGTTCTTTATTTTCACATTCAGAAATCAAGCTGAAAATGGATGACATTTATACAAACTGCTGGAGGACAGCTAAATATTTCACAGTGAATGTGGCAATCAGGCAACAAGCACTCACACATAGGTCATTCAGTACATTACAACAGCAAAGTGACTGCTGGTAAAATACTTTCAGTAAACCACTTTTCAAACCAAGTTTCACACTTTCAACTACAAAAATCAATAGAAATAAATCAATAACCAAAACGACTATAGAAGTATTTATGTATAATAAATAGATGATAAATAATAGAAAAAAAAGGCAGTTGGTTACCTTTTGCTACTTGTGACAAAGAAGCTATATAAAGCTCAACTTCAGGAAAAGCAAGCGCAGGGTTGCTAGGATTACTGCTGGTTTCCAACCAGGGGATGGAAAAGCACATTTACTTACCTAATCCTCATGGAGTTCATCTATATGAGCTTATGAGGCAACTAAAAAATTATCTATCTATCTATCTATCTATCTATCTATCTATCTATCTATCTATCTATCTATCTATCTATCTATCTATCTATCTATCTATCTATCTATCTATCTATCTATCTATCTATCGCACAGTGTGAGACCCTGCCATTATGTAATTGGGCATAAACGTGACAATGCTGCAGTCTGAGAAGCTCTGGGAGGTTGATTGTGAATAAAGTGGTGTTCTATGCTTTCTCTGGATTTGGCAGTTCTGGATCAGGCCTGGGAGCTTGAACGTTCCATAGAGTATTGGGCAGGACAGAACCTTAACCTCTTCACACCAGCTGCATACATATATATGGCCTCTCAACGTGTGGGCTTTCACGCTGAGTGGCCGCATATATGCGGCCCTGTGTAAACCACTTACCGTGCTGAGAGCGTGCTCCCTGGGCGCTCACAGCACGGTAGCCGGAGGTTACCAGATAGCTCCCAATGCATACTAGCGATCAGGAGCTTTCAGATCATGTGACTGCCAATCATAGCAGCCACATGACTCGAAGGCCCGCCTCCCGGGGTTTAGAACCCTTAAAGAGCCAGGAGGCAGCCGACGGGAAGGGGTTAAATGCGATGTCTGTGTTTTGCTTGACTCTTTCCCCTTTCAATGAATACAAGGTGTAATCTGATTGGACCTGAAAAACAAAAAAACAAACACATACTTGGAATTTAGCTTTAAGGTGGCCATACCCATTGAAACTCTTTTCAGATCCAGCTATTTCTCCTGAGTATTACTTTTTTTTTTTCAAACGATCATTTGAGATTTCTTTGACAGAACAGAATGTTAAGAAAATATAACACCATATACATTACAACAAGGTTTATTAAAGAAGAGCTTTTCACAATTCCATTCTAAAAGGAGTCTCATCTGATTGTACTGTAAACGGTGACTATAGACCCTACAAGAAGCACGAGATAAAATTTTCATTAGTACTTAATTCAGCACTTTCTGCAGGTGATCACTTTTCAGCCTGAGCCCGGGTTCACACTGGTACGACACGACAGTCGTACCACTTTGGATCCGACTTTGCCCTGCGACTTGAATTCCGACATGCGTCCGACTTCAATGAACAGGGATCTGACTTTGATCCCCGACAATACCAGGCACTGTCTGGTATGAATCTTTAGGGAGAACTCCACACCAATTTAAAAAAAAAAAAAAACCGACATGGGTTCCCCCTCCAAGAGCATACCAGGCCCTTCGGTCTGGTGTGGATTTTAAGGAGAACCCCCCCACGCCGAGAAAACAGCGTGGGAGTCCCCCCAAAATCCATACCAGACCCTTATCTGGCACACAGCCCAGAAGGTCAGGAAAGGGGGTGGGGATGAGCGAGCGCCCCCCCCAAACCGTACCAGGCTGCATGCACTCAACATGGGGGGGTGGGTGCTTTGGGGCGGGGGTGCTTTGGGGCGGGGGGGCCTGCACCCCCCCACCCTAAGGCACCTTGTCCCCATGTTGATGAGGGCAAGGGCCTCTTCCCGACAACCCTGGCTGTTGGTTGTCGGGGTCTGCGAGCGGGGGCTTTTCGGAATCTGGAAGCCCCCTTTTACAAGAGGGCCCCCAGATCCTGGTCCCCCACCCTATGTGAATGAATATGGGGTACATTGTACCCCTACCCATTCACATGAAAAAAAAAGTGTCAAAAATAAAACAGCACACAGGGTGTTAAAGTAATTTATTAAGGCAGCTCCGGTGTCTCTTCCGACTTGTTCTCCCCCCCGCGGGTCTTCTCCGTTGATGCCTTCTAGCCCTCTCTGGTTCTTTTCCCATCTGTCCGCTGCCTCTGCTGGGTCTTCTCCACTATCTTCTCCCTCTTATCTTCTTCCGATGTTGACTCAACGCTCTCTCCCGCTCTAATGCCGGGTGTGCCACTACTTATATTGGCATGGGGCGGGGTCACCATGTGACTTCATCCTGAGGCCCGCCCCTTATGTCGTTACTGCCCGGGGCATGATGGGCGATGACGTCATAAGGGGCAGGTCTCCGATGACCCCACCCCATGCCTATATAAGTAGTGGCACACTACGCACCCGGCATTAGAGCGGAAGAGAGAGTTGAGTCAACATCAGAAGAAGAACGGAGGGAGAAAAATCATAAATCAAAGTCCGAATTTGAGATAGTCCAACTTGTCCTTTGACCAATCAAAACAATCCCAATGTAACATAAATTCCTTTTCCTGCTGCTGTAATCACTATGTCGGATGTCACAAGTTGGATGGTTAGGATGAGGATCTGACTTTGATCTGACTTCAATGATATTGAATGGGCTGAAAAGGGACCAAAGTTGGACCAAAGTAGTGCAGGAACCAGGGGTGGCTGGTGCTCAAAATTTTTTTGGGGGCGCAAACAAACTGAACAATACTGAAACTCCCCCATCAATTGCAGCCTCACTGTGCCCATCAAATTGCAGCCACTTGTGCCCATCAAACGCAGCCACTTGTGCCCATCAAATGCAGCCACTTGTGCCCATCAAATGCAGCCACTTGTGCCCAAATGCAGCCACGTGTGCCCATCAAACATAGCCACCTGTGCCCATCATATGCAGCCACCTGTGCCCATCATATGCAGCCACCTGTGCCCACTGACCCCCCCTCACTCGGAGGGTTTGCGGCTCTGGCAGCATCTATTTACCCCCCCCCCCGCACGGATCTTGGCTTCGGAAAACCCACCTCCCCACCCCCGCACGGCTCTGACAGAGGGTACTTACCGCTGTGCTGAGGGTACTTACCACAGCACTGTCGCAGCTCTTCTCAGAGCTGCGGTGACCTCCGCTCCAGCACGAGTCTCCTCGCTCCTCTTCCTAAGCACCAGACATCCAATAGGGTGGCCTGGCGCTTTGACCAATCAGGAAGCAGGTCTGATGCCCTGCCTCCTGATTGGCGGGGAGGAAGGTTAGTGTGAAAATAGCAAAAATTAATTTGCTATGGTCACACAATTGGGTGGGATCAGGGTGCACTCTCTGCGTCCCGAGCCCACCCTATTTTGAAGCCCGCCATAGGAATCCATGTGTCCGGCATCCTGAAAGGGGCCGGGTGCATGGATTTTGGGGGTGCACCCTTGGGCCCACAGTGCACGGGCCGCCACTGGCAGGAACCTTTTCTAAAGTTGGACCGACTTGTGTGTAACCAGTTAAGATGGCTCTCATAGCGAACCATTGATTTATACACGTCATGCGACATGTTCTGCCAAAGTCGGAGCGTAGGTTGTACCAGTGTGAACTGGGCCTTAGTGTGTACCAGACTTTAGCCTTTAAGATTTTTCAGCTCACACCACCTGATGGACAAGCAGCACGCCATCATTCAGCTGATATGAAAGAATGCACTCTTCTACATTATTTATTTTTGTAATCTGAAAAGGAGTGACAAACTAAATCCAGCACATCCATTCATTAATATATGCATAAGACAAACAATGAACGTGAACAATCTTACTGGAACTTATCCAGCAGAGTGCACATCGCTTTCACAAGGTTGGGGGGGGCGGAATAAAAAAAAAAAAAAAATCACCAGCAAAAAGCATTCATTATCGTTCATATTTTATAACTACAACCTAGATCACGGCAGTTTTAATAGAATGACTTGATGCCGTATGACAGCAGCAACAATATCTTCAGGACAACTTGCTGGTAAATGAGGGAGCAGCAGCTGTCAGATCATGGAGGACGTCAAAGAAAAAAAAAAAAGCATGCTGTCTGCGCTTTACCCATTCTTCTCAGCTATCGGCGGCTGAAGTCTATAAAAAAAAAAAACAAAAAAAAAAAAAAAAAAAACAAAAACACAGGCTAAACCTGGCAGCTTCCACCATCAACATTGTAAACATAGCACTTCCCTGTCTTTGTCTTTCCAGTGGATGCTGGGATTTATTATGTCAGGTAAACTCAGCACAGATGCCCTGTTGGTGGTGTGAAGTTTGCCCTGCAGAATTCACAGGCATGGAACGCTCTGCTCTGACTGTGGATTAACTTAACACACATTACAAGGCTTAGCCCAAACTCTGGTTTTTAGGTATGATCTGATTCTTTAAGCAGACAACTAAAAAGCTCTCTTCTTACAAAGTTTTTAACAAGGTGAGGTGGAGGTCAGAGAGGCAGAACGAGCCCACGGAGAAAAATCGCCTAGACGGAGAAACAGGTCTACTTTTTATATATGCAATGTATATTTATAATTTAACAGTACCGAGTACCGGCTGGCTCTCTGCTACCAGAATAAAAAAATAAACTTGTATTGATAACCCCTGATGAGCAAATCTTATGATGAAAACCAGCACAATAAACCTGTGCGAAAATTAACCCCTCAGCAACGTTCTGTCTTATTCCCACTTAAAACAGGTTATTTGAAATATTTACACTAACCATATAAAATTGTGCAGTATTGTAAGAGATAAATGGCTAAATTTCTTGCTATAAAATCGTGCTGGTACTCATGGTAAGGCAGGGTGGATAAAAATCTAAAGAAAGTTTTCTATTTAAGATACATTCATAATTTAGTTTATTCAGCATGAAATGGAGCTTAGTTATGTAACATGAGGCTGTACATTCTGCAATATTTACATTTTTGGTAAGCTTATTCGATGAATCCAAACTCTGCAAGCTGAGATAACATACACTGCATTGATGCATTCACAGTAACCATGAAATAAAACATAGTTCAGGAATATTCCTTTTATCCCATTGTTTTGCAAATATATGTACCCTACAAACTGTATGATTGAATCGGTTCTAATATCGCTGTTTTACTATCCTGACAGCATATTATTCTAAATAGGAAACCTTTATTTTGTTTGCAAATATTAAAAATTCTAACTTCCAGCAAGAATGAGTCCTTACATTTAAAGAGCACCTGTCATTTCAGATCCATCATGGCAGTACCTTGTGGACAGCATTCCCAGAATAGTTGAAGCTGTTATAGCTGCAAAGGGTGGGCCAACTCAATATTGAACTCTATGGACTAAGACTGGGATGCCAAGTTCATGTGGATGTAAAGGCAGGCATCCCAATACTTGACAATATCGTTTTTTTACTTGTACCTACAGGTAAGCTTTATTATAAGTTTACCTCTAGGTACAAGCCACTAAGCGGTATTTACTACCACTTTAATAAATGCAACATAGTTAGGTTGCTTCATCTCCCCGTATGACTGGTTTTAAAGCTCCATTGACTTCTATGGGACTGGACTTAAAATGCAGTCAAGTAGTCACAACACTGCAATTTTTTTTTTTGCCAGATAGAAAATAAAATCGCAAATGTGACCACTCCTTCTCACCAATTCACACTCAATTTGCATTGAAATAGCACATTCAATTTGCACCGAATTCGCAGCGCATAAGTGTCAATTGGGGCCTAAAGTAGCCTAAATCGTGGCAATGGCCAAATCCAATATCGACCAGGCTGTCAGGATACCTGGTAATTACATTTATTATTGGCAAGACCTCTCTGTAGAAATGGTATCCATTCTAGGATAAGTGGTAGTAAAGTCTCAAGGTTTTTCACTTTAATGCATTCTATGCATTAAAGGTGAAGTTCATATTTGTTCACCTTTTTTTCCCTTTAAATTCCAGCTCCACTATGTACCAATATAGTATTAATGTACTTATTTTGCAAAAACAAAAAAGCTTTCCATTAATTCTACACAAGCTTACCTTACTCTCTTCACAGCTGTTTAAACTCACTGCTTGATTACTTCCGCCTTACTTCCTGGTCAGACTTTAGGTCATGATACAGGAAGGAGTTTACCAGCTGAGGGTAGATGATGCAGGGTGTGTGCTAATGAGATCAGCTGGTCAACTCCTTCCTGTGTCATGACCTAAAGTCTGACCAGGGAGTAAGGCAGAAGTAATAGAGCAGTGTGTTTAAACAGCTATGAAGAAAGTAAAGTAAGCCTGTGTAGAATTAATGGAAAGTGGTTTGTATTTTTGCAAAATAAGTATGTACATTAATACTATATTGGTACATATAGTACATACAATCGGGTCCATAAATATTGGGACACAATTCTAATCTTTTTGGCTCTATACACCACCACAATGGATTTGAAATGAAACAAACAAGATGTGCTTTAACTGCAAACTTTCAGCTTTAATTTGAGGGTATTTACATCCAAATCAGGTGAACAGTGTAGGAATTACAACAGTTTGTATATGTGCCTCCCACTTTTTAAGGGACCAAAAGTAATGGGACAGATTAACAATCAGCCATCAAACTTTCACTTTTTAATACTTGGTTGCAAATCCTTTGCAGTCAATTACAGCCTGAAGTCTGAAACGCATAGACATCACCAGACACTGGGTTTCATCCCTGGTGTTACCAAAAGTAATGGGACAATTGGCTGCTCAGCTGTTCCATGGCCAGGTGTGTGTTATTCCCTCATTATCCCATTTACAAGGAATAGATAAAAGGTCCAGAGTTAATTTCAAGTGTGCTATTTGCATTTGGAATCTGTTGCTGTCAACTCTCAATATGAGATCCAAAGATCTGTCACTATCAGTGAAGCAAGCCATCATTAGGCTGAAAAAACAAAAACAAACCCATCAGAGAGATAGCAAAAACATTAGGTGTGGCCAAATGAACTGTTTGGAACATCCTTAACAAGAAAGAATGCACCGGTGAACTCCGCAACACCAAAAGACCCGGAAGACCACGGAAAACAACTGTGGTGGATAACCGAAGAATTCTTTCCCTGGTGAAGAAAACACCCTTCACAACAGTTGGCCAGATCAAGAACACTCTCCAGGAGGTAGGTGTATGTGTGTCAAAGTCAATAATTAAGAGACTTCACCAGAGTGAATACAGAGGGTTCACCACAAGATGTAAACAATTGGTGAGCCTCAAAAACAGGAAGGCCAGATTAGAGAGTTTGCCAAACAACATCTAAAAAAGCCTTCACAGTTCTGGAACAACATCCTATGGACAGATGAGACCAAGATCAACTTGTACCAGAGTGATGGGAAGAGAAGAGTATGGAGAAGGAAAGGAACTGCTCATGATCCAAAGCATACCACATCATCAGTGAAGCATGGTGGTGGTAGTGTCATGGCATGGGCATGTATGGCTGCCAATGGAACTGGTTCTCTTGTATTTATTGATAATGTGACTGCTGACAAAAGCAGCAGGATGAATTCTGAAGTGTTTCGGGCAATATTATCTGCTCATATTCAGCAAAATGCTTCAGAACTCATTGGACGGCCCTTAACAGTTCAGATGGACAATGACCCGAAGCATACTGCGAAAGCAACCAAAGAGTTTTTTAAGGGAAAGAAGTGGAATGTTATGCAATGGCCAAGTCAATCACCTGACCTGAATCCGATTGAGCTTGCATTTCACTTGCTGAAGACAAAACTGAAGGGAAAATGCCCCAAGAACAAGCAGGAACTGAAGACAGTTGCAGTAGAGGGCTGGCAGAGCATCACCAGGGATGAAACCCAGTGTCTGGTGATGTCTATGCGTTTCAGACTTCAGGCTGTAATTGACTGCAAAGGATTTGCAACCAAGTATTAAAAAGTGAAAGTTTGATGGCTGATTGTTAATCTGTCCCATTACTTTTGGTCCCTTAAAAAGTGGGAGGCACATATACAAACTGTTGTAATTCCTACACTGTTCACCTGATTTGGATGTAAATACCCTCAAATTAAAGCTGAAAGTCTGCAGTTAAATCACATCTCGTTCGTTTCATTTCAAATCCATTGTGGTGGTGTATAGAGCCAAAAAGATTAGAATTGTGTCGATGTCCCAATATTTATGGACCTGACTGTATAGTAGGGGAGCTGGAATTTAGACAAAAAAATTAAAAATAAGAAAAAAGGTGAACTTAGCCTTTAAGGTGAAAAACCTTCTTTGCTGCAGCTGCTCCCAGACCCCCCTCTTTTCTTACCTGAACCCGATCTGATCCAGCGATGTGTACGAGCCCAGCGGCTCCAGCTGCTGTTTCTCCTCCTTGGACAAATTGATAGCAGCGGGAGCCACTGGCTCCCGCTGCTGTCAATCAAATCCATTGACACTGTCTGTGTCAATGGATGCAGCAGTGGGACTTGAGAGCGAGCGAGCCCGCATGGGTGCCACCATGGTAAGTGGCTTTCTGTGGGGGCACCTGATGAAGGAGAGGAGTTTGGAGCACTGGCGGGCACCCCATAAGAGGAGAATCAGGGCTGCTCTGTGCAAAGCTCTTGCACAGAGCAGCTAAGTATAATATGTTTGTTATTTTTATTAAAAAAAAAAACAAAACATGAACCTTTACAACCACTTTAAACATTAGCAGGTATACAGGCACCTTCAGCATAAAAGAGTGAAATCTTGTAAATACAGGTATACCTTGTACTGTAACTGAAAAAAATGAATAAAGTACTCCAAGCATAACATACATGATAGTCAAACCAGTTGTATTCCTTCATACATTCCCAGTTTATGGAATATGATATGGCCAACCAAAGAGTTTTTCAAGAATGCTGTAAAATGTATTATAACCAATGTCTAACTACTCTACTTTCTGGGGAATTCAAAAAGGGTGTCTTAGATACCTTTCAGATTTCTGTCGGGGAGGAGTACCAAAAGTGTTGGAGCTTGTGCCCAATTCAAGTACCTATCAAAGACAAATACATAAATCTGCCCATGTCTACACTGAGGGAGTGTCAACACTGGTCACTCCTTCAGTGCCTCTCCCCCACACTTTCCGGCCACTGCAATTGTCACACCTACAGATGCATGGTTGAGTTTTGTACTGGGGTGGGTAGAGCCCGATGAGAAACTGAGAGATCAATACCCCATCAGACCTGCTTTACTTTTGGTAGTGAGTGGATCCATTGCTGTTATTAAGTCCACTAGAGGGTTTCAAATACACCCACTGCTGTTTGCTCTCAAATAAAATTAAAGTGGACCTGATGGAGGACTAGGCTCTCCATTTCCATATTGAGTAATGACATCATCTGTATCCCCGTTTACATTTAGCTTTCAGCCAAGAGAATCTCCCAACTAACAGTTTAATGGGGCCAGGGATACAGTTCTGTGCGGAAACTGTCACATCCACAACAGCTTTCCAGCACAGGTGAGGCCTGCTCTGAGTACTGAAATAATCTCTATTTGACATCATCACTGTGCTGTACATAGCCTGTGCTGACAGTAGAGCTGTCAGAGGGAGCCCAGCAGGCCCCATCCACTACAGCCTGCCTGTAGAAAACTAGAGCGAAAAGAAGACCAGTCACCCTGTACAAACAGAGCAGCATAGACCAGTCTTTATTACAGGAAAATCCTGCATAGAAGCAAAGTTTCAGACTGAATTACTGCACAGATTGAAAGAAATACACATGCCCCTTGTATTTAGACAATATTGGCTTATCCTGGAGTTCAGATTTAACTGCTTGCCAATCATATACTGTACATATACGGCTCTCCTGTGCAAGATCACGTACCTAGTATGTAATCCTGCACTCCCGGGTCTAGGGCACGCATGCGTGCCGCCAGCGACCCGTTCCCGCAACCACAGCGGGAGACAATCAGCGGGTCGGGTGGACTCTATGTCCACTGGGACCCGCCAATCATTCGAGACAGAAGCAGAACGGCGCTCTGCCTATGTAAACAAGGCAGACTGCCATTCTGTCAGTAGGGAAGGTAGCGATCCTGTGTTTCTGCAAAAGCAGGAGCACAGATTTCTGCCTTCCCATAGTATAAGCACCTCCCACACAGTAAGCAAGCACATTTTAGTCACACATTTAACCCTTTGATCGCCCTGTTAACCCCTTCCCAGTCAGTGTTAATAGTGCAGTAACAGTGCATATTTTTAGCACTGATCACTGTATTAGTGTCACTGGTTCTCAAAAAAGTGTCACTTAGTGTCTGATTTGTCCGTCACAATCTCGCTATAAGTCGCTGATCACCGACATTACTAGTAAAGAAAAAAAAAATTCCATATATTATATACATATATATATATCCCATAGTTTGTAGACGCTATAACTTTTGCGCCAACCAATAAATATACGCTTAGGCCCCTTTCGCACGGGCGGCTGTTCTGCCGCTGTTAAAAGCATGTTTTATTTTGAAATTCAGAGAATCCTGGCACAGCGTTCACTTGCAGTTGTACATTGCAATTAGCTGCGTTTACGTGCGTTTACATGCAGGTGCATTTGGAACATTCTTGCCAATTCTGATGTGCTTCCTGCTGTTTTTCTTTCCTTGTTGCCGCTGCTATCTGTAGGAGAAATAGTACACTGCGATTACCTGCAGTTATGTGCAATAGCTGCGCTAAATCTTTGCTGGACTTTATTTTTTCTATCTGCACAAAACCGCATTTAAAAAAAAAACATTGCTAAACGCAGTGTGTGAATGGGGCCATAGGAAAGCATTGTGTGCATTTAGCTGCGGTAGATAACGTCTTCTGTCCGCAGCTAAAAGCACAATTCTATCCGAAAAATTATGTAGCAGAATATATATTGGTCTAAATTTATGAAGAAATTCGATTTTTTACATTTTTTTTTTTTGATAGGTTTTATAGCAGAAACTTAAAAATAGTTTGGGTTTTTTTTTCAAAATTATTGGTCTTTTTTTGTTTATAACGCAAAAAATAAAGACCGCCGAGGTGATCAAATACCACCAAAAGAAAGTGCTATTTGTAGGTAAAAAAGGACATTTTATTTGGCTATAACGTCGCACGACCGTGCAATTGTCAGTTAAAGTAATGCAGTGCCGTATCACAAAAAATGGCCTGGTCATTAAGGGAGGGTAACCCTTCCAGAGCTGAAGTAGATTTTGCCAACAAACACTGTCCATTGATTGTCAGCCACATGGGAAACACTGCTCTCTCATCAAATTGACAGCAGGAGAGATTCTGCTATCTCCGTTTTCCCTCAGAAACTTCCCCCTGTCCTGAACTGACATTTGTTAGGAGTGAGTTAAAATGACAAAGAAAGACTTCACTGTAAATGTAGCACTGGGCTTCACATGGCTGAATGAGTAATGAGCACGTCAAATCAATTTGCATCCACCACATTGCTTCTGATATTTAATGCAACAATTTGTGGTCCACCAAGAAATATCCAAATAAAACTTGATCATGTTTTGCCCACTGTCACAAAAATGTAAGCATTAACAGCGACTACGTGGTCTGTGCTCAATCTCTGACGTCCGATATCTAGGCAAGAGACGTCGGGGATGATTTGGAACAGTAGATCATTGTTACTGGTAAGTTAAATAAAGCAATTTTCATTACAAGCGATGTGATTTGGGTTGGCGCTGCCCTAGGCTTTGAGCGCGAATACACCCTAAATTAGTAATTGGCCACTCTACAAGTTCATTCCCTCGTTACATCTAATGGGAATAATGGGTGATTAGTAAAGACCAGGAAACAAATGCTGCAGTTTAGCAGAGCCCTTGATTACATTTTCAGTACGCCGTCTTTGCCACAGGCTTCATACTGCACTGTATAAGGGGGATCGGTTATCCAGGTGGCATTTCTTTGTCCCCGATGCGGTGTGCTTGCTTGATTTGTCCTTACAGTACAGCAGAGAAACACACGTGCATCAAAAGCTGAGTGCTCAAGTCAAATGTTCATCTTACGAAAATCAGGACATAGGGGGTTATTTACGAAAGGCAAATCCACTTCGCACTACAAGTGCAAACTACAAGTGCAAAGTGCACTTGAAATTGCACTGAAAGTGCATTTGGAAGTGCAGTCGCTGTAAATCTGAGGGGTAGATATGAAATGAAGGGAAGCTCTGCTGATTTTATCATCCAATCATGTGCAAGCTAAAATGCTGTTTTTTATTCTCCTTGCATGTCCCCCTCGGATCTACAGTGACTGCACCTCCAAGTTCACTTTCAGTGCAATTTCAAGTGCACTTTGCACTTGTAGTGCAAAGTGGGTTTGCCTTTCGTAAATAACCCCCACTGACATGGTATTCAAACAAAAAGTCGTTTGAAATTAATCAAGCCCATAAAAGGCACAATCGAATAGTCAGATGAGCAATTTTTATACTTTCTTGTCCAAACATTTGAATGAAATTTTGCAGGTAGAAAACCAGCTTTAGTGCAATTTGTTTATGTGGCTGGAGACTTCCCTGATGCTTGGGGCTTAAAGTGGTTGTAAAGGCTGAAGTTTTTTTTTTTTTACCTTCATACATTCTTTGTCTGAAGGTAAAAAAAAAACAAAAACCGTCAGCCCCGGTTCACACTATGCGGTGCAGGAACCACATGTGATTTTGAACAGGAATCGCACTGCACCTGTTCAAATCACATGAGAATCTTCAGCAGTGCGATTTGAGCCATTATTCTGTTTGGCTCAAATCACACCGAATTCGCACACAAAAACATGCAGGACCCTTTTTTTTGGCCGCACCAGATTGGGTTGCATGGGTGTTCCAATTCTGCAAATCACACTGCATTTTGCGAACAGATTTCGGGGCATCATTAACTTAACACAACATACACACCTGCATCGATTCGCATGAACAGGGTGTGATTTGCATGTGGCGTGGAATTTGCTGTGAATTCCACAATGCATCAGTGTGAACCCTGGCTCATTGTGCAGCTCCCCCCTCTGCCCCCTCTTATACTCACCTGAGCCAGACCCAGCGATGTGCACAAGAGCAGAAGCTCTTCCGGGTCTCTCCCTCCTCATTGGCTGAAACACAGCAGCAGGAGCCATTGGATCCCACTGCTGTCAATCATAGCCAGTGAAGAGGGAGTGGGCACAGGTCCAAGCCATGCTCTGTGTGTCTCAAACACACAGAGATGGCTCGGGAGCGAGCGGGCACACACGAGTATCCCCTTGGAGCAAGCATCTTGCTATGGGAGCACTCAGCAGGGAGGAGGGGCCAGGAGCACTGGGGACCTCAGAAGAGGAGGATTAGGCTGCTCTGTGCAAAACCACAGAGCAGGTAAGTATAACTTAAAAAAAAAAAAAAAAGTGACCCTTTACAAACACTAAGTAAATGGCCAGTTTTGCATTTAAAGTGGAACTTCCCCCATAACAACTTGATAAAAAATAATGTTCTTTATGCAAGAAACATACATTCCACAATAATAATTATGCTACCAAAATTAGTGTGTGCTGTAAATTGCCTCCACCATTGCTCCGGTTTCTTTTGGCGGAGGCTGCCATTTTGCTGAAGACCAAAGCCCCTGAGCAACAGTAAATCTTTAGGCTGTCAGCATATCGGCCTCTGATAGCTTTGATTTTAGGCACAGTGCCAAAAAATAGAGAACTGAGCATATGCAGAGCAGGGTAAGATCGTGTATTACTGGATTTTAATAGGCATCTATTTTTAATGTTTTACATAGCTATACCTGCAAAAATGGCCAGCCTGAAATGATCTTGCAGGACTTTTCTAAAAGTTCCACTTAAGGATATGTTGAAATAAGAGACTATAATAGGGTGAGGACACTAAAGGACATGTTAATTTAAATTGCTCCCCTGAAGTTTCTGTACCATCACTTATGTGCACAAAAGCCAATAAATGATAGCAAAAAAAATATATAGTCTAGGTCAAATGAGAGCAGATGATTTGGGCAGCAACAAGTTCAAAAACTTGTTTATTCCTCCTCTGGAAGAAAAATGACCAACTATAGATTTCAGAGCCAATAAGCAGTTAACACAATGATGCCCTGTTATGTAATATATGTAGATATATGCCATAACCTCCTACATAAACATGTAGCTGACCCTTTGCACCCCTGCACCCCAGAATCCATGCTATGACCAGATGTCAGTGACATTCAGTGTATTGTTAAGGGACATGCTAGGCCAGGATGACAGTCCAGTTCCAAAATCTACCTTGGAATGACTCACTTAGTAAAAGACGTTTGAAAGTTGGAAATTCTTTGCTTTGTATAGCTGAATCCTGACTTGGATTGCTATTCCCTCTTTGTATGACCCACTTTATCAACTCCACTGAAAAGCTGTAAGATATTTTATTTGCACAATGGAGTCTTTTATATGTCAAGGGTGCTTAAACCCTGTTTGTCCATTTTTCTTCACAAGCAGACATAAGTCCAACAGTCATTTTTCACGTGCAGTTCATTCGAGAGTACACGTTGAAGTATACACCATAAAGCATGAGGATTATATCAAGGGCCTATTTTACAAAAAGAACTTCTTTTGGTCAGCAATGGATCTTCACTTCCACAAAACTCAATCTCCCTTTTAAAGAAACATCAGAGTCCTCAATCCATCTCTTCACGCAAGAGTCCTCAGTTCCCCCCACCCCCTTCCCATAAGAGTCCTCAGACCCTACCATTTCACATCAGAGCCCTCAGACCCTACCATTTCACATCAGAGCCCTCAGTCCCCGTCCATCTTTTCATTACTCAGTCCCCCCCATCTTTTCACACCCTCAGTCCCCATCTTCCTTTCACATCAAAATCCCCAGTCCCCTTTCCCATCAGAGAACTCAGTCCTCCCCACCTTTCACAAGAGTGTCCTACCTTATGATCTTCATCACAGTAGGACCATGGCAGCAGGCAGAGCAGGTCTAAACAGAGGTGGACATCCGTTCCTATTCTGAATGTAGGGCTGCCTTAAATGCTGCATATTCTGAAATAGTCCCATGTGCCTACATGCTGCTGGTGGCCGGCACCACTGAAACACATGATTTTTTTTCTTTTTGAAAAGCCTGTGGCATGTGATACACACCCAAAAACTCCACCCGGTGCCGAAAAAAGTGCACACACATAAAGAGTGACATAAAACATGCAACGGGTTTTACACAATCCTCCCTAGGAAGGACCTTACCCTGATCCCCCAGGGCCTTAGGCTCCAGACGGGGACTGAGGTACTCACTGGGCCCATCTGGCCGAAACCAGATGGACCCCCTTTCTCTGAAGGGTCTGCCGAAACAGACCAACCCCAGTACTCGGTGGGGCTCCCCCAAAGGGAGATCCCATGAGAGAGGGAGAACCAAGCCAGAAAGCCATGTCCACTTCCTCCCAAAACTTTCAGGGTAGGCCCGAGGACCCACACCCTACTAATCACACTGTGACAAACGTGTAACACAATCAACAAAAAAAATACAAAAAAGTGACAAACACGGGGAATCAATAAAAAAACTGGGGAGAAGGAAGTGGGAGAAGTGAAAGTGGCCATTGTGCAATACAATGCCCGGCCCTTCGGCCAGGAATAAAAAAATTCCTCTGGTCCTAGCCATAAGGCTCGGGCCTAGAGGCATGTGCGAAAAAAGTGTGTATGGTGCCAATAAAACTCAAAGTGCCCCTTAACACTTGGAAATTATGGCACCCCTGGACTGCCACTCCAGTGGCATATTCACCGCGGGCTTTTCTCTCAACCCTGACCAACAGCCCAATCGATGCAGCCCCAGACTAAAAACTGGAATCAGCTGTCGAAAGCACCGTACTAACGATCCGAAAAACGGCAGATCGTTCGGACAACATTTTACTTCCGATTTTCGTATCGTGTGTACGGGCCTTTAGTGCAAACTTCTGGGAAAATCAGTGAGCCAATCACACAAGCAGGAAATGATGTTTCTGGGGGCGTTCTGTACACATTGTATGTACAGAACACCTTCAGGTAGCCATATTGCATTGAATTTTACAGAAAAAAAACAGTGGCTGAAGATTAAAAAGGAAAGGTCATTTTTAATAACATTCAATTACAATATGACTTGTATCGCAATTGTATAAACTATATATTTTTCATTTTTTTGCCATTTTTTTTCCAGACGAAAGTGGAGTTACCCTTTAAATACTTTCTTTTCCTCAGAATTAAACAGATTAATCTCATTGGTCGATTCTGAAACACTAGGGGATCTACTTTGGTTTGAGCATCGTGGCAGGACCAGCAGCAATAAGGTAAGGTATAAGTCTGTTCCGTAGTTTGTTTATGTAGTATTTTTTTTTTTTAAACGGTTTCTGGTGACAAACTGGCATTACAGACTAAATGTGTCTACACATCGGGAATCTTAGGGGGTCACTAAAGGACAGTAGCGCACTGGGAATCTTAGGGGTCACTAAAGGACAGTAGGGCGCCAGAAATATTAGGAGTCACTAAAGGACAGTAGAGCACTGGGAATTTTAGAGGGTCAATAAAGGACAGTAGGGCACTGGGAATTTTAGCGGTCACTAAAGGACAGTAGGGCGCTGGGAATCTTAGCGGTCACTAAACGACAGTAGAGCACTGGGAATCTTAGTGGTCACTAAAGGACAGTAGGGTGCTGGGAATATTAGGAGTCACTAAAGGACAGTAGGGTCTTGGGAATCTTAGCGGTCACTAAAGGACAGTAGGGCATTGGGAATCTTAGCGGTCACTAAAGGACAGTAGGGCGTTGGGAATCTTAGCGGTCACTAAAGGACAGTAGGGCATTGGGAATCTTAGCGGTCACTAAAGGACAGTAGGGCGCCAGGAATATTAGGAGTCACTGAAGGACAGTAGAGCACTGGGAATCTTAGTGGTCACTAAAGGACAGTAGGGTGCTGGGAATATTAGGAGTCACTAAAGGACAGTAGGGTCTTGGGAATCTTAGCGGTCACTAAAGGACAGTAGGGCATTGGGAATCTTAGCGGTCACTAAAGGACAGTAGGGCGTTGGGAATCTTAGCGGTCACTAAAGGACAGTAGGGCATTGGGAATCTTAGCGGTCACTAAAGGACAGTAGGGCGCCAGGAATATTAGGAGTCACTGAAGGACAGTAGAGCACTGGCAATCTTAGGAGTCACTAAAGGACAGTAGGGTTCTGGGAATCTTAGGGGTCACTAAAGGACAGTAAGGCACCAGGAATATTAGGAGTCACTAAAGGACAGTAGAGCACTGGGAATCTTAGGAGTCACTAAAGGACAGTAGGGTGCGGGGAATTTTAGGGGTCACAGAACCTGTGCTTTCTTTAACACCAGAAAAAAATAAAGCTATACAACCTCAAGTTTGTGCACACTGGGCTGCCTGGAATTCATCCAGATCTCAGTATCTAATATGATGACATATTTATGTCAGCCAGTACAAAACACACAGTGTGCGACTCATCTGATCCCACAACAGGCCCGTTTTAATGGGAAGCTCATAACAGGAACTATACAAACCAAATGATATCATGCACAGTGTTATCCAATCTTTTCCCCTCACTTCTCCTGAGAATCATTCTGCTTCTTCATCAAACATAATTATTTTGTGGTCTAGGAGTATCAGACAAGTGAAGATTCTCTTCTGCAATTGTCTGCTCCCTACAGGTGTGTTCCCAAATGTAATCACACACAAGTGCTGAAAGCAAACACGCTGTCACAGCAAGGGGAAAAGAATAGCTTTATTGTCATCCATAGCAAGATAAACTCTTCCAGTGAAGGTCAAAAAGTAAAGACCAAATTTATACTGCAGTACACAGTACAGCTGAAGTCGTTTAGATAGGAACCCTTCATTACAACATATAAAATAGGAGAAGAAAAGGCTCATTGAGTCATAAAAGGTCATGTACTACAAATATAAATTTTAGCTTGGCGTGATTACAAGCAATACAATCCACAAGCAAATAGAGAGGGTCAATCGAGGGAGATTGCAAGCTCCTTGAGGACAGGAACAAATGTCAATATACAGTATGTAAAGCACAGTAAACTGTCAGCACTATATAAATGAATATAATAAAATACACATACAATAAAAAATAAAAAAAACTGACATGTTCTAATTTTTTTTAGCTACATAAAAACTTTAAAGGTGGCTGTATACATGGCAATTTAAGTGATCTAATTTTAAATCTATTTTATTTATTTTTTATGGAAATCACAAATTAAAGAAATACACTATATTACCAAAAATATTGGGACGCATGCCTTTACACGCACATGAACTTTAATGGCATCCCAGTCTTAGTTCATAGGGTTCAATATTGTCCACAAGGTTTAGGAGTGTGTATATGGGATTTTTGACCATTCTTCTAGAAGCGCATTTGTGAGGTCAGGCACTAGTGTGGAAGAGAAGGCCTGGCTTGCAGTCTTCACTCTAATTTATCCCAAAGGTGTTCTATCGGTTTGAGGTCAGGCCAGCCGATTTCCTTCACCCCAAACTCGTTCATCCATGTCTTTATGGACCTTGCTTTGTGTACTGGTGCGCAGTTATGTTGGAACAGGAAGGGGCCATCCCCAAACTGATCCCACAAAGTTGGAAGCATGAAATTGTCCAAAATGTCTTGGTATGCTGACGCCTTAAGATTTTCCTTCACTGGAACTAAGGGGCCAGGCCCAACCCCTGAAAAACAACCCCACATCATATTCCCCCCTCCACCAAATGATTTGGACCAGTGCACAAAGCAAGGAAGCGTTTTGAAATGTTAAAAGGAACATATATTGGTACTTGTATCAATGATTGCTTATTATATCTTATTCTTTATAATTTTATTATATTTTCTGTTTGCTCATATTACTTTGTAATGTCTTGGAAAATAATAAAAATGACATAAAAAAAAAGTAAACAAACAAAAAAGAGCAGGAGGAGAGGAAGGGTGGAAAGGAGGAGACTTGCCAATGAGGGTGACGATCCACTTAAAACCTGATGGAAAAATGTGATTGATTTTAGGCTGGGTTCACATTATTGCGAACTGGATGCGGATCCAATTCGCATGTCAGGAGATTGTGACTGGCTCTTCATGGAGCCAGTTCACACATCTCCGGAGCGGCTCTGGTGTGAATTGCACAGGAGTCCTGTGTGCCTTCTGATCCATTTCAGTTCCAAATTCAGCCAAAAATTCAGGCTTTAATTGGACTTGAAACGGTGAATGGAGACGCACTCACTGCTGTGAGAGCTGCTCCGTGCTACAGTGTGAACCCAGCCTCAATGAAATGGTCACTGTTTTTCAATTTTATCTTTCAATAAACTCTACTGAAGAAGTTGTTAATTTATTGTCTAATTTCAGCTTTACAATGGACCAAATTCTGATGGTTGATCAAACTAGTGGGTGGGATTGCTTACTTTATTGTGATTATTGCAATCGTATGTGTGATACTGAGCAAATGGTGATTGAAATTGAAGGAAATTGCGATTGTATGTGCCATTCCCTGTGGATAGTAAGCAGTTAACTGAAGTTGACTGAAAATTGAGACTGTATATATGATTTTAAGTGGACAGTAAGTGGTTGAAGTTGACTGAAAAGTGCGATTTTATGTACGATTTCCAGTGGATGGTAAGTAGTTGAAATTAACTGAAAATTGCCACACGGTATAGACAGCTTTAAATATTTTTTGGAATTGAATGTCAAGTAAATAAATACAAGATGAAAGTAAAATTATCATATATGAAGCATGTACTTAAAACATTCCACTGCTATTATGTTTGGGAAAACATGTAATTGAGCATGCCTTTGTTCCAAGCCATGCATTTCCTAAACAACTTGACTGCCAGGCTCCGTTTAAAAACGGCTCAGCATTTGTACTGTGACCTAGCTTGGTTTTAAGAAGTTGCCCATTTTCGGTGGCAGCAGTGGGTTGTGGCATGGTTGTGTGCTGAATCCACTGGCTGCCATTGACAGCTGGACTAGTGTGTAAAGCCAAGGAGGAGATCTGATCAGCTCTTGCGCTTCCAATCCTCACAAGCACATTACTTTCTTTTATGAAAGGAAAGATAAAATAAATGAAATAGGTAAAATTAATCAAATAGAAATTAAATGAAAGACAAAAACTCTTCTCTATCTAATCCACATACGCCATTGAATATGAATACACAAATATGCACAATGTCATTTTTATTTCCAGCAATTGTAATCCATTGAAAATGGAGCCATTGCACTAATTCCAGGACATGATACAAGGCGCACCCAATCTAAACGTAATGCTGCAATAACGATTTCCAAACACAAAATTAGTTTTTCCTGTGTGAATCACAATTTATTGTCAAACAGGAGAAAACATTGGAAATTAGGGGGTGTGGGGAGAAAGCTTTGGGATTAAGGTGTTCAAACACAGGCCAATGCTCATTACAATTTAGGCTATTTATGACACAGTCTGACAAATGTGTTGCAAAAACAGGCTCACACATTAGCATTGGGTGCTGAAATACTTCTGTTGTACGTTATACAACGCACATTGACTGACATTTAAAGAAGAAGAAGTATGGCCACCCACGTAGGTGAATATCATTTTTTTTTTAAAGAACCCCATACTTCTCTTTTAAAGAGAAATCCACTAATTTTCTTAAAAATTAAAAGTCAGCAGCTACAAAAATACTGTATTTACTGACTTTTACCAAACAGGTACTGTCCCATGGAGTCCAGTGATATCTTCCCTGGAGCCAAATCTTTGCTGGGCTTCAGTTTCCCGGCACTGTCATTTTGGATGTGGGAGCCGACTGTGGCTTCCAGACGTCTCACAGCTGGCTCCCCACCGCAAATGTGCGGGATCAGGCACGGTTACTGGTCTTGAAGCCCCCTGGGACATGTGGGCGGGGGGCTCAGGTGACCCAAGTCAGTGGGTAGCTGTCACAAAATGGCAGCATTTCACTTATAGGCTGTGTTTAGGAAAACAATGTGAGAAACTTAATGTTATGATTTTAGTTTTTCCTTTAAAGTAGTAAACCTTGAAAAAAAAAAAAATAATTTGGCCCCTGCAGGACAGTGTTAGATTGTGTTAGTATCCATCGCATACTAGCACATTATGTTAGATTTACCTTAAAACAAAGGCATGCTGTCATCGCTGACAGGGCTGGCGGTCTTCCTTCCGGGTTTGCGGGCTCCGCTCATTTCAGTGGCCGAGCCACAGTGACATCACTCGCACACATGCGCACGGAGTCACGGTACAGAGCTCTGAATGGATGGCACCGTCCATTTAGAATGCAGTGTGCATGTGCCGGTGACATCGCCTGCTATTAATGTAATGCACATTTAGGAAATATATACTGTACCTACAGGTAAGACTTACCTGTAGGTAAAAATCACTCAGGTGGCTTTACCACTGCTTTAAGGCCTCATGCACACCGGATGTTTTTTCTGCTGCTCCTCGGGGCATCTGGCTTTTTTTCTGCCTATAACCATCCCTGCATGTTAGCCTATGTGTCCATGCACACATAGGCATTTAGAGGCAGGGGTGTTTTGGCAGAAAAAATGCTTGATGCGTGTAAGCATGTCTATACGTGCATTAACACTAGGAACATTTAGCGCTTAAGAGTTCATTCATTTCAATGACCAGATTAAATTATTATTCTGGCCAATTAAATGTAGTATAAGCCATACGTTTGATGCAGTTAAACGCACCTGAACACATTAAACGTGTTTACAAACGTCAAGGTTTTTTCTGCCAAAATGCTGCTGCCATGAGCAAAGGCATCTAGGAGAGATAGAGAAACATCCAGTGTGCATGAGGACTAAGAGGCGCTAAATATTCCGTTTTTTTTTTTTTCACCTAGCACACTCCCTACCATATAGAAAGCACACAGATCCTGTTCAGACAAGGCCTTATAGTAGAAAGAATGAAAGAATCAGAATCCTTATTGACACCAATATACTGAGCGGAGGGTGATAAGAACCAGAGCAGATATTTTTTTCTAAAGGGCATGTCTGTCCCCTTCAATATCTGCCACCTTTTCGTTAAGCACCCTTATGCAATGGGCCACCTTTGTCTACATACCTAGGCAGTATTCAGTAGGTCTCAGGAGCATGTGCATAGCAGCTAAAACACATACACATAACTAGATGCATGAATCATTCCATAACAGTCATTGACACTAGGCACATTTAGCACATGTTTCACTTCGAGTCATATATTTGCTCCCACAGGTCCAACTGGCTTCAAGGATGCCAAAACAGCCAGATGAGCAAAGGGATTACCTGGCTTTTAGCCTTTAATGCAATTTAATTAGTACTATCAGTTGTCTGTTGCTGAATCCCACACCCTGCTTATATACTATTGCATGTAATTTGTACTTGTCATTCTGCATGCCATTTGTCTGAGGCCAATTATTTCCTACTTGTATTCAATGCTCTTAATAACTTCCTGTTTTGCTTTTGAATATCAAATACCAAATTTTCTACAAATTACATTTGATTCAGCTGTGCAACAAGAAATCAAAATTTGCACAGAAAATAGGTTTACTTGAATTTTTATTATCATTGGTCTGTCACTTCAGTATACTGCTAGTTACAATCTTCAACATCTAGAAATATGCATTTAGTTACAGGTTCATCAACAAACATTCTCATGACAACAGGCATACATTTTTAGGTCCAATTCTATGCTTGGGATCCTCCCCATGCCTTCTGACGAGCTCTGAGTGCCTCCACACACTTTAAAGAAAAAGTTCTGCACATACTTTTTTCCGCCCAGGTCTAGTCTGGTCCAGTGACATCAAAGGTGCTCTTTACCCTCTTCTTCCTCCGGCAGTGGGTGGATCCTAAATTCTGCACAGTTGCCTGCAGCATTCTCAAGTGAGTGCAGGGCAGGGGGTAAAGCCTTGGGGCTTACAGGAGATGGTTTGAATGATGTTGGGCATCATTCAACTTGGAAGAGGAGTGGTCAGAGCTGCTTTTTTATCTTTATAAACTGCCGGGGGATCCTTTCTAGTGCATTTTGGCCAAGGTGTAATTGACTATGTAGCTGTTTCAGCTTGAATATTAACATGGTTGATTCTGGTGCAGAATGAGCAAACCTAAGACAATAGTGCTCGCAAAGTAGGCCCAATTTTCCAAAAAATAGGATGTTGTTATGCATTTGTTTTTGGAAGTGGGGACCTCAATGTCCTAAATAATTGTCTTAAAATAAACCTAAACCAGGTTGTAAAGAGACCCCTCTTGAACTCCAGTCAACTGGCTAGCCTTATCATACTAATGCCCCGTACACACGGTCGGACTTTGTTCAGACATTCCGACAACAAAATCCATGGATTTTTTCCGATGGATGTTGGCTCAAACTTGTCTTGCATACACACGGTCACACAAAGTTGTCGGAAAATCCGATCGTTCTGAACGCGGTGACGTAAAACACGTACGTCGGGACTATAAACGGGGCAGTGGCCAATAGCTTTCATCTCTTTATTTATTCTGAGCATGCATGGCACTTTGTCCATCGGATTTGTGTACACACGATCGGAATTTCCGACAACGGATTTTGTTGTCGGAAAATTTTATCTCCTGCTCTCCAACTTTGTGTGTCGGAAAATCCAATGGAAAATGTCCGATGGAGCCCACACACGGTCGGAATTTCCGACAACACGCTCCGATCGGACATTTTCCATCGGAAAATCCGACTGTGTGTACGGGGCATAAAAGTCAAATTGCATTGCTGCACAAGGCATCAGACAGAGACTCAGTGGGGTTGACTTACTTAAATTGGAGAGTGCAAAATCTGGAACCGCGTGCATGGTAGCCAATCATGCTTTGACAAAAAAAAAAAAAACTGGAAGCAGATTAATTTCTATGAAGAGCTGCACCAGATTTTGCACTCTCCGGTTTTAGTAAATCAATTCCAAAGAGACTGTTTGGCCCTTGTGCATCAGTACACCTTGAACAAATAACTAGATGAGCAAGGCAAACTGACACCCTACTCTGCAAGCAGTTCTAGGTGCATGGGTTGTCTGGGGAAAGCAAGTACAAAACACGCTATTCTGTCCACAAAAATGCACAAACTAACAAGGAATTAGAATGACTGCACTGGCAAGCAGGGCAGCAGTCTGGAACTCTGGCTCACAGTCAACATCGTGATGTGTGGCAGACCTACTGTCCTAGGCTATGGCCTATGCTGGTTGTTCAGAGAACCAGCTCTGAGAGTGATATACGTTTTACATACATGTCACTTAAGCAATGTATTATTCACAAATGCCTAGTTGTGTTTCTTCTCCACAACGTAGGCAATAGTGGCAACATTCCAAAGTCAAAGATGGCGGTATACAAAATATAGGTTAAAAAAAAAAATGGTGGTTTACAGCCGTGGCCAAAAGTTTGAGAATGACACAAATATACATTTTTACAAAGTCTGCTGCCTCAGTTTTTATGATGGCAATTTACATATACCCCAGAATGTTATAAAAAGTGATCAAATGAATTGCAATTAATTGCAAATTCCCACTTTGCCTTGAAAACAAACTTCATCCCATAAAAAAAAACATTTCCACTGCATTTGTGAAAAAGGCTTCAGGACACCCAGGAAAGTCCAGCAAGCGCTAGGACCGCCTCCTATAGTTGATTCAGCTGCAGGATCGGGGCACCACCAGTGCAAAGCTTGCTCAGGAATGCATCTGCACGCACAGCGAGGCGAAGACTTTTGGAGGATTGCCTAGTGTCAGGGCAGCAAGGAAGCCACTTCTCTCAAGGAAAAACATCAGGGACAGACTGATAATCTGCAAAAGGTACCGGAATTGGACTGCTGAGGATTGGAGTAAAGTAATTTTCTCTGATGAATCCCCCTTTCCGATTGTTTGGGGCATTCTAAAAAAAACTTTGTCCGGAGAAGAAAAGGTGAGCGCTACTACTGTCATGCCAACTGTAAAGCATCCTGAGACTATTCATGTGTGGGGTTGCTTTTCAGCCACTCACAATTTTGCCTAAGATCACAGCCATGAAGAATGGTACAAAAACCATCCTCCAAGAGAAACTTCTCCCAACCATCCAAGAACAGTTTGGTGATGAACAATGCCTTTTCCAGTATGATGGAGCACCTAGCCATAAGGCAAAAGTGATAACTATGTGGTTGAGGGAACACAGAAATTTGGGTCCATGGTCAGAAAACTCTTCAGACCTTAATCCCATTGAAAACTTGTGGTCAATCCTCAAAAGGCGGGTGAACAAAAAAACCCCACAAATTCTGACAAACTCCAAGCATTGATTATGCAAGAATGGGCTGCCATCAGTCAGGATGTGGTGATGTTGATTGACAGCATGCCAGGGCAAATTGCAGAGGTCTTGAAAAAGAAGGGTCAACACTGCAAATATTGACCCTTTGCATAAACGTAATGCAATTGTCAATAAAAGCTTTTGACACTTATGAAATGCTTGTAATTACATTTCAGTATACCATAGTAACATCTGACAAAAAGATCTAAAAACACTGAAGCAGCAGACTTTGCGAAAAAAGATTATATTTCTCATTCTCAAAACTTTTGACCACGGCTGTACAGAAAGATATAGAGTAACTGGAGACAGAAGTACTCAATGCTTGGCATTATTTTAAGGCCTATGTATTCTTTTAAAACACTTGCCAACCGGCTCCTGTACATATACATTGGCAATTTAAAGATGGATATCTCGGTAACAGCAGCAGCTGCCACAACCGAGGTATCCATCTTTTCGTTCGGCAGTTCTGTTTACGATAATGGTGGTCTCTGCGGCAGATTCGCTGCAAGATCACCACTATCGGCGGTGGGAGAGGGGCCACCCCCCCTCCCGCTGCTCTCTGCCGCTTACTGGAGCCGTCGGCAGCGGCGGAGGCGGTCGAGACCTGTCTGTGGCTGGGTGTGGAGACGAGTGAGGGGAAGATGGCCCTCACCTGTCTCCATACTAAAGCAGAGCGGAAGCGACGTCAAAACGTCACTTCCGCCTATACGTCTTAAAGGGCCATTTTTCTGTTGTCATTTTTCCAAATGACAAAAATTGTATTTATTTTTTTAATTGCATTTAAGTCCAAATAGGAGATCCGAGTACTTTTTGACCCCAGATCTCATATTTAAGAGGACCTGTCATGCATTTTTCTATTACAAGGGATGTTTACATTCCTTGTAATAAAAATAAAAGTGACCCAATTTTTTATTTTTTTTTAAACTGTGAAAAAATAAAGTAAAATAAATAAGAAAAAAAAAAATTTTAAAGCGCCCCGTCCCGACGAGCTCGCGTGCAGAAGCGAACGCATATGTGAGTAGCGCCTGCATATGAAAACGGTGGTCAAACCACACGTGAGGTATTGCTGCAATCATTAGAGCGAGAGCAATAATTCTAGCCCTAGACCTCCTCTGTAACTCAAAATATGCAAGAAATATGTAGAAATTTTTAAACGTCGCCTATGGAGATTTTTAAGGGTAAAAGTGTGACGCCATTCCATGAGCAGGCGCAATTGTGAAGCGTGACATGTGGGATATCAATTTACTTGGCATAACATTATCTTTCACAATATCAAAAAAAAAAAATTGGGCTAACTTTACTGTTGCCTTATTTTTTTATTCAAAAAAGTGAATTTTTTTCCAAAAAAGTGCGCTTGTAAGACTGCTGCACAAATACGGTGTGGCAAAAAGTATTGCAATGACCGCCATTTTATTCTCTAGGGTGTTAGGAAAAAAAATGTATAATGTTTGGGGGTTCTAAGTAATTTTCTAGCAAAAAAAAAACATGTTTTTAACTTGTAAACACAGAGTCTGAAAAAGAGGCCTGGTCTTTAAGTGCTTAATATTTCTTTTTAATTACCTAATGTAATTTTTTCTGTGTACTGTACCAAGGTTTGGCAATTGATTCTAGCCAAAACCAGTAGGGAAGTAGATTCTGTCACAAAAAGTTAGCAGTATACATTAACAAACAACTATATCTCAGGGCTACAAATTGCGATTGTCTTCCAAACAGGGAAATAACAGATACGACTGACAAAAATATATACAAACTATTCCTAACATTGGTTTAAATACAAATATTATTCTTTCCAAACATTGACAGACAATTCTATTGGAGTTACATGTACTGCGGATAGAGGGAGCAAACACAGATTCGCTATGCATTTTAAAATCTTTTACATCCCAAAAGTGTTTGTGTGCGTTTTAATACATACTTTAAAATGTTATATTAGCTTACAGCAAAATGCAAGGAGAAAAAAAAAAATAAATAAATAAAAAATAAGATATGAAGCTTTTCTTTACACTGATATGATGTATGGATTTCTTTTATGATGCATTGCTTAGTCAGGTTGTTTTGACAGAAGTGCTGCTACTTTTCATGTCATCTTTTATGCTTACCCAAACATACCTCCCAACCTTCCAGTAAACCGCAGCACCGTCCTAGGATTTAAGAAAAATCCTGGCATCCCTCGGATCCATGCTTTGTCCCAGAATGCTTGTGTAGCGCTGTAGACATGTAGAAAGCAGCACCCTTGTGCCTACACGGACAGGTAATGGACAAACAGTACAGTTCTTAAGCCTTGATTTGACAGCACCTGCCTGGACAGCCTTACAACACACACCACAGAAGTCTCACTGATCCCGATTCTCATCACCCAGTAGAGTAGAGGTTGAAACCTGGACACTGGCGACCCTACAGCGATTCTTGACCCCCAGTGCTGCTTTCTCAGTCAGTACTAGTGGGGTAAGTGAGGCTATCCTACTCCTATTGCTGGGGCAACCCCATAAACACAATGACCACAAGTCTTTTTTGTCCTCATAACTGACACTGGGGCATTTTTCCTTCCACTAACCAGCAATATCAGGTCCCCGAGATGCATAGTCCTTACTGCGTCACTCTGTACACTATGTTGTACGTTTTATAAGCGCGACTCCAGCACGCTAAAATGTTCTATTTGTAGCACACCCTCAAAGAAGCCACAGTAAGGGCGGCAAAGACTCACAATACCACAGGACAGCTGGACACTCTCCCCCCTACCCCCACAACTTCCACCAGGGACTCTCCAGTGAGCTCTCCAGGCCAGAAGAACCTCCCAGAGCAGACTTTGGGAATAGCCCCCCCCCCCAGCTTGGACTACAGTTGGGACCTCAATGACCTTCAAACAGCATCTGCAGAGCCCCTAGGCATGGGACACCTCTTGCGTGACTAGACCCAGGACCCGCACACACTGCTTCAGACCTTTTTTATGGACTCTCCAGCCACCTACTGGACACACATGTCCAGGGATTGGCTGAATTGCCATATATCACTATATTGGCAAAAGTATTGGGATGCCTGCCTTTACACGCACACAAAAACTTTAATGGCATCCCAGTCTTAGCCTGTAGGGTTTAATATTGATTTGGCCCACCCATTGCAGCTATAACAGCTTCAACTCTTCTGGAAAGGCTGTTCACAAGGTTTAGAAGAGTGTCTATGTGAATGTTTGACCATTCTTCCAGAAGAGCATTTGTGAGGTCAGGCACTGCTCTTGGGCGAGAAGGCCTGGCTCGCAATCTCAGCTCTAATTCATCCCTAAGGTGTTCTATTGGGTTGAGGTCAGGACTCTGTGCAGGCCAGTCAAATTCCTCCATCCCAAACTTGCTCATCCAGGTCTTTATCTAATGAAGTTCAACTTTAAGGCAGAATCAGACAAAGTGTTAGCGCCTCGTGTATTTTTTTCTTATTGTTTAGATTTATGTGAAAATGAGTAACAAGCAGAGAGGTAAAAGGGAGCTCTGATAGTGTAGTAATTAAAACAATTTATTGGGTGAACAATGTTAAAATCACTCAAGCAGAAATGCACCCACAAAAATCCAGGAGCAGAGAGCCACAGTGGTGACACATCAATATGGGATCCAGTAGGTCACAGCTTCCAAGCACAGAGTGAGTCAGTGTCTTCACCTCTGACCGATGCACTAGTAAGGAGCTGTCATCTGCGATGTACATAGCAGCTTGACTGGGTGGAAGCTGCAGGGTGAATCTGGCTGATCTCCTCACCACCACCAGGACAAATGGAATATGTAACGAGGAGGACCCATCCTTCCTCAGTTGATACATTTGCCTATGCTTATTAATTGTATTATAGTTGTTGGAAGCACTGGTATTATGTAAGAGATCTGAGCATCCTAAAGGCATTTTTACATAGGTTTATCCTTTAGTTTAGGTTTATGCGAGACTCTCATTTGTATACAATTAGTCATTTCTAGGTATAAGAACTGCAGATGATTTACAATGTATACAATGTGTAGGCTCAGACTTTAATCATGTGAATGAATGAGCTTGTCAATCTCAGACAAACTACAGTGCTCAGGAGTGGTCTGATAAACCAGGCTCAAAATATGTAAAAAAAAAACTAAAAAGTACCAAACGAAAAAGAAGGGATGAAAATAAAAGACTGGTAAATGACAATACTGATGATGTATACCAACAGTGTTAAAAGATTTGCGTAGGATAGCCCAAAGTGCTAACCATAGCTAAAGAGGCTAACAAAGAAGCCAACTAGGTTTGAAATGTGTCCCGTGTCTACAACACATGTGTCTACAACAATTGTGTCCACAGTGATTTTGGGGATTCCAGTCCGGGGTTGAACATCGATTGCAGTTGCAGTGACAGCAGCTTCCTCCATCTTCAGCACACTTCATCCCCAGTCAGTGGCCAAGGCTGGAGGTTCCCTGGCTTGCCCCTCAGATTTTCCTGGTTCCCAAGTCACCTTTACGCCATGCCCTGCACATGCATACCCTTGTGAGCACATTTCTATTTTTCAATACATACACTATGGGGTTACACTGTTGTTTCTTTTGTTTTCTTCAGACTTTAACCATGCTGCTTTTTAGCCAGGCTCGATAGTCAGGGTAATTTAGTCACATCCATTTTCAACACAGTGTCTTATCCAATCCATCCCAAAGTGATGGATAAGGCACTAATAATATGGATAAGATGGTTAAGTGATGGAAACTTTCTCAAGTTCCAAAAATGGGTCTTATGCATGAAGGCTCGGCCTACAACAACTACTGTGGCAGTCTGTACATGTCTACCTAGCGTACTTCTGCTTCATATTTGGACAGGGTGGGCCACCTTGCTGTGTTAGCACTGGTGTAAAACACAGGAAATTCCTGAGCGTTCTATATAATTTTTTATTGCTTCTGCTCAGCATGTTCCCATCCAGAATATCCAAAACAAATACCATACAAATGAATAAGAGGAAGCTATTTATCACAAACATCTTAGGCATGGAACAGAACCGTGTTATGCTCCCCTGAGGGAGAATTCAGTGACAAGTAGTACTAGTCTGAGGCACTTGCTGCATGATACAATGATGTAAGAATGTAGCTGTGTGATTGTTTTTAATATGGATGAATAATTACAAGTTACTCACTGGTAATTACACCTGTTCTGAAAAAAATAACAAACCACAAATAATTTGATCTAAAAATGGACCTGGAACTTACACAAGCAGTGCATTAGACCTATATTTTAACAGACACAATATAATAAAATGCCTTATAGCTGGCCATCCATAAACATTTTTTTTTTACATTTGTATGAAGCTGATATTATCTGCTTTTTATCTTAATGAATCTGCAAACAACTATCATAATGGACAACAATCTTTGATGCCAGAGATAGATTCAGATTTTACAGATCAGTTTCTGATACTTTTTGTCCCTGACCACAAGCGTTATCCTTCAATCTTTTTTCTCTTTTTTTCTACAGATTTAAACATTGTTAAAGGAGTACTAAAACGAGTCACATGCATGGCATTAAGTACTAACAAACAACATTAAGCACTAATGCAAAATTCTGTGTTATTATTCATGAAATATTTGTTCTTGCAATGCAAATGTGTGCATATTCACAGTCTATCCATGTAGCTACAGCTATTGTGTTTTTTTAGTATCTTCGATTCTTCATAACAGCCAGCAGGGATGGGGGAAGAGTGAAAGAACACATTCTTGGGCACCCATTAGATGTCTAGAGAAAGTACAGGCCAACAAATTACACCATAAAACTATATGGTCTTAAGCAGACGAAAGACACAAGGTGCAGGTAGGAAGGTTTAGAATGCCTTTAAAGAAACAGAAAGAAACAATTGAGAATTGAAACTTGAAGCATATACAGATGCATCTCAAAAAATGAGAATAATCAGACCCAACAATGCAGACGAGCTGAAGGCCACTATCAAAGCAACCTGGGCTTCCATAAGCCCTCAGCAGTGCCACAGGCTGATCGCCTCCATGCCACGCCGCATTGAGGCAGCAATTCATGCAAAAAGACTCCCTACCAAGTATTGAGTGCATACTATACTGTACATGGACATACTTATCAGTAAGCCAACATTTCTGTATTAAAAATCTTTTTTTTTATTGGTCTTATGTAATATTCTATATTTCTGAGAAACTGAATTTTGGGTTTTCATTAGCTGTAAGCCATAATCATCAAAATTAATAGAAAGAAAAGCTTAAAATATATCACTTTATGTGTAATTTATATAATACATGAGTTTCATTTTTTGAATTGAATTTCTGAAATAAATTAACTTTTTGATGATATTCAGTTTTTTGGAGATGCACCTGTATCTCATATTTGTTTTTGTTTTTTTAACTTTAGCTACGCTTTAAAGAGGTTCTATGCATTAAGGTGAAAAAAAAAACCTGTTGTAGAGGATCCCCCCAGCAACTACTTATACTTTAGAATCGAATAAAAGAAAGAGGGTGCACTGGCCTAGTACATTATCCAACAAATATTAACTAAGAAATGGTAAACAATTAAAATCTACTCACAAACAGGTGTGATAAAATGCACTCATCAAGCCACATGTGGCTGAACACTCCCAGCCTACCCTTGGTTCTTGCTGGCTGACGCGTTTCGAAGAAAAGTCCTTCTACAGAGCCCTTATACTTGCCTTATACTTACCTGAGCCAAATCTCGATCAAGTGATGCGCACGAGGGCAGCAGCTCTCTTAGCAATGCCCCTCTTAACAGGGCAGATTGATAGCAGTGGGAGCCATTGTCTCCAGCTCCAATCAAATAATATGGTAAGAGAGCAGGGAGAGTGTCAATACTATGGGGGCAGCGCCAGGAGCTTCAGCGTGGGCCAGAGAAGAGGGGAATCTGGGCTGCTCTGTGCAAAAAAAAATTGCACAGAGCACAAGTATGACATTTTTATTTTTTTTAATAAAAAAAAAAAAAAAAAAAAAAAATAGAGCCAATCACTTTAAGGATTGTAAAAAATACATCAGAAAACAAGGAATACCCACACTGGGGAAAAAGTAAATTGGAGGGACTGGAATCTTTTTGTCAAATAAAGTGCTGTTGCGGAGGGAACTGTTGGTTTTGTTGGACACAGATCATGTATATAGGTGGTGGACTACAGTTTAAGGTGTATGGGTAGCTTCATGAAATATGGCTAAAAAGCAATTAGATGGTTGCATATTTTGCAGATACATAATATTTATAAAACTATACCTTCCATTAGGTACACTTTCTAAAAAATTGTGTTCTACAAAGAATAGATTTTAAAAAAAATTGGGATGTCGTTTTTGCAATTCATACACTTCACAAATGATTTGTAATCTGTGCAGCCACCAAGGTTGTGGAACCATCCCGGCCCATAGCTGGACATTGAAGGCGCAGCAGTACACTGATCAGGTCATTCCTACGTTCTCTTCTGCTGAAAACATGCTCCCGGACATCACTGTACAAAACAAAAGAGCCTTATTTTCCCTGCCCTTTTCAATTGTGAGTTTTGCTGTGTAGGGGATTGCAGAAACCTTTTAATATCAAACCAGTTTCAGGTACTTATACTTTGTTGTATTTAAAAAAACACATTAAAATTATTTTGTACTGTACAGCTTTATAAAGAGTGAAGAATAAAAATTTGCATACACTGTAAAATATGACTGTGCTTTTCTAGCAAACATTAAAGCATTTGAAAAAACATGCTTACAGTAACCTGGATGTTAATAAATTTGCTCAAACCAGGCAGTCTTTGTCTTTCCCACAAATTCTATCAAGGTTTAATATTTCCACAGTATGAACCATCCTGGTTACATACAGTTTACTCATCCTTTCCATATACACTCTGATGCTCCATGACCAAGAACAGTTATGCAGAATATACATCGTAACACTAAACTCCAGCTGCTAAACACATTAGAAGAGCCTTTTCCAAGGTAATATTTGTCTACTGCTGTGAAATGGAATTAAACATTGGCAACTATTGTTCTGAGAAGGAACAATGCTTAGTGTTTCTGTATATTCCTGTTAGAAATTCCTTATATTCCAACATTTCATTCGAACAAAAATATATATCAAGGATTCAGACTGAATGCTAACAAATGCTCTACTTTGGCAAATTAAGATTTTATTTCATTAGAAAACAGTATTACGTTCCAGAAAAGTGTCATCATGAGCATAAAGCAAGAGCAATTTGTTTTATGTGATGTAGTGACATCAAGTGGTAATCATGTCATCGAATTGGCACCTTCAAATCTCAGCAGATCATGGGGGAAAACAATCTATTGGATGGACAAGGCTTTTCCAACAATCCGATATTAGTACAGCAAACTCCCCTGCTATGTTATGTGTTCTGAGAGGGGGACGGGGGACACCCGACCCCCCCCCCCCCCCCCCCCGCCGCCAGAACACTCTGGTTGGTGTTCTCAGCCACCAGCTGAGAGCACTGATCGGTTTTCTAGCATGCTCGTCCACCAGAAGCCAGCCATGTGGCCGGCTTTTGTTGGACCAGCTGCCACGCACATCGGCCCGTGTGTACTAGACTTTAGAGCAGGGGTAGGCAACGTCGGCCCTCCAGCTGTGGTGAATCTACAAATCCCACCATGCCTCTAGGAGTCATGCCTGTGATTGTCAGGGTCTTGCAATGTCTCATGGGACTTGTAATTTCATCACAGCTGGAGGGCCGAGGTTGCCTACCCCTGCTTTAGAGGATTACTATACAGGTATTGTTATTTATTAAAACTTGTTTTAGATTATTTGCAGAGCTCAAGGACTTTTTCTGGATGTACCCGTTAATACCTCCTAAAGTGTTTTGATCTGGTATTAATCCACATCATCATCACCTTATTTAGAGACTATATGCACATTTACAATATCACTTTACGAAATAAAACAATTACCTTCTTTGATAAAAAAAATAAAAGATAAAAAAAAAAAAAAAAAAATTAATAATGACACCATGAGAAGAGGGTATTGCAATCAATGAGAGTATCTCTACACTAAAGAAAGTACAAAGTGTGATAATAAACTCTTGGGCAGTAGCATAAGGACTTTCAGGAATATCTTGGGTTTGAATGGTGACCCATGGTATTAAATATTCACAAAAGGATACTGCGTGTCTTAAGCCTAGTACACACTAAGAAAATCGGATGAAAAATACCACTTTCGGAGCGACCGTATGATAATCTGATCCTTAGTACACAGCTTTTGAGAGTCGATCACAACAGTTCATGTAAAATTATACAAAGGGACAAGCACAAAATGCCAGAACTTACAGTTTTTATATAATCAGTACAGAATTAGTCCGAAAAAAAAATTGGAAGACCAAGACCACGCATGCTCAGAAACGACAGAATACATTCAAATACAACACATTACCAGCCCTCAAATTTTCCACCCGCCTACTTACATTTTGTGAGTGGAAAATGATGCCTGGCGAGCATGAGCTGCCTGGGAGCAGGGGGGGGGGGGGGGGGGAGCACCGCCGGCAGGCGGGGTTGAATGGGAGCAATTCGCCCAGGGGAAGATAGAGAGAGGGCGGCCGGATCATCACAGGGGAAGAGAGCGCGGAGGAAGAGGAGAGCTGTATTTCCCGCTGTAACAGCTTACATTTACATAGTTACATAGTAGGTGAGGTTGAAAAAAGACACAAGTCCAACCTATGTCTGTGATTATATGTCAGTATTACATTGTATATCCCTGTATGTTGCAGTTGTTCAGGTGCTTATCTAATAGTTATAGACAAGTAATAGTAAAAGAATAATAGACAGAATGCTGGTCCAATGCCTGTGTTCTGGCTGTCACAGGCGCCAGGTTAGGAGGCGGGACTGTGTGTGACCACGAGCGGCAGACCATTGAGCGGCAATTCAAATGTAAGCTGTTACAGCGGGCAATCCCCGCTCTGATCTGGACAGCTCTCCTCTTCCTCCATGCTCTCTTCTTCTGCACAGGTCACGCTGCAATGATGGGCACAGGTCAGCTGCAATGATGGGCACAGGTCACGCTGCAATGATGGGCACTGGTCACATCACAATGAGGGGCACAAGTGAGGCTGCATTGAGGGGCACAGGTGAGGCTGCATTGAGGGGCACAGGTGAGGCTGCATTGAGGGGCACAGGTGAAGCTGCATTGAGGGGCACAGGTGAGGCTGCATTGAGGGGCACTGATAAAGAAGTTGTTAATATTTATTTTTGTAACTTAATTCTGCATAAAACATTTAATTGTCAGTTCATGAGATAATTTATGAAGGCATGTTTAGGGGGGTATTAGAGGTGGGGTAGGGGTTGGATGGGGCAACTGGTGGCGAGTAACCCTTAAGGCCTGGCTAGTAGCTCAGGATTTTAAATGTTGAGCCCTGCATTACATCACTTCTGAAGTTGCATTCTGTCGTATGAGAATTTTCATAAATAAACCTCTTTAATTTCAATATGAGACCAGCATGCAATTAAAAAAAAAAAAAACAAACGATCATTTGTCCGATATTCTCATTGTGTGTACTAGGGCTTTAGGTTCCCAAAGTACCACCTGGATGTTCCACAATAATTTAGGGGTAATGATCTTTCAACACATTAAATAAAAGCTGAATTTGGTGGCAGAAGTGTGCAACGCTATGTTTTGAGGATTAAAAAAAAAAAAACAACAATCCAACAGAACATTATTCCAACTGTGAAGCATTAGGTTTTGAGGCTGCCTTGCGGCCTGGACAGTTTGTGATCATAGATAGAGCATTTAAATTTGTATTGAGAAGTCTTACTGGAAATGTCCAACAACTAAAACTTTGTAGGAAGTTGAAAAAGAAAGCAGGACAATGCCATGAAACACGGAAGTAAATCAACCAAAGACTTTAAAAGTTTGCATCCTGGAATAGCCAAGTCAGATTCCAGACCTCAACCCATTCAAGGTAATGTGGCTTGAACTGGATACATATGTTTACACAAAGATTGCCAAAGTGGTACACAAAGATTGCCAAAAATATCAGTGCGCTAAAACATTTTGTGGTCTAACATTCCACTTAAACATTGTACAAGCTAGATTAGCAGCAAAGGAAATGATTGGTACAGGATATTGCTGCTCCAAGAGGCAGCAGTTACGTCAATCCAACTCTAGGCATAAATGACATTTACATGCATTAAGCATCAATAATTTTACTTCTTAATCTTTGTTTCAAACACCTCTTCCTAAGCCATCTTGCAGTGTAATGGATCAAAGTCACATTTTCTTCTATGGGCCAAGCTAATTTCCTGCCCTGGGAACCAGACATTTTCCCCTTCTCATTATCTTCTTCAGCACTGGTCCCCACAACACCCTGTGAGTTCTTCTGCCTCTGGAGATTATAAGAGAGGACCTAGCCGCTGTGTCTTCTCCACCTACTGGAAGTGTCCACATCATGCAAGTAGTCATTTGGACATCCAAATTAGAACCCCAGGAAGAAACCAGTAGAAAAGAAAAGGATCAGGCCAGTGGCATCGCGTGACCACTGCTTCAAGGAAGTAAAATGGGAATTATTAAAACATTTTTTTTTCCATACTAGCATATAGAGGGGTTGGGAGGGGGAAGTAGGAGGGAGGTTTCTTATATCATGGAGTTGGGCTTTAGGGCAATGGGTTCTTCCTTGCCTAGACTTTTTTATTTCTTTTTTTAATGTGTTAAAAAACATGTACAAATATAGATTTTATGTGTTAGTTTAACCACGTATATAAACGTCCTGACGGCAAGTGGTTAATACCAGGATCATGGCTGCAGCCATGATCTCTGGTACTGTTTTTTTCAGCCGGCGATCAGCTGATATGTAAAAGTGGGTGGCTTTACAGCCGCAAGATCGCTTTTATGGCACTGGGAAGAACTACCCCTATCCTGCTGCCACCAGCGATGGTTTCTGAGCTCTTTCATTCTTCCAGGCAGCCTGGGACTGTGGTGAGGGGGTGGGAGGGCTTCCCGCAGAGATGGAGGAACATCCGTTCCTAGATCCCCTCTGTGAGGAATGATCCTGGAAGCGACAAGGATTTCATCACTGATGGTTTCAGAGCTCTCATTTCCTGGCGGTTACAAGTTATGTTTTCTATTAGTGTGACTTATTAGAGTACCACACTACATTTTAAAAGTTATTATTGCAGACATAAAGGTAAGTCTAAAAGGTCCAAAAACGTTTTCATGCATTTGTGGTTATGCAATCTTGAGCACATATGTATCTGTAAAAAAAAAAAATACTGTTTGCCAGTAATATCCTGTCTGTTGCCCATAATGACTCCATATAAAGCCAGCTTTTCCAATAGCGGTTTTCTAAAGTTAAGGGGGAAATCTGATACATACTAAAAAAGCAGAGGAGACTGAACACAGAAGTATCTGTGCAGGCTTTCAGATCAGAAAGCAGTAAATGCAAAATAGTGAAAGGAACACACAGAGAACCACAAAGCATCATATCCAGCGACCTCTGTTGGACTCAGAAAATGGCAGCCCGTCCATAGGGGGCACCGGTGCCGCCCATCCCACAAACACCCCCCCCCCCAGGCAGTCACAAAAAAAGAAAATTTTTTAAACATGGCCTTTTCAAAATAAAATAATATAATAATAAAAGTCCTTAAGTGCACTGTGTTCGGGCGCCGGACACAGTGCACTATGGGAAGCGAGACGTCTATGCAATCACGAGATTGCAGACGCGGTGATTCATTGGCGGGGTTTGGAGCTGCTTTGTGGCGCAATCCATCGCACCGAGCTGCATCCGCCCAGTGCCCATAGTATATAACTACGGGCGGGTGCTTTGTTCTCAGTGTGAGAACAAAGTCCCTTCCGGTGCCTGGCAGGGTACAAAAAGATGGCCGCCGCCTAATTCCCTTGTGTCCAGTGGAGAGGGGAGGCCACACAGAGAATGACAGGAAATAGCTGCAGCTGAAGGGGAAAGACAGACACGGCATGAAGGAGGGCTGTGATGCCAGGGACACGGATGTGAGGAGGACTCTGCTCTGCTGATGGGGACACAGATGTAAGCAGGGTCTCCGCTGATGGGGACACTGATGTAAGTAGGGGCTCCGCTGGGGACACTGATGTAAGGAGGAACTCTGCTGATGGGGACACAGATGTAAGGACAAACAAGATATTTGGGGGAACACCCTAAAAGATGCATTAAAAATGGTGCAGCCATAAGACCATACAACAGATTAAAAAATTACAGCGCACACATGCAAAAAAGACAATTACCTCCAGCAAGGGTCATCAGTGCCTCTCATTAGTGTCCACCTGTGTCATGGGTGGAGACCTCAGTTCTCCCATATAGAGGAGTGTATTGCTCCCATGGTTCAGAGAAGCAGGATCTCCCAGTCTATGGATAGTGTAGGACCCACTAGTCATGGGGTACTTTGTCGCAATAAGTGGGCTTAAGCACCATATAGCAATATGGTGTGACCAAATCCCCATATTTTTTGATAATGTTTTTTGAAAATGTCTAGGTGTTTTAAATAAACCTTGCAGGAGGTAAATGTCTTTTTTGCATGCATGCGCTGTAATATTTTGTTCTTTTACAAATGTAAGGAGGGACTCTGCTGGGGGCACCTGATGTAAGGAGGGACTCTGCTGGGGGCACCTGATGTAAGGAGGGACTCTGCTGGGGGCACCTGATGTAAGGAGGGACTCTGCTGGGGGCACCTGATGTAAGGAGGGACTCTGCTGGGGGCACCTGATGTAAGGAGGGATTCTGCTGGGGCACCTGACGTAAGGAGGGACTCCGCTGAGGGCTCTGGGGACACCTGATGTAAGGAGGGACTCCGCTGGGGGCACCTGATGTAAGGAGGGATTCCGCTGGGGGCACCTGATGTAAGGAGGGACTCCACTGGGGGCACCTGATGTAAGGAGGGACTCCGCTGGGGGCACCTGATGTAAGGAGGGACTTTGCTGCTGGGGGCACCTGATGTAAGGAGGGACTCCGCTAGGGGCACCCGATGGCATTTAGTGGCAGGCGACATGGCAGGTGACACGCTCAGGGCTCCCACTGATTCTGCATTATGGTGAGTTGAATGATTTCATTTTATATTACAATGTAATAATAGAAATAATGCGCTTCAATCATCCCGACACCATAACAACCATGGTGTCGGGATGATTGAAGTGCTAACACCAGGTGTTTGGAGTATCTTTATCTGCTGATTGTTAAACTTTCTAGAATACACATATATTTCTATTGTTGTGTAGAATCTGGGCATGCTGTCCCTCCCTCTCCCTCATTCATCTCAGATGCAAACCACACCCCTTTAAAGCCACACCATGTAAGCCACGCCCACTATTTTGCTGAAACCACAACCATTTTCGCCAAGTTAGAGGGGTCAACAAGGAAAGGCGGGGTCTGGCCCCCCCCATCCCAAAACTTCACCATCCGCCACTGTTGTAAACCCTTACATATACCCAGTGAAGTGATACATAGAGATAAAACCCACACTTATACATAAGTTGTACCTGCTTGTCTGCAGCCCTCTTCTCTACAGCCATTCAAAGTGGAAAACTTATACAGCTTGTCTGAGTGCTGATTTAAGGGAAGAGGTGTACCTACTTCCTTCACACAGGAACAGAACTGAGGCTGTCAATCAGCTGGAGCTTCCTCCTTGTCACCTTTTTTCTCTTGGTGTCAGAAAAACTAGTCATAAGTGATTCATGCTGATAACAGAGAAACGAAGCAGCAGACAGAAGTGACAGTGCTCTTAATTGAGACAAGTCCTCACTATAGAGCAGGGGTCTCAAACTGGCGGCCCTCCAGCTGTTGCGAAACTACAAGTCCCATGATGCTTTGCAAGGCTGACCGTTACAAGCATGACACCCACAGGTAGAGGCTTGATGGGACTTGTAGTTTCGCAACAGCTGGAGGGCCACCAGTTTGAGACCCCTGCTATAGAGGGATACTGTATGCTTTGTTTATATTTCATGTCTGAGGATTAAAACGACTTTAAAAACAGCAGAAAACAAATGCAGCCATCATTTCACAAAAATTGTATATATCGCGGCTTTGTCCTTACATGTGGTGGCTGCATTTGTGTTTTGTTTTTTTTTCCCCCAATCTTGCCAGGGTTTTTTGGAGTTTAGATATGCTTTAATTTCAGAATTAATAAAACCTCTCATTTTCAATTACTGCCACAAAGCCACCCCAATACTAATCACATTGCCGGAAAAAAAAAAAAAAAAAAGATTGTATATGAAAATAATATTCCGAGTTGTTTATATTTTCTCATCACAGATACGCTGATGTTTCCTAGAAATAAAAATTGCCAAGCTGGTCCTTATGCTGCGCACAGAAGCCAACCTATCTGTCTGTCAGTCAGATTGATCCAGCCAAGGACAAAACACAAGCTGGGAGCTGAAAATTATAGATGTGACTGTTAATTTATGGCAACCCACAGTGACAGAACTGCTGCTTACAAAGAAATTGATAGCCATGTCATATGTTTAAATCCACAAAAAGGCCTTGAAAACTGACATCTCATTTTCTTAGTTTTTTTTTTCCTTTTTAGCACTAATATACCAGATTTAATTATACACGCTCTGTTTTACTGCACTCTATTTCTCGGAAGTAGTAAATAATGCAAAACATTTTCTAATGAACAGTCTGCAATGATCTAATGTGATCCATGTTTCATATATGTTCTGACACCGTATTTCGAGTTTCTCTTAAGATAGTTTATAGTATGTCACTACAGGCTTTTTAACCTCTCTGAACAATGCAGATTCTAATCATCAAAGGCTAAAGAGGACACTAAAGCTGTGATTTAACAATGAACTGCAGGAAACCTGCTACTAACTTAATAAATCAGTGGTCTCCAAACTGGGGCCTTTTGAATGCCTTTATCTGGCCCTTAAGGCTCTTTTTACCTCCCACTGATACGAGCCACTATTCCTCCCACTGACACCAACAATGGGGCACTATTCCTCCCACTGACACCAATGACGGGGCACTATTCCTCCCACTGACACCAATGATGGGCCACTATTCCTCCCACTGACACCAATGACGGGGCACTATTCCTCCCACTGACACCAATGACGGGGCACTATTCCTCCCACTGACACCAACAATGGGGCACTATTCCTCCCACTGACACCAATGATGGGGCACTATTCCTCCCACTGACACCAATGATGGGCAACTATTCCGCCCACTGACAACAAAGACGGGGCACTATTCCTCCCACTGACACCAACAATGGGGCACTATTCCTCCCACTGACACCAATGACGGGGCACTATTCCTCCCACTGACACCAATGATGGGCCACTATTCCTCCCACTGACACCAATGACGGGGCACTATTCCTCCCACTGACACCAATGACGGGGCACTATTCTTCCCACTGACACCAATGACGGGCACTATTCCTCCCACTGACACCAATGACGGGGCACTATTCCTCCCACTGACACCAACAATGGGGCAATATTCCTCCCACTGACACCAATGACGGGGCACTATTCCTCCCACTGACACCAATGACGGGCCACTATTCCTCCCACTGACACCAACGACGGGGCACTATTCCTCCCACTGACACCAACAATGGGGCACTATTCCTCCCACTGACACCAATGACGGGGTACTATTCCTCCCACTGACACCAACAATGGGGCACTATTCCTCCCACTGACACCAATGACGGGGCACTATTCCTCCCACTGACACCAACAACGGGGCACTATTCCTCCCACTGACACCAATGACAGGGGGCATTATTCTTCCTACTGACACCGATGGGGCACTGTTCCTCCCACTGACACCAATGATGGGGCACTATTCCTCCCACTGACACCAACAATGGGATTCTATTCCTCCCACTGACACCAGTGAAGGGGGCACTATTCCTCCCACGTACACCAATGACGGGCCACTATTCCTCACACTGACACCAATGTTGGGCCACTATTCTTCCCACTGACACCAATGATGGGCCACTATTCCTCCCACTGACACCATTGGGTGCGATTACTCCCACTGATGCCAAGAAAATTTCCACTCTCACTGGCCACAGTTCAGCCCCCTAAAGTCTGAAGGACAGTAAACTGACTCTTTGTTTAGAAGGTTTGGAGACCCCCCGATATAGATAAAATACAAATATTGGAATTATTGTACCTGTCAAAGGTTTTGAAATTCTTATCAGACAGTCTTGTTATCTAGAGACCCCTGCAACCAAGGAGACAGTTTCCTCTAGTAAAGTTACTGTCACTAAATGATCTCATGGTCCAAAAATCATTCTCTCACATCAACTTTGAAATTATCCTGTAATTCATTAAATGGTTTCTTACAGTGTTTTTCCTCCGGGTAACATCCTCCAAAAGCAACCAAATGTATCCTTTTCCTCCTCACATCCCTTATTTGGAATGAGCAGTGTATGTTAGTTGCAGTCATGTACACTGCTCTATGCACACTACCAATCCTATAGTCCATCTCAGGAGCGGATAAGAGATGATGGCCACGTTTCTACATACAGTAAGACACTGGAGAATGTACATAGCCACCCTCTGGCAGGATAATGAATAACAGCAGGAAAAAAAAAAAAAAAAAAAAGAATTTGAAGATTTGAAGCCAAGAGCAATAAAGGATCCTTTTTGGAGTTAGGATTACATACTTGAATAGAATTTTTTTAAACTATAGTTCAATGTCACTTTGGAATTGAACTCAAGGAAAAAAAAATTTTTTCTAACCTGTGTTGTGTACAATCTCTAATGATGCTTATCCTAGGTCCAGATCACTGCTGTGTAAAGTGAAAATCCTACTTTCGGAAATGTCGGCCGGTACAGTCAGTGCTGAGACTGAGACAGTTATGAGTGCTACAGCTCCATACAGTGAAGGGTTCCTGTTGGTTACCTGTCCCTATTCTTCCCTTGCCCTTTCACAGAATGATTGTATTTTGTTTACAGAATACAAGGCGGTTTGTGGATGGACATGGGGAGAGAAGAGAAAGTAAATGACAAGGATTTGTACTAGAGGTCGACCGATATGGGTTTTTCTCTGGCCGATGCCGATATTTAGAAATCGCAGTGGCCGATATATGATGCCGATTTTTTTGGGCCGATATGTTAGGCCGATTTTTTTTTTCTTCTTCCCGTCATCTCATAAAATCTAACAGTTAGACCCCTTTCACACTGGGGCGTTTTTCACGCGATTTACAGGCGCTATTTTTAGCCCAAAAACGGCTCCCCTGCAGTCTCAGTGTTAAAGCCCGAGTGCTTTCACACTGAGGCGATGCGCTGGCAGGATGTAAAAAAAAGTCCTGCCAGCAGCATCTTTGGAGTGGTGCATACCACTGCTCCACCACTCCTGCCCATTGAAATGAATGCGCACCGCTGCCGAAGCGCCTGCACAGCGTTTCGGCAGCGGCGCATTTAACCCCTTCCTCGGCCGCTAGCTGGATTATAAGCTCCCCGCTAGCAGCCGAATGGCGCCGCTAAAATTACGATAAAGTGCCGCTAAAACTAGCAGTGTTTTACCGTCAACGCATGCCTGCTCCAGTGTGAAAGCAACCTTAGTAATAAGTGATACAAATTTTTTTTTTTAAATTTAAACATTTATTAAACAAAACAAACCTCCAACCAGTACACTTGTATGTATAATTTAGATTTAAAAAAAAAAAAAAAAAAAAAAAAACTATATCTTAAATATTAAATACACAAAAACAGGTCATCAAAACTTTTGGACGAAAAAAATGGGCTAACTTTACTGCTTAGTTTTTTTAATTCATTAGTGTATTTTTAAAAAAAAAATTGCGTTTAAAAGACCGCTGCGCAAATACCGTGTGACATAAAATATTGCAACAACCGCTATTTTATTCCCTAGGGTCTCTGCTAAAAAAAAAATTATATATTATATATATATTATATATATATATATATATATATATATATATATATATATATATATATATATATATATATATATATAATGTTTGGGGGTTTGAAGTGATTTTCTAGCAGAAAATACAGGATTTTTACTTGTAAGCAACAAGCGTCAGAAAAGTCTTTAAATGGTTAAACTGAGAACTTCTACACACTGAGTTCCGCTCGGTTCACACTAGGGGCGGCACGACTTGCAGGTCGCCTCTGTATAGAAGTCTATGCAAGTCGCCCCAAGTCGCCCCCAAAGTAGTACAGGAACCTTTTTCTAAGTCGGAGCGACTTGTGTCGCTCCGATTAGAACGGTTCCATTGTACAGAACGGGATGCGACTTGTCAGGCGACTAGGTCGCCTGACAAGTCGCCCCCGTGTGAACCGGCACTTAAGCTCATTCAGAAGTGTAAACATTGTATCTCTTCAGGTTCTTTTTATCAGATTTGGCAGGCTGCCCAGAGAAGGAGAGAAGTCGCTTCACAGAAGATTTCAGGCAACTTGTATTGACTTCTATTACAGAAGTCATTTGCAAGTCGAGCTGAAGTTATAATCGGCCTTTTTTATCAGCATAATCGTCTGATGCCGATTAAATAAAAAACGCCAAATATCGGCCGATATAGCAGCCGGCCGATATATCGGTCGACCTCTAATTTGTACCTTACACAGCAGTATTCCAGTTCTGGAGCAAATATCATTAAAAGGGAACTGGTTTTCTTCCCTGGAGTTCCACTTTAAACAAGTTTAATCACCTATCCACCCCAGGCTACTGGCTGAACAGTAAAGGAGCAGAACCACCTTGAAGAAGTTATTTATGCGCTGTTGACAGTCAATTATAGCACTACTATTTGCACAGTGTTGCCAGACAGCATTGGGCCTCCCTCTTCCCTTCTGCTGTACAGGTACATGTAGCTCCCAGTTAAGAAATTCAGCTTGCTGGTTGAGCAATTCAGCTTACTAGGTCACCTCTCTGCCTCCAGTCTTCATTAGTAAAGCTGAGACAGGAAGCAATAATGATAAAACAAAAAGTAGCAGTAATCTTATTTGTTGGTCAAAATCACAAAACCTTTGGCATGTAAAAAAAAAAAAAACTTAAACATATGTGTAATTCAATCATTTACTCATAGAATTCCACTTTAAGAATTAGTTCTTTACAGATGACTTGTCAAATTAATATAAAAGTTTCTTAGCACAGTTTGAAAAAGAAAAAAACGACCTAATCTGTTTCCACTGTGCAGGCAATATATTGTGCAAATACTGTATTAGCAAATACATGTTAATATCAATCTGCCACATTTAGAAAATGCTTAAAGCCTAGTACACACTATTTATTTTTTTTCATTCAACTCTGCAAGCCGAACGAAAAAAAAACTGAAGAGCTCGGGAGGAGCCACTGTACTAACTATGCATTGTTAGTACCCCACCGGTCTATTGTGTTTTGACAGGGGGACTGCCTTCCCACCAGAACACACCGGTTGCCGTTCTCAGCCATTGACTGAGAGCGCTGATTGGTTGCAGATCAGCAGCCTTTTTTGAGGCATACCCCAGCTTCTGTTGGACCGGCTGGCGTACACAGTTTCTATTAAAACGGCCAATGCCACCCGATATTTGGCCTGTGCGTGTGGCCCTTTAAGGTGTAGTCCCTAACTCTAAACTATATGTGCTCTGCTCCCAACTATGAGACACATATAGTAATGCATAGATTGAGAAAAGGCTTACCTGGAGACAAAAGCCCATATACCAGAAGCCCAATGTTGCTCAAGAAAGCTGGAGACCGCCAGTGTGTGTCTGCAACAGTCTAGCAAAGCAACAAGGGCCGCAGCTCTGAGCAACTAAAAACTAGCAAAATGGGGAGAGGTGCACACGGGCTGGGCAATGTAAGGCCCCTTTCACATGGGCACACCACATGGGTCCACCTGTCAGTTTTTTAGGTGGACCAGCTTGGACCATCCATTGCCCTCTATGGAGCAGTGGATGTAAACATTTACACCAATCCATTAAAAACAGACGGATGGGGGATCTGTTCACCATCCGTCTGGCGAATTGGATGAAAGTGGGATGTAAATGGACAGGCAGTCTGTTCAGATCTGACTGCCTATAGAGGAAAGTGGGTTGTGCCCATGTCCACTCTGCATAAGTGGAGCTGACAGACCTGAGCAGGCAGATCCGCTGGTTGAGTCCGCTTGTGTGAAAGAGACAGTGTAACATGTACTGTACATGAAACATTAGATACATTTGTCTTACCTGTCATCAATCTTTGGGCTTCATAGGGTTCCATGTAGCCATTGTTTTCAGTTATCACACCTTTGTTCTTCTGTTCGTTTTTGGCATCGAAGGGATCAGAGTAGTCATCAGCCATCGCAACCTGAAAGAAGAGGAAAATAATACTCATTATCTAAAGTTCACTACTTCTTGCTTTTGAAGCTGTTGCCATAAAACAAAATAGAAGCTGTTTTTATGTGTTTGGAAACCTAGTGCATTAGAAAGGATGCACATCTAAGAACTCCAAAAAATATTGTAGGGTGCCATCAGACAAAAAAAACAAAAAAAACCAAAACACAATTTAACTTAAAAGGGAGCTGTCAGCATAGAAATAGGAGAGCTCTAAAAATGCCTTGTTTTTGTGAGTGCATGTTCTGGGGCGGTCATCGTTATCCTTCACTAAATGCTTGCTTCTTTCTGCATAGACCATTGCTGCTGTGAAGATAGGATGAAGCAGCATGAACCTTCAAATATTGAAAAATCAGCAATGGAAGCTCCCATACTTGTATCCCAATATATTCACCCTAATAAACGATCTTTAAAAGGCAACTATAATGGCTTTGGGTCACTGGTTTTGGGTAAATTGGATTTTTCTAATCACTAAATATAAAAGTTTGTTTACAATAAAAAAAAAAAGTAAATAAAGGAAAAGGATACCCAGAGCACTGTGGGTTATCTAATGAGACACCACTATGCAAGTACTTCATTTTGAACCAAGCTATCGCTTACTGAAACCTCAGAGGAAGGAAATGTTACGCTTACACATGTTGCCTTCGGGCTGAACAAGAAAAAAAAAAAAAAAAAATGCTATCAACACTAAACAGTGCTGATGGAGGAACCCCCCTGCTGTGTTCTGATAACCAATGGTGTATGTTGGAATACCCAAACATTGGCTGCATCAGATTGGATGCAGCTTCCACCCTGATCCTTCAATTCAAAAAGAAGGCTAACAACGCAACCCACATAGCAAATTTTGACTGATTCGTTAAGAACCGGCTGAAATTCACACAGTGCGTGGACAGCATTATGCCTCAACCACAGTCACATTGAAGCTGAAAACGTTTCTATGCTCTTCAAATCCAGGTAAAAGAAAGAGAAGTTGGGTAAGTATTGTATAAGGCCAGGACCTAAGCATGGAGATACAAGGGGTAAGACAAAGTACCTCCAAGATGGCCATCACCCTCACTACAGACGATAAATCACTGCACTATAGCATGTAACAGAATGAACATTGGGAAGATCTAAATACAGTAAAGGAGAACAAAGATGGGTGGGAAAAGAAAAAAATAGATCCAAAAATGGAACAAAAGGCTTACTAGAAAATTCAATATGCTGCACAATGATCATGAAAATGTGTGCATTGAAAAGTGATATTCATTATATGGCCGTCTTTAATTCCATACAACTCTCTAATTCTAACATGGCACTTTATATTCATTTCTGCTAGGGCTTGTCTGGCTCTTCCTGTTAAAATACCAAAATGTAAAATACCCAGCTCATTAGAATTTATAGTGGAATATTTTTCTCTTTTTACTATGACAGTTTTCCACCTGCCTGACATGGTTTTCCTTCACAATTACAGATATATTAACTTCACTTGGATTATATGTTAATGACTACTGGGGCATATACATCCACTGTGCCCCTGGCAACTTCAACCAAAAGCTGATTTTTTTTTAGTACATTTTACTGGCAGCAGCTTTTCGTTTAAACCCAAAGACCCTTCCAGCTAATAAAAGTATTATTACATTTGGTGACTGCAAAGCATGTTAACGTTGATGAAAATAGCAGTGCCTTTGGCTAGATTAAAAATAGTGTCTGCACACAAAACACAAAGCATTTCAACGTTTTCTATGGCAAGTCATGTTGGGACACTGTAGAAAAAGGAAGAGGAGTTCTAGGAACTCATGTCTATAGTTCTATAGATGGGTAGCACAGTGATTAGCACTTTTGTCTTGCAGCACTGCATTTAGGGCACTATCTGCATGGAGTTTGTACAATATATGGTCCCTGTGTCTGCATAGGAGTCTCCTGTTTCCACATATAATCCTTTGACTCCCCCTGTTTCAATGTGGTTTTAACCCATCTCGTTTACATAAGAAGCTATTAGGTCATGTAATTCTTCAGCTTCTGCAGAAAAGCCATTAAAGCATTTGAAACTTTTTTTTTATAAAATTTGGCAAACATGGATGGAATTATTAATTTTGTAGCAGAATTGGAATGACATTATTAAAAATATAAGTAGACCTTTTTGACAAGAACTGTGTGCAAATATATATTTCTGAATGTCGGAGATGCTTCTCTGTTAAGCTAGTACAGATGGCTTGAGTCTGAACTCTACGATTTCAGTGATGTACGGTCATAACTTCGTATTATCCGTTCTGACGTTCTGTTTTTTGGCTGTTAATAGTTCTTTTTGTTAATCAATGAGACATAACAGCCCTTGTGTGCAATAATAAAAGACAAAGAAAAAGTAAAACGACACCAGTGGGAAAAAGTTGAGAAACTATACGGAATTTACTGCACTGCTTAGGTGGCTTCATGGTGGCTTCCAGCAAGATCTTGGGATCGCTGAGGGTCCCAAATCAAAAGGAATTCTACATTGTGCGTCTTCTTGGGAAATTTGGGATTCTCAGCATTCTCATGATCTTGCCAGAAAGATCATGACATCACCACCTCCAGTGCAGAAGTTGGCTGTAAGGCAAGTAGGTTTTCTAACTTTTGCATGTAGGCCAAGGAGGAATGAATAAGCAGATAATGACTGGGTAAGTCCCATTTACCACCAATTCTTCTACATACGGGCTGTTCAAAACAACAAATGTAAGAATTCAATGGATGAATGAAAAGTTTAGTATAACAAAACAGCTTTCTTATTTAAATAATACATTATGTAAAGAGATATACTGTAAACCTCTAGACAAGTGGTCTCCAAACTGCGGCCCGGGGGCCAGATGCAGCCCTTTGCTTGCTTTTATCCGACCCTTGGGGCACCATTTCATCCACTAATACCAACAATGGAGCATAATTCCCCCACTGACACTAATGAAGGGGCACAATTCCTCCCAATGACACCAACAAAGGGGCACAATTTCTCCCAATGGCACCAACGATGGGACTCAACAACATCAACGATGGGGCACAAATCCTCTGAATGACAGCAACAATGGGGTGCAATTTCTCTCAATGACACCAGCAATAGGGCCCAATTACATCAATGAAGGGGTACAATTCATCCCGTCAACACCAATGATGGGGCGCAATTACTCCCACTGAAACAAACAATGGGGCACTATTTTTTTTACCACTGACATCGGGATCTTTTCTACCCCCAATAGCCACAGTCCGACCCCTCTAAAGTCTGAAGGACAGTAAACTGGCCCGTTGTTTAGAAAGTTTGGAGACCCCTGGTCTAGACTAAAAAGAGGGACAAATGAGGTGGAAAGAGGGACAGAGGGATTTCCTTTAAAATAAGGGACATCCCTTGAAATGAGGGACAGTTGGGAGCTATGGAATAGTTCTTATTATGGTAGCAATATTTTGTTATCATTGCAGTATTGTATTGCTTCCTCATTTCAGCCAAAGATATGATGTATATGTAGACATTATTTAATCTGTGTTTTGCATACAAGAAAAAAAAATAAAAAACAACATGGGGACATTTACGACAGTTGCGCTTTTTCACAGTATGCAAAACATTTGCAGCACTTAATCTTCCTGTTGCAGCTGAACTTTTGCATGTGGCTCACCACTGCCTATTTTCCTAATCTATGTGCCAACACATACTGGTCTGCTTTAGCAAATCTATGAGGACTTCAAACTAGTTTGTGGCAGAATTAAGATCTGATAAATAATTAAGGCGTGGTGTAGACCACTTCTTAAACAGGCGCAGAAGGCAGATTTTAGGTAAATTGGAATATTCTGGAGAAATTCTGTGGCAAACCTGTAGCATTTCTGCCGAACATGAGAAATGCCCAAGTATAGCAATTCTGTTTGACATTTTTAGACAAAGCTACAAGCTCAAAGGATTTTGAATCTATGGGGATGATTTACTAAAAGAAAAAAGGCTGTCCACTTTGCAAAGTAATTTTCACTTTGTAGTGGAATTATCCCCAAGCTTAGTGCAGTGGTCTCTAAACTGGAGACTGAATGTGGCGCTTTGCTCGCCTTTATCCAGTCCTTGGGGCACTATTCCTCTGAACTTTTCCTCTGAACTCTCAACTGATACCAGGAATGGGGCACAGTTTACTCCCACTGACACCAGGGCATTTTCTACTCCCACAGGCCACAGTCTGGTCCCCAAAGCCGGAAGCACAGAAAACTGGCCCTTTGTTCAGAAAGTTTGGAGCTCTCTGGCTTAGTGAATGAGGGGAAAAAAATACAGTTTTTTTTTTCCTTGCATGTATTTGTGTATTCTTTGCAAAGTGAATTTCCACCACAATTGCTAAGCTAAGCAAACATTCCCTTAGAAAGTGAACTGCATACAGTATTTGCCTTCCGTAAATTCACCCCAAGGAATGTGACTTGATTATTACTTTGATAATTTATAATAATATTTTTATTACCATTTTTAAATGCACCCTCATGGTTCTTATTGGAAAAAAAAAAGTTGCTGCTCTGTTTATGATCAGATTTAAATACCCAGACGTGAGATGACTTTCAACCAATCCAGCCATCGATATATAGCTTCTAAAGGAAAACAGTAAGTCTGCACTATAAGTGGGCCAAAACAGGTATCTGCGGTTTACTTCCCCCAACTTTTAGTTTGCACTTAGGCCTCATTCACATGAGTGATGAGGCTTGTTGTCAAGACCAGAATCTGAACCCATGACTTTTGCTGCATCAGGCAGTAGATTTTCTTGCTGAGCCACCTGAGATGCTGGCCGGCATTGTGTCTGATTCTTTGGATAATCTTGCTTTCTTTCTGGTGAACCTTGAATCCCTTGCTCCTCCCTTGAACTTCCTATTTAAGCCATGCCTTTGCACTGTTTGCCAGATTATTGCGCTTTCTCCAGCCAATGTCTTGTTCCTTTGCCTACCTGCAGCTGTCTTCATCTCCACTCGTTATCAACCTTTGGCTTGTTCCCCAACTATGCTTCTGCTAGATCCCAACCTGCAACCACTTGTTACCGATCTTTGGCTTGTTTACTGACTACACTTCTGCTTCATCCCGACTTGTTATATCTGCTACTGGACCCTGGCTTGCTCACCTCCTGGTGGGGCAATCCCTGCTATAACTACTGGTCTCCAAGCCTGACCCCCTGACCTTGACACCCATAGCCTGAATAGGCCTTGAATTCATGTAAATGAGGCTTAAAAGTAAAAAAAAGTCGCCCAAGTCATCTTATAAATTCAGTGACCTTTCAATCAACAAAAGGGAACAGTTTTTTTTCCTGGATCACACAAAATGTAACATTTAGAATATACAGAATATTTCAAACTGTCATAGGTGTAGAAATGAGGTAAGAACTGACGTAATGAGAGGGCGTTACATTTTAGCGAAAGGTCACAGTGCAATGGTGCTATTCAAATACCTACACATTGTAAACATCCAAGTGTGGCCCATAATACCTCTATTTGTACATGATAAATGCTCTTGAGCGATCAAACACTGCTAGGGTCATTTCAATGCTTTCAGCTGCTACAACTTGTCACCTTTAGTAAACCAGGACAACAGGTATATCTCCATCTTGAGTTTGCCAAGAGAGCAGTTTTGTTTGTAAGGGCTTAATGCCTTTGCTTAGCTAATGAAAAAATAAACAAAGAACTTTGGAGAGTCAAGGATTGTGAGATAACAGCGGAAAAGAATACACAGCCCACACATTTTCTTTCCAATGGCTTTTAAATTAAGAAGCAAAAGAGCAATGTAAACATCACTTTCCTAGTTAGGCCCAATGGCCCCAGAATTGCCTTTTAATGAATATTTTCACCTAAGATATTGCACACACACACAACAAAGCCTCAATTAACTGCAATGCTGCTGTGTTATAAAATGTAGTGAAACGTTGATTAAAAAAAAAAAACACATCGCAGTAGTGACAAGTGGAGATTAATGGCACTCTTATATGCTATAAAATACTATAATATTCACTGCCTACACATAACAGCATATTAAAAGGCATTTTCTAAGAAAAGGAGAAATCGCCTGTTTAAGGCCTCTCTGCACACCAAGGTGGAGGAATACTCAGCTTCTACAGCCTTACAACAAAGACCACCCCTGCCCCCTGCATTCTGGCCCAAAAAGGACATGCTAGTGGCAGACATATCTTTGTTACAATAAGCAGGGATCCCCAACTATCCAACAGACAAGTAATTCCCATCTTCCCAGGAAAGCTCCTTGGTTTAACAAAAGGCGTCTCCAAACTACCGCACATGAGCCAAAACTGGTCTGCAGCAATATTTTATCTAGCTCTCTGATGCAAAAGGGGACTTTGATGGGGACCTTAATCTCCAGGGGTGGGGGGGACTCTCACGCAAGCGGGTACTCTAATGTAAGGGGGACTTTAATGGGGACACTGATATAGGGGGGCTCTTATAGGGCCAAGTTTATCTGGAATTTCTTTGATATGATTTACTTTTACTTTAGTTTTTTTTTTTTTTCTGTTGATCCAAATTATATTCTGCTGATTAAAAAAAAAAACTACACTAAATTACCATATGAATCTATAGAGGCATTCGAAGACACATTTTAGATATTAGCCAAGGATTGCATTGCACCATCTACCATGTAACTAAAGATGACCTGACATTTAATATTGTTTTGTCCAACTTTCTCTACAATTCTCCTGTTAATACACTACATTCAGCCTCAAAAGCAGGGCTTTTTTTTCCCAGCAGGAACTAGGGGGAACTCAGTTCCACCACATCTGGTTCAGGTCTTCTGCTCCCTGCTCACCACTATCACTTGTAACACTGAAGTCCAGCTTCTGCATTTACAAGTGATATCTTATCTCAGGTGCCCAGGGTTCAGTGCAGTTATGGGCAGGAGAGGATGCGTGGTAGGCTGCACCCTCTGTGGTCTCCATTTTTTCCCTGGTGACCAGTTGTTGATGCTCCTACTGCATGATCTCCCTTGCAAGTGACTGTAGTATAGTATAGTATGCTGGGAGGTACTACAGCCGGATAGGTGTTTCAGCTTAATATTGCAACAAAGGTAAGACATATGACAGATGGTGGAGCTTTTAAGGAGGGGGGAGAAAATGAGGGCAGTGGAGGGAGTTGTATGCAGAGGGATAAGCTACGATTTGATGCCATTTGGCGGGTATGTGTGTGTGACGGGCATGGTTAAGTTCCTGCACCTATTCTCTGAGAAAAAAAGCCCTGCTCAAAAGAATTGTTTGCATCCTCAGAAACTCTAGTTGCTTTATAATGGAAGACCAAAAAAGCTTTACGTAGTCCAACCGACTTAAACCGACAACAGCAATCAGGAAAAAAAATCCTTGGATCAGCGTTCTGCTATGTATTTTTGATTTTTGTTTGCTTTGAGAAACATTCAGTTAAAATATTCTATACTTGTAACAGAGATGCTCAATGCCATTTATTAAGGTTTTAAATCTATTAATGTAGTTGCTCTTCTCAGCATCCTTTGCAGTGAAATCACATCTTTGGCCAAAACAGAACTGAATATTAAAGATGTGGCTGTATATATGCTTTGTGTATTAATGTAATTACATCTAATTCAAAGAGTTGTATATATGCTTTGTGTAGTAATCTAATTCAAAATGGCTTTCAAAGAGTTTTGTTCTAGCTTTAGAACATACAGTCTAGTACTGCATGCTGGTATTCACTGAAAGATAACGGAGGATTACCTGTAAATCTTATAGATCATTTCTGAATAATCACATTTCTCCATGTATGGCTAGCTTTAGTGTAAGCTATTGTAACTTGGATAACATATTCAGAATTCCAGTTCACTTAATAAAATTGTCCAGTATAAGATAACATCCACTATTATGTGCATTACCAATGGGCATCCAGCACACACACACACACTAGTATGTCATATTCCTCCCCACTTGTCAGCAATGGATGACTGGCTGCTTATTGATAGAAGTGATAATAGTCTAAAGTCCACCAACTCCATTTAGTATTATTATGAAGTCACCTGCTGAATGAGAACATTTTCAGTGGCCAAAAACGTAACAATTTGGAAGTCAAAGCCCTCTTTTTGTAAACCTTTTTTTTTTTTTTAAATATGGGATTTTATTTAAATTTTTTTTTAATAATACTTACCTAAGTGGATGCTGCATCTGTCTCCCGTCGGCTCCAACACCAAAAACAGAGCAATCAAACACCGGTGATCGCTTGGATCTCACAGCTCTCTGAGCAGAGAGCTGGTCTGTGGAGGTGGCAGGCGCAGCCAGCTCAGACTCTCAGCAGCTCACTGAGAGGCTAAGCCCGCTGCCGGTCCAGGTGTGTGGGCGGATCACGACCATATTTTTGCGATCTTTGACTGAGCCTGGACCGGCTTGGTAATGTCAGTCGACAGCAGGCTTCAGTCTACTTTCTGCTGAAAACGGGTCACAGGAGTTCAGAAGGAACTGCACTCTTGTGATTCACAGGAGAAGTACAGCCAAATGAGCTTAATTGTGTTGAAAATTAGGAAACATTGCTAATATAATGACTGCTGCAATGTTTGAACATGCATGCACACACTTAAAAATTTGTGATAAAATTGTGTTCTTACCAAAAACCGTAACACCTCCTTTTAGGTCCATTATTGCCGTAGCAAGTCCAAAGTAAGGCTACTCTTACATGACTCAAATTTAGTTTGGCACCACAAAATGATTTGAACAATCAACTGAACTAGGTGTAAAATTCTTTGCGAACAATGACTGCATCCAATCAGATGCAGTCACAATTTGTATATTTACCCATGGGTGGCTGTCTGAATAAAATAGCAGGAAGGAGAGATTTCTCATCCACACTGTTTAATGTGGCAGGGGGAATCAAGTAATTTTCTCTCGTTCAGCCCATGGACTGAGCGTGGAAAATCTAAACATGTATGGCCACATGTAGTAATGAAGGAATCAAAATAGATTTTTCCATGCACGTTAAAAAGTGCAGAAGAAGGAATCTCCTCTGCTGGCTATTTTATTCTGACAATTTGCACAGGTGGCCTTTAGAATACCCAAGCAGTAACTGCATCTGAATGGATGCAGTCACTGAGCGCTTGCCAATTTTCCACCCAACTCCTTTGAGAAAATTTAAGGTGTGTGGTGCCAACAAGCCAGCCAAAGACGGTTCAAATCTGTCAGTTTAGCAGAGACTGGCTGAGATTTGAACCGTGTATGGGGAGCCTGAATGCACCCAAGTTGATCAATCAACTTCAGTACAACAAGCTTGTCGGATTTTTCATGCAATTAATGCTAGTGGCTTTTGTAGCAGCTAACAGTAATCAATATGTTCTCCCAGCGGGGACAGCTTCCCCTGCCGGGAGAACACAATGGCTCCACGGGAGGTGAAACAGTGAGTCAGTGTTGATGGAGGAATCAAGTGGTTTTCTTTCCTGCAACCAAAGAAAATTGCTCCGTCTATGGCTGGCTTAACTCTTATACTTGTTCACTGTATGCTGCTATTAACATGTCTGTTATCCTGACCAAAAAAAAAAAACCAATTGCAAATCTAAAAAGTTATTCCCACAGGATTATGAAAAGTGATAAAGACTTGATTAAATTGGTTGATTATTGGTTGATTAAATTGATTGGTTATGCTTTTAATCTTTTTTTTTAATTTTGTAATCTGCAGAATATTACCTCTGGCTCTGCATTAAACTTTTTCTTTTTTGTGGGTAATTACCATCCTGCTGTAGGATAATGTTATACTTTTTGAAAGGTGGTCAAAAAGCAGGAGGAATTTTTGTGTCACTAAATACAGAGATTGATTGACCTCTGCTTAGAATTCAACTGTCTTTTCAGTGATGTATACACAAGCAGTAATCAGAAGGCCTGTCACAGGCTTTGCACACTGTACAGAGACAACAATGTGCATCAGCCAGCAGTAATTTCATGTCAAGATAGAAAAAAGGGTAGGTTTATCCGTGAAAGCCCTGGAGCTGAACCACCATCCATTCCCTTTGTGATGCTGGCTTGTCACGAGCAGATGGATGGTGTCTCGGGCTCCCTGCTGAATCCACAAACTCCACATGCTAAAGCTGTAATAGTCACCTTACTTCCAATTATCTGCACTTAAAGGGACAGGCTCAAGTGCCAGGCAGAAAAAAAGGCAAAATGCCCGTAAAAGCAGCTCAAAATTGCCAATGCTTTTAACGATGCCTTTAATAATGCATTCAATGGACCTGTAGTCACTAATTAATATTTTCTGACTCCATGGTTCATAAAATGTGGCCTTGACAACATGGTGACCTTTGGATTTTGCACGATCTGAGGCCTTTTGGTTATTGCTTTTTTTAATAGTCATTTCACCTGACCGGATAACACATATAATTCTCCTATTACATCTTTAGGAGTAGAAACCAATTACTGCAACTGTTAAGAACATTGGTTATAATGTCATTTTGATGTAAGCTGCTAATTCTGCACTTATGGCATATTAACAAAAACATATACCATGCTGTTGGCCTCCTTTTTTCGGCAGCATATTATATGAAAGTAAATAGAATGACTATGTAAAAGGGCACGTCTACCTAAAATAGATATTCAGTTGGTTTGCTCTTGAAGGTGATTTTGATACTTTCTCATCCCTGGGTTCCATATAGAAAGTAAGTGCACATGTGGGTATCCCATTATCAGAAGTAGCTCTATAAATACAGGGAGGCGTTTCGCACTGTTGTGTTAACAGAATTACGTTAGGAAAAAAATGTACTCATCTTTTTTTAATTGTTGTGCCAAATTCTTGTGACATTTGTAAGAAACAGGTGAATGGCAGTTATTTAATATACTACTACTTGAATATCCTCAAGTGTCGTATTTTCTAGATAGGATCATTCTATTGGCATTTTTTAGATCTAAGCCTTTGAAATCTAAGGGTGTTAAAGCCCCACTCTAAAATCTAAAAAAAAAATACAGCTGTCAAAATCTACACATTTCAGGTCCCTATAATCAGGAAATCAAGTAGAAGAAAATCACTTAGTTAACATATTTGCAATAGTATTTGTTACTAACTGTTATGCAATAAACATGGTGAGATATTTAAAGCAGACCTTGCACAGCACAGAGACGCATAAATAACCTTAGAGGATCTTGTTAAAAAAGTTTTTTCCTTTTTTTTCTTAAGCAGAGCTAGTATCAAAATGCAAGAGACCATTTGGCAGTAGATCGATCCCCACTTCTCCAATGTAAAAATGCTACCTTATGCCAATGTCCTGGTCCAGGAGCTGTTAACGTCTGTAAGCCTTCAAGTGGCACCCAGAGCAAGCTGGGGATCCCAAATTTTGTGAGATAGGAAATTTCTTGGAAATGCACAGCAGACAAAATGACCCTCTAGTCCAGCCTGTCTCAACATTTTCACCACAGAGGAACCCTTGAAATAACTTTCTAGTCTCAGGGAATCCCTGCTAAAAATTACAATAACTACAACTCATGACACATTAGTGTGATGGTCAGTGGGAAGAATGTTCCTTACACTTGTGGCCATTGGGAAGAATTGTCCCCTTTCAGATAGCCAAAAAGATCAATGGTGTCAGTGGGAACTTATCTGAGCGTCAGAAATTGCTCAAAGAACCCCTGGTAACATCTGGAGGAACCCTGGTTGAGAAATCCTGCTCTAGTCCATTGCAAAAGTGTCTTCCTCCGAGACTTCAACTACTCTGTATTGCCAGAATCACCCGCTGCTATGTGCTACAGGTACATTCTTAAAAAGAGTAAGTCAAACTTTTTCTTTACAGGTGCATTTTGCACCTATTAACACCAAATGATTTTTTACAAAAAACATGATGGGTTTTGAAATTTACGCTACTTCTGGTGTCTCCATCCACATTATTTTAAAAGGGCCAATAAATAGTATCCCCGTTCTCCAAAAATAATCCACACACATTCGCTACGTAATGGTACTGTAATGTATTTTCCATGGAATTGTTTCTTACCGTGTTATCATGCTTCCTTGTAACATTCTTCATGAGCTCCTGAACCTCTACTTTTCTCCCTCATTTACATTCGTTTAGAACAAGTAGTCACATTAGTTGCGGTTATATGCACTGCTCTATGCACAGTACAAATCCAATAGTCCCTAGTCCATCTTGGGTGCAAACATACAGTGGGACCATGAAGAACAAACGTAGCCACCCTCTTCAGAAAGTTGGATCACAGCAGCAAAATAAAGGAATTTTGAGATTTGGGGTGAGCTTTAAGTAATAGAAAGTACTTTTTTGGGTAGTTAAAAAAAATATTTAAGTAGGTTTTCTTAAAAACCAGGGTTTAGTGACACGTAAACAATTTTTTGTGTCTAATACACTCTAGTGCTGAGAAAGAGGGGCATACAACTTTTTCCATCATGCAGTATTCAATGCCCCGAAAGGTCCATTGCTGTGTTGTGCCACATATATAGATATCAAATTATATAGGAGAGATAAGATCTACTTTGAGAAATGGCATTGGTTGCAGCCTGGAGATCATCCCTGTCTAATGTTACACTGTGCACAGCTGCATCGGTAAAAAATGCTCTATACTCCATCTATGACATCCAATGACCAGGCTCGTTTTTGGCATTAATGTTATTCTTTGAGGCACGCATTCTTTGCTTAAGCCCCTTATGAAATACAATTATCTCGAGCACCAAATGTTTTAAAGCGGTGCACTGACCCTTGCTGGTTGTATTACATTTACCGCCTGACAGTGGCAGGAAATCATAGGTCTAAGTCAAGCTATAAACGAAGATTGTAAATCTTGGGATTTCATCTACTACTTTGCTTCTTGCAAGTTTGCCTTGAGTATGTTTGCTGAGATCTCAGGCTATAAACATTCATAACTATCTTTTCATACAAACATTCATACACACAGCATGGTATTTCTTAGAGCAATACTCCAGTGAAACCCACTCATCTGTGTACAACAATAATTTCTGTTACACTGAATGTTTACACACAGAGCCGGTAAAGATAATCCGAGATTTTCTAACCAAGAGGCAGAAAAAAAAGCAACCACACACAAATATGTAAACTGAGAAATTATTCCAGTAGAAGTCTCCATCACTGAATTAAAGTAAAAAACCAGGACCAATATTTGATTTGTTATGTAGTGTAATAAATAGTGTCACATCTGAACGCACCCATAGAGTTAAAGTGGACCTGTCACAAGCATAATGCATCAACCTCATCCTTCAGAAGAATGCCAGTGCTTAGTGTGGTGAAAATCACACCGCTACTGTCCGGTTTCCTCTTCTATTAATAAAAAAAAAGATATTCTGTGATTCCGTGCTTAAACTGAACTGTTAAAGCTGCCCTGTCTGAAAGCAGCATGCCACTTTCAGGATAGTCACCTATATCACATAAAGCTGAACACCAGCTCCACCGCCCTTAAGTTGTCATACAATTTATGAGTCAAAACCATGTTTCAGCTCGATAACCCTAGACCTCTGCTGTCAAAACGTATCTTCTCAGTGTTCTTCCACTAATGCCGCGTACACACGAGCGGACTTTACGGCAGACTTTGCCCGGCGGAGGGGATTTTGTCGGACAATTCGATCGTGTGTGGGCTCCAGCGGACTTTGTTTTCTCAAAAGTTGGACAGACTTAGATTTGAAACATGTTTCAAATCTATCCGACGGACTCGAGTCCGGTCAAAAAGTCCGCTCGTCTGTATGCTAGTTCGACGGAAAAAAAGCCACGCTAGGGCAGCTATTGGCTACTGGCTATGAACTTCCTTATTTTAGTCCGGTCGTACGTCATCACGTACAAATTCGATGGACTTTGGTTGATTGTGTGTAGGCAAATCCGTTCATTCAGAAAGTCTGTCGTAAAGTCCGTCGAAAAGTCCGCTCGTGTGTACGCGGCATAACTTGTTCACCTGCTAGGGACAAGTGCAATACCCTGTAAAAATAGCTATAGGAGAGGGACGATTATGTCCCCTTTCATCTTTGATGCTGTGCTGAATGCCTATGTAGACAATTGCCAGACCTAAGCAATATCATGTGGAGACAAGTCCGACTAAGCCAACTTGGAGTGCAGGGAAGGTATGTATCAGTAGCTGCGGGGAAGTAGGGTTCAATGGACAATTAAGTGTACCCGTTACTTTTCCTAAATGGGCAGGCTGCGGGATGAACGACAACAAAAAAAAAAATCCAACAGATTCACCCATCCACATTGAACAGGCACTGGCAGGTGTCAAAATACCCAAACCGTGCCTGCACCTGAATGCAGCTATTGTTTGGCCAACAATTTTACACCAAGCTTCTTTGTTTTTTCAATCAAAAGGATGTCGGACAGGAGGGTGCCAACAGGGTCACTTACTGATCGACTTTTGGCCAGTTCATTGGGAACCAGGCAAAATCTGCTTAGTGTATGGCTAGCTTTAAGCTGGCCATACATTCATTTTTTTTTGAAAAAAAAAACACATCCGATTCCCCCATTTGATGTGGATAGGGGAATAACTCCCACTGTGCTATTGTGTTCTGACTGTGGGGAGACCTCCCCACCAACAGAACACACTGATGGGAAAAACTTGACAGGCTGGTTGTACAGAAGCCAATCAGTAGATCAACTTCTTTACAACCATCCTGCCCATACATGGATCAAAATTCAGCCTGTCCCTGCAGTATGGGCACCCTAAAGCCAGCCATAGTGCGATTTTCTCTCTTGCAACCACTGACTGTGGGGGATTGGGGGAATCCCTCCTGTGGAGCTATTGGGTTCTCCTGGGGGGTGGGTTGGGAAAAAGCCATCACTGCCAGGAGAACACAGTTATTGCTAGTGGCTATAGCTGCTGGCAATAATTGCATGAAAAACCCAACATGCTGGCTGTACCCAAGTTGACTGATCAATCATACATGGTTCGAATCCCAGTCGGTCCCCGCTGAAGCAGCCGAGATTCTAACCATCTATGGCCAGTTTTAGTCTCTAATTTGTTTACGGGCTACAACTAGGCCATTGCCTGAGATAGTTTTTCTATTATAGGCCCATAAATCTATAGATTATTTGATTCTTCTAAGCAGCGATTCCTACAATGGAAAGCAGATACAGTTAAATAGATATTCACTCTGCATATGTATGCCTGCATTTTGTGCTATGCCCGGAGTTCTCCTTTCATATATGGAAAGGAAAAAATTATAGAGAAATTAATATTCAACACCAGTTTTCTAAATATTCCTGAATACAGTTGTTTTTACTCACTCACCAAAAAGGTGTTTTATCTGTAATAAGATTTAAAGAACTGACACAAAACAGTCTATATAAAACACCTCAAGTCTGAATATCAAAACACCATCATTGTTTAGTGGACTAGAAATCTAAATAGAAATCTAAATAAGAATGGCCTCCAAGCTACAAGGAGAACAGCTGGAGAGACGTGCTGAGAGGTTGGGATTTTTCTCAGGTGAGCTATAAAAGGCTGATGTTGTCAGCATACCCACTCCTAACTAATGTCTAGACACAAGCTTCCAGCCCTGTCCTCAGGGCAGTCTATTCACGTTTAGGGAATAAGCCTGGCACAGCGGATATACTAACTAGGGGGCTTAATGTGGTTACACTAGACAAGACTCCGAACACTGTCATTGTGTCCTGCTGTGTAATGATACCTGATCAAGCTTGATAGAAAAATACTGAAAAATGCCACTGCATATAAAATATAATCCCTGCTGCAGAATTACTCTTGATTGTTATATTATCAATATTTATCAACTATATTATATTGATGCGACAATCTAGCAAAAAAAAAAAAAAAAATACTACTAATCTTATAGACAGCCAACTGGTTCTATCGGTGTCACCCAATACAATACAACCATGAAGATTTAAAGTGGAGAGGTTCAGAAGTCATATTAAAAATGATGACTTTCCTTAATATGGCCAAACAAATGGAAATCTACTCAATTTAAATTTTAAACTCTCCATGAATAAGATTTGAACGGATAATGACCGTTGGGCAATGAAGTTGAAGAAGAAAACAAAACCAAAATGTAGCAAAAAAATTTGATCACTTTCTATCAGATTATTTAAAGGTGTTTACTTCTGCTTGTTATTGGTTATGTTAACTTTGTTCTTTTAATCACTTTCAATTGTACTAGCAATCAAATGCAGGCTGAAAGTGGTTGAAACTGACCGAAAAATTGCTGCATGCATGGCCAGACTTAGAAAGAGCTAAGTATACAGACCCACTAGTTTATCAAGCACAGACAGCGCTTTTATTTTACTCATTTTTACAGAAAGTTTGTTTGTCAAGTTCCTATTTGCTGAACTAGAACTTTTTTCTTAAGACTCCGTACTCTGCCCTTGTTACAGATCCAAATTCTGGTCATCTGCCTAATTCAACACCATAAAATTATCCACACTGCACACTGATATTAATTGACAGTCTGTGATACTGTTAAGGGTTATTGGTAATGCCCATGATTTCATGAATAGTTATTGGGTGATCACCACCTGAGAAAGACAATAACAAATGGACTTTGAAATGACTGTATGGCTTAAGACACACAGATTTTTGTAGTTACAGTGCCTAGAAAAAGTATTCACACCCCTTGAAATTTTCCATATTTTGTCATGTTACAACCAAAAATGTAAAATGTATTTTATTGGGGTTTAAGGCGATAGACCAACACAAAGTGGCACATAATTGTGAAGTGGAAGAAAAATGATAAATGGTTTTCAAAAATAAATATGTGAAAAGTGTGGCCTACATTTGTATTCAGCCCCCCTGAGTCAATACTTTGTAGAACCACCTTTCGCTGCAATTACAGCTGCAAGTCTTTTTGGAGATGTCTCTACCAGCTTTGTACATTTAGAGTAGAGGTCGACCGATATGGGTTTTTCTCTGGCCAATGCCGATATTTAGAAATCGCGGTGGCCGATGGCCGATATGTGATGCCGATTTTTTTGGGCCGATACATTAGGCCGATTTTTTTTTTTTCTTTTTTTTTCCCCCCTTCATCTCATAAAATCTAACAGTTAGACCCCTTTCACACTGGGGCGTTTTTTTAGGCGCTTTTGGGCTAAAAATAGTGCCTGTAAAACGGCTTCCCTACAGTCTCAGTGTGATATCCCGAGTGCTTTCACACTGAGGCGATGCGCTGGCAGGATGTATTTGGAGTGGTGTATACTGCTCCTCCACCACTCCTGCCCATATAAATGAATGCGCACCGCTGCCGAAGCGGCTGCAAAGCGTTTCGGCAGTAGCACTTCAGGGGCGCATTTAACCCCTTCCTCGGCCGCTAGCTGGGTTATAAGCGCCCCGCTAGCAGCCGAATAGCGCCGCTAAAATGACGGTAAAGCGCCGCTAAAACTAACAGCGTTTTACCGTCAACGCCTGCCCGCTCCAGTGTGACAGCAACCTTAAGTAATAAGTGGTACAGAAATTTTTTTACATTTAAACATTTATTGAACAAAACAAACCTCCAATCAGTTCACTTGTATGTATAATTTAGATTTAAAAAAAAATAACTATATCTTAAATATTAAATACACAAAAACAGGTAACCAAAACTTTTGGACGAAAAAAAATGGGCTAACTTTACTGCTTATTTTTTTTTTTTTTTTAATTAGTGTATTTTATTTTTAAAAATTGCGTTTGAAAGACCGCTGCGCAAATACCGTGTGACATAAAATATTGCAACAACCGCTATTTTATTCCCTACGGTCTCTGCTAAAAAAAATATATATAATGTTTGGGGGTTCCAAGTGATTTTCTAGCAGAAAATACAGAATTTTTACTTGTAAGCAACAAATGTCAAAAAAGATTTAGTCTTTAAATGGTTAAACTGAGAACTTCTACACAGGGAGTTCAGTCTATTGATAAAAGAACCCGAAGAGATACAAATGTATCTTCTTATCAGACTTGGCAGGCTGCCCAGAGGAGAAGAGAAGAAAACTTCAGACAACTTGTAATTGACTTCTATTACAGAAGTCATTTGCAAGTCCCGCGGAAGTAATAATTGGCTTTTTTTATCAGCACAATCTGCCGATGCCGATTAAGTAAAAAAAGCCAAATATCGGCCGATATATCGGCCGGCCGATATATTGGTCGACCTCTAATTTAGAGTGTGACATTTTTGCCCATTCTTCTTTGCAAATTAGCGCAAGCTCTGTCAGATTGGATGGAGAGCGTCTGTGAACAGCATTTTTCAATTCTTGCCATAGATTCTCCACTGGATTTACAAATTAAAATCAGTATTTTTTGCTGGAAAATTACTTGGAACGCCCAAACATTATATATATATATTTTTTTAGCAGAGACCTTAGAGAATACAATGGGGGTTGTTGAAATATTATATGTCACACTATTTTTTTTGGAGAAAAAAACACTTTTATGAATTTTAAAAAAAGTTAATTTTTTTGTATAATGTAAAAGATGATGTTACACCACGAGAATGGCGAGATAAATCAAGCTCTTTATTCTAAGCAAAAAAAAATGTGATTCTCATTTCAGCCAGAATCGTGCAGTTCTACTTTCCTTCAATGGCTTTCTTCTTGCCACTCTTCCATAAAAGTCAGATTTGTGGAGTGCACGACTAATAGTTGTCCTGTGGAAAGATTCTCCCACCTGAGCTGTGGATATCCAAAGTTACCATGGGCCTCTTGGCTGCTTCTCTAAATAATGCTTTCCTTGCCCAGCCTGTCAGTTTAGGTGGACAGCCATGTCTTGGTAGGTTTTCACTTGTGCCATACTCTTTCCATTTTTGGATGATGGATTGAACAGTGCTCTGTGAGATGTTCATAGCTTGGGATATTTTTTTTAATAACCTAACCCCTACTTTAAAAGTTTTCCACAACTTTATCCCTGACCTGTCTGGTGTGTTCCTTGGCCTTCATGATGGTGTTTGTTTACTAAGGTTCTCTAACAAACCTCAGAGGGCTTTACAGAGATTAAATTACACACAGGTGAACGGTGTTTACTAATTAGGTGACTTTTGAAGGCAATTGGTTCCACTAGATTTTAGTTAGGGGTATCAGAGTAAAAGGGGCTGAATACCAAATGCACACCACACTTTTCAGATATTTATTTGTAAAAAAATTGAAAACCATTTATCATTTTCCTTTCACGTTACAATTATGTGCAACTTTGTGTTGGTCTAGCCCATAAAATGAATTAATGTTTTTGGTTGTAACATGACAAAATGTGTAAAATTTCAAGAAGCTATGAATACTTTTTCAAGGCACTGCGTTTGCTAAAAGATGGATCTACAGGTATACAAAAAAAAAAAGGAAGGAAGGAATTGTTGATTGCTATTGTTCCCCTGACAGTGGCGTCGGCCCTCTTCTGTCTACCTACTGGTAGTCTGAGAGAATAACAAGCCTCAATGACAAACAGCATGTGAAGATTTACACACAATTATTGCTGCCAATATCCAAAGATCTAGTGTTTAAATATTTAATCTTTAGCCACTCGCTTAACATAAAGGTGCAGCAGCAAAAGGGTGTGGGATTTAATGCGCACACACGTGTCAATGGGCGATTGAGGTTTGTGTGCTGGAAGTGCGCTCACTGTGCATTCTTAGCACAGGGTCCAAGTTGTCAAGTACAGCTCTTGGTCTGCAATAACAAACGATAGCCTGTGAGACCAGCTCCTGATCATGTGACCACTGACAGCCAATAACAATGGTCACAAGATAACTAATCCTTCCTACCCTCTGAGTGTACAGAGCCTATTAAAAGGATGCAGAGGCTGGCTGGTTAAGGGTTTAAACTGACACTACACCTTGGTTTAGAAGTTCTACTTTAATTATGTATTAACTAAAATAGTACCCTTTATTGCTTTCAGCCTCCTCCAAATCACTTTTTTTTTGCTGCTGTGATCAGACTCTCTCTTAGAGGGTGGCTACTTTCATTCTCTATTGTCCCACTGTATGTTTGAACATAGCCATCCTTTGTTGTTTGCTCCTGAGATTAAAGTGGTTCTAAAGGCTCAAGGTTTTTTACTTTTATGCATTCTATCCATGAAGGTAAAAAACCTGTGTGCAGCAGCGCCCCCTGTACTTACTTACCTGAGCCCCTTCTCGATCCAGTGATGTGCACGAGAGCCTCGGCTCTGCGGGGACTCTCCCTCCTCATTGGCTGAGACAGAAGCGGAAGCCATTGGCTCCCGCTACTGTCAGTCACAGCCGGTGAACCAATGAGGAGAAAGAGGGGGCAGGGCCAAGTTGTGGCTATGTGTGTGAAAGGACAAAGAGCCGCAGTTCGGGAACGAGCCTGCTTTGGTTACCCCATTGCAGGGGAGAGGGGCCAAGAGTGTCAGCGAGGGACCCGAGAAGGAGGAGGAGGATACGGGCTTCTCTGTGCAAAAATCACTGCACAGAGCAGGCAAGCTTAACATGTTTGTTTGTTTTTGCCATTAATATCACTTTAAAAGTAAAAGGCAAAACTATTTTTTTTTTAGTTTTGGAAAGAGTGGAGAGTGATTAGAACCTCTGTCAGTTTTTTTTTTGCCTTCTGTGCCCTCATTAAGGATAGTCATTCTCTCTATTTGTCATGTTTACATTCATTGAAAGTGAATGTAAAAGAAAATCCCAAATTTTGGGTTGTTCCCAGAAAAGTAATAGAGGGGAAATCTTCCAATGGGGACACTAGTTTTGGTGACCCCAAGGAGTTCTCTTAATTTGCAGAGATTTCCTCTCACTTCCTGTTTGGCTTTGGAACAGGAAGTAAAGGGAAATCTCTGCAATAGGACACAGATTGTGGAAAAAAAAATCTGGGTTATAACCATCCCTTACTCTATCCAAAATGAAAAAATAAATAAATAAAAGTTTTGCCTATAGTTTTACTTTAACTAAGGTCTATTACCTATGGCGTGCACACCATCGCAACTAACGTACATTGTTTGTTTTAAATAATTGACAGTAAGGGGGGGGGGGAGAAAAGGTTCGGCAGCTCACACAGGGTGTTACAAAGAGGCTAAAAAAATCACAAAAGAATTATAGATTACAGAGCCAATTAATAGTGGATGTGTAGGTTTATTTTTTGGTGAATAAGGATATTGTTTAGTGTCACTCTAAGTTTAAACTACTCGGACGTGTGACAGGTTTACTTTTCATTTTATTACAAAACAACTGTGAACAGGAGGGAAAAAACTGTCACTTGAAATCCTGAACATAGGAAGGAGGTTCTAATTAGTCATAGTGAAGGTTTGTGACAAATGCAACACATAACTTATTTTCATCAAGCAGATAATTGGGGCGGTGAAAGACAGAATTGTGTTGTTAAGATGCTGAAATCCCATGTCAGAAATCTACATCCACCCAAAAGCTGGATGACTGTAAAAATGTCTATGATGCTGCGTTAGTCACGGAAAACAAGTCTGAAAAGTAGCAGTTTTAGATTTACAATCAATGGAATACTTGCAATGAATTGTGCTTAATTTAATTCAGCTTATTAAAAATAATTAATTGGAAGCGGATCAGTGTAAGTTTAAAAAAAAAAATGCAATGATCATAAATTATTTAAAACATGGGGCGTGCATTTGTAAATCTTGAGTTAAAGAACATAAAAGATATTGGCAAAAGCAATCGCTACGCATTTTCTATTCTGCACTAGCCGAATAGCAAAATATAAAATTTGTTCCTATTGGCAATAACAAAAGTAACACTTTGCTCAAGTCTTTTTATATTTCTACCTACAGTTTTACCAAGAAGCTCAATAAAAAAATCTGAATTCTGATAAAACCAGAGGAACAAAACCAGTAGGAGTTATCTTATTAAATGCAAAAATTCACAGCCCAGTAATTTATATTCTCAGTATGTAATATAAGTATTTAAAGTTCTATTAGTATAATCATATGAAATGTAACTTTATATATTTCAGTCTATACCGCACTGCATGCAGAAATCATACGGATAGGAGGGGGGGGGGGGTGCTCCATTATGGCCCAATCAGACACATTGTATTGCTATTGCAGGGATGTGACTGAAGTTGCAGACTAAGAGTGAACATCTTTTGCACAGCTATATCGTAGCTTTTCCTGTCCCCAACTTCTCCACTTGTTTTATACACACCTATCCTCAATTCAGCAAGATATCACCAATGTGGTTGCACAGCCCCTTATCAAAATCTTATGAGCCAGCCTGTGCAGCAATCTCAGGACAAGAGATAAAGAGCTGGATTGCTCTGGTGACTAAGTGCATACTACAATGCATCAGCTATAGATTACAAGAAGAGTAAACAATGAAGGTGGTATTCTCGCTTTTCCACTATATACAAAAATAGATTCTTTATTTATTCAGCGCTGACAAATTACACTGTGTAAGGTAACTCAGGGTAGGTAGGCCCATTCACATCAGTCCTCATATCCCATACAAGTTAATCTAAACGTCCTTAGCCCACAAACTAGGACCAATTTTGGAATACACCAGTATGGTTTTAGGTTGCATAGGAAAACCTGAGCACCTAGACAAACCCACTCAAACACAGGGAGCACATATAAACTCTATGCATGTCCTTGGTGGTATTCAAAACCAGGAATACCAAAGAGCCATCAAGTGGCCTAGATAAATGTTTCTCTTGAGGTTGAATAGAAAGTCAGTGACTGAGCAAAACAAAACAAAAAAACAAACAATCAAGCACAAAAACCAAGTAAGAGCATCTAAGGAAAACCATGAAAGAGCACTTAAAGAAGCCAATAGGGCGCACATAAAAGAATAGGGCGCACATAAAAGAAGGAACACCTAAAGAATCTAGGAAGAAAAATCTAAAATAATGGAAGAAGGACCTAAAAGAATGCAAGAAGGAGCATCTAAAGAACTTAAGAAGGAAACCCTAAAAGAATACAAAAATGAAGCAGCTAAAGAACCCAAGAAGGAATACCTAAAGGAATACATGAAAAAGCACCTAAAAGGACCCAAGAAGAAAAACCTAAAAGAATGTAAGAAGGAGCGCCTAAGGAACCTAAGAAGGAGAACCTAAAAGAATGCCAGAAGGAGTGCCTACAGAAACCAAGAAGGAAAAACTAAAAGAATTCAAGCAGGAGCGCCTAAAGACCATAAGAAAGAGAACCTAAAAGAATGCAAAAAGGAGCAGCTAAAAAACCCATGAAGGAAAACCTAAACGAATGCAAGAAGGAGGGTCTGAATAACCTAAGGAAAATCTAGAAGAATGCAAGCAGGAGCGCCTAAAGAACCTAAGGAGAACCTAAAAGAATGCAAGGAGCGCCTAAAGAACCTAAGAAGGAATGCCTAAAGGTATGCAAGAAGGAGCACCTAAAGAATCTAAGGAGGACCAAAAAGAACGCAAGGAGCAGCACCTAAAGAACCTAAGAGGGAAAACCTAAAGGTTTGCAAGAAGGAGCATGTAAAGAACCCAAGAAGGGGCACATAAAAGAACAGGGCCTGCCTGATTGCATACAAATTGAAAGTGTTTAGGTTTGACCTCATATTACCGTATATACTCGAGTATAAGTCGTTCCGAGTAAAAGTCGAGGCCCTAATTTACCACAAAAAAATGGGGAAAACTTATTGACCCGAGTATAAGACGAGGGTGAGAAATGCACAGCTACTGTAAGTGGAAAATAGGGTCAACAATGCCCATTTGCAGCCTCACTGTGCCCATTTGCATGCCTCACTGTGCCCATTTGCAGCCATAGGTCCCCCGAACTTCAAACTCGGTAGTTAAGGGTTCCTAGATGCCCCCTGGCTGCAGCCAAAATTTGGGGTCTCTGAACCCAAAGGGTCCCAAAATGACATTGCTGCAGATGAACACAATTGACCGAATTTGGGGCCTCGTATCTTGGGGCCACTTAGAGCTAAGAACCCCAAATTTGGTGTGCAAACCCAGTGGAACTAGCACCATAAAATATCCAAAGCTGGGGTTTCTAACACCAAGGGGCCCTTAAGATACAGGGCCCCAAAAATCAGTTCAGAAAATGTCAAGCACTTTTCTGTAGCAGAGAATGACATTTTCTGAACCGATTTTGGGGCCCCATGTCTCAGGGCCACTTAGTGCTAGGAACTCCATCTTTGGACATGTTATGGGACCAGTTCAACTGGGTTTGCACACCAAATTTGGGGTTCCTAGCACCAAGTGGCCCTGAGATACGGGGCCCCAAAGTTGGTTCGGAAAATGAAATTTTTTGCTGCAGAAAAGTGCTTGACTCCAGTATAAGTCGAGGGGGGCACTTTCAGCACAAAAAAATGTGCTGAAAAACTCGACTTATACTCGAGTATATACGGTATATGCTTTTGGAAAATCTAAAGGTAAATTGTATGAGAAATTTGAATGTATTGCCATCCTAATATAATAACCTGCAGTGAACATCTGACTGTATAAATACAAATAATGAAGGTGCACATAACTGCTTTAGCACAAAACTGAAGATTATATTAACATACCATACTACACGTTACGTTTACTGGGCATAAAATGCTCTGTTTTATTAATATCAACCAAATGCAAAGACGTAACCCTCGGGGGGGCTAAATGAAGCAGTCTTTTCAGTGCACTAGCTAGGAGCAAACTTGTTCAGCATTGCCGTGTATTTATTTTCTTGGGGGGTTTCTCAACATAAAATGCTGATTTCAGAAAAACAACTGCCAAAATGTCTGGCCAGCTGACCTCAGTAGCGTATCAAAGAATAAATATAAAAAAGTGGAAACAAGAAGATGACTTCGGCACTGGAAATGTAAAAAGCTTTCATATCATTGTCATGCTGAGATTCTGAATCATGAATCCATTATATGGATGTAAAGTGATACACTCCAGACTCCTAACACCGCAGAACTGGATGATAAAGAAGGTTTTGTTAACACACTCGTTTTTTTATGATGAGCTAAAGAGGTTTTTTAAGGTTATCAGCAGCTTTTTTTTGTAGCCAAAAGCTAGAGTTAGCTGCTTTGTGTACATTGTGTTATATACAGGCTTTCTTGTTGGTTTCCACATCCTCTTATCAGACATGGAGTCCTATTTGTGATGCCTTATTTTTCTCACCAGCTGGTCTCAGCGTATGTGTATGTCAGTTGTAGTCTGTGCGGTTTGTCTCTCAGCTGCTGGGTGATATATAAATAGAATGTTCATACACTATGTTGTCTCAGTAAGGGATTTCCCATGCATGGCATTCTGCAATATCTGCCCATTCTTCAGATACTGGATCCTTAGAGTAGTACAAGAGATGACCTAGAGGTTATTCTTCCACAAGTGTATTTTAAGCTGCTTTAGCCTCTAAAAAATCCCCGTAAATTTTTGGCGCATCCCTAGCAAATGCTCAAAACACTGCCAAAAAACCTATCATGGAAAAAAAATAAAAATAAAAAAAAATAAAAGGTTTATTGATGTTCATTGAGCAATAGTTCAATCATCAAGGTTTTTAAAGTCTCTTTTTTTGGTAATAAGCCTCCCATTCTTTTTAGAGTTATTGATGCTGATACCTGGCAAAGATTCTTCACCCTCCTACATAATGCAGTTACCAACTGAGCCAAGTATCTCACAGACTGGCCATACATATGGTGTCTGGGTTTTCTTTGCTCCAAAGTACAGGAGACTACACTTACACAAAACTTCAAATAAAACTCAAAATCTCTGAATCTTAATTCTCCCCCGCTGAGCTGTTGTGTTCCGACAGGGGGACAGCCCCTGCCAGAATACTCTGATCAGCGCTCTCTGCCATTGGTTAAGAGCGCTGATCGGGAGTCAGTCGGCTGCTGGTTTTCCACATCCAACAGAAACCGGCCGACATACACATGGGCTGAATGTTGACCACTTGTTTTTTTTTTTTATCCGGTTGATGTCTCCCGACATTCAGCCCCTGGTACCCGGCTTTAGTGTCACTTTTGTCTGCTGCCTTGTTTCTTTACTATCAGAATTAATCACTTCTGACAAGATTTCCCAACACCAAGATAAAAAAAAAAAAAAAAGGTGACATGGGAGGGATCTGCAGCTGATCGACAGCTTCAGCTCTGTTTATGTGTGCTGTGTGAAGGGGATGTGTCTCTACCCTCCAATCAGCTCTCAGAGCTCTCCTCACTGAGCTGTATAGGGTGTATCTTTATCTCTCCGCCGAACTTTCAGATAAGCTTTAGAAAGTCATCAAGTTGAATGGATGTAGAGAAGAGAAGACTGGAGATATACAGATATGACTCATATAGGAGGATTTGTTTTATCTCTGTGTATCACCTGAAGATAGTTTACTGGATATACATAAAGGATTACAACCGCTTTGAGCACAGTTCTTTACCCCCCCCTTAAACATGGCAATGGTTCTCAACCATCTTTGAGTTCTGGTTCCTAATGCCCCGTACACACGACCGGACTTTACGGCAGACTTGGTGCAGACCGGAGTCCGTCAGACAATTCGATCGTGTGTGGGCTCCAGCGGACTTTTTTTCCCCGAAAGTTCGACGGACCTAGAAATGAAACATGTTTCAAATCTTTCCGACGGACTCGAGTCTGGTCGAAAAGTCTGCTCGTCTGTATGCTAGTCCGATGGACATAAAACGACGCTAGGGCAGCTATTGGCTACTGGCTATGAACTTCCTTGTTTTAGTCCGGTCGTACGTCATCATGTACGAATCCATCGGACTTTGGTTGATCGTGTGTAGGCAAGTCCGTTCCTTAGGAAAATCCATCGAAAAGTCCGCCGTAAAAGTCCGCGGCATTAGTCACCTCTCCTTCCTGAGACGGAAACTGGACAATAAAGGCCATCAGCATATTTTAAAGGTCCACTTCCCTGCTCTCCCCTCCTGTAAACTCAGTGCTTTAAGTGTTCACTCTCCCAGTCAGAGAGGTGCTGTTGAGGCAATTATAGGAGGCTGATGTTACGATGGATACAGCCACTATGCCAGTTTTAATTTTTTTTATTAAATACATCTGGTTATTGTGTTTTATATTTGTCTAGTATTTGGATTTAACTCCCTATATCCAACAAGTTTTTGGTTTAAAGCACTGCTGCATATGGTAAGATGACCATTCAGACCATGAAAATAAACTTTGCTGCGGAGCCCCATGATACCCATTTTGAGTTAACGTAACATGTCTTATACCATACATCTTGTATTATTTGTTTCTGTAATACATTCTATTGTGCTTGCTCTCCTTTATTTCCAATAAAAACCTCATGGGAAATTAAAAAAAAAACTGTTTTGCATTAGGGTGACCTAAATAAAAATTGTTACTATTGATATCCAAGTGTTACATCCAGGCATACTACTGTACTACTGTAGTACCACTATATACCATCATTTAGAATTGGGCAGCACAGTGGCTAAGTGGTTAGTACTTACAGCTAGCAGCACTAGGGTCGTCGGTTTGAATCCCAACCATGGTACTACCTGCCTGGGGTTTACAAGTTCTCCCTGTGCAGGTTTCCTCCGAATATTCTGGTTTCCTCCCACACTCCAAAACATGCTGGTAGGTTAATTGACTCCTTTCTCGATTGGCCATAGTATGTGTATGCATGAATGTGAGTTAGGGACCATAGATTGTAAGCCTCTTGAGGGCAGGGACTAATGTGAATGTATAATATAAATATGAAAAGCACTGCACAAATTGTCAGTGCTATATAAATACCTGTAATAAAAAAAAAATAAAATATAAATTTAGAATTCAGTTGTAGGACTGTTGCATGAAGTGTACTGGAACTGTCATTTTTCTACAGGTGGAATCCCACTACACCCAATCCATACCTCTGTCCAACCTGCCTTTTGTAAGGGTGCACATTTATATACACTAATATATACATCATCAGGTGTTCTTACACAATAAGCAGAACACTAGGCAAAGTTAAAAAAAAAAAAAACAACCTAAAGGATGCATATATAAAAATACCACTTTGTGCTTAATAAGTGAAGTTTGAAATTGTGTGACAGCAGTTTTGTATAAATATCACACCTCCTCTGCAGCAGGAACAGTTGGGGTGTCTCTATAGGGCTTCATTCAAAACCTCAATTACAGCAGATTTCCTACAGAGACCAATTATTTAGAATACAGAGCACATTTATACCAACATAGCACATTTATGCATTAAAAAATACATCTAGGGAAGACACTGAGCTAAAGCCAAAAAACAGTAATTAGGGTAAAAACAAAAAAACAAAAACAAAAGTATATTATTTTTCACTCCTGTATTTATCATGGTGCTTACTCTCAAGGTACATCTTACAACATGGGGTTTCATTAGCAGAAAATATACCACTGCTTGCGCTTAATGGGTTATTGTTTCCAGTTACTTGAGTTTTGCTACAGCCAGCAAGGTTTTTTGTGCATTACCAATGGGATAAATAGTTTTTCTTGCAAAAGCATTTTTAATTAATAGAATACATTAGGAGTGTGGTGCTGGTAAGGTAATCATAAAAGTGTAAGCTCATTCAAAACTGGATTTGAGGTCCGGTTTACACCATGAAATGTACATGAACGTGCTGTGCATTCCTGTATGATTGATATGCACCCCAGGTTCAGTTTGATTTCAGCCTTCAGATATGGGCCTTCCCCCCTTTTTCCCGTTTCTCTCTCCCCTTACCTCTTCCACCCCCCCTTTCCTTCTCTCTCCCACCTCACCTAGCCCCCCCGCTTGTTTTTCCTACTGGGGTTTTGTATTGCTTTACTCCTCAAGATAGAAAATACATGAGGAAACGCTATACTGGGGCCTATTTAACAATTTTATTGAACAATGTCTACACTTTGACCCGATGCCTTTTAGTTTCCCTGTACCTGTCTCTGTATTCTTGTGTATGACATATGCTGTATGAAATCATTTAATGTCTCTGTTAAATAGATTTGTTATACCACTTGTAAAGAAAGAATAAAAAAAAAAAAAAAAAAAAAAAAAAATCATCAAACAAAAAAAAAAAAAAAAAAAAAAAAAAAAAAAAGCGCACTACTACGTACTACTATACCATGCAATCCGGTGCTGGCTAATTCACTGCACAGTGCAGTGCATTTTGAACATGGTGTAGGAAACATGCAGAGAACGCAGGTTTCCTGCACCGTGTTCTGGTGTGAATAGGCCCTGAGGCATTTTGTGGACCCTGGCAACATATTGACTCTACACATCTCTGCTGTCCTGACAGCAGCAAATCTGTGACCTGTAGGCACACATGGTAATGCTTTTTTGGCTAAGCAACAAGCTGTTCGATGAAAACATCTAACTTGAGCGGTGGTCTCTTTCCAATGCATGCCATGGTCCCAACTATTACCCATTCATGGCAACTACTGTCACCCAAAAACAAAAAATGGAATATATTTTGGCTTGCCAGAGAAGTTTACTTTTTCAGGCCTTTTTTTTTACTTTTTTTCATCTGACAATTTCTGCCATTAGGACAATTCTCGTCCTAGGGTGAATGTTCATACACTGTACTGTTTTTATAGAGGAGCAGTATTGTATGCTCTCCTGTTCTGAATTAAAAACATCTGCTCCTGTTCATTAAATTAGAGGGGCATTGCTTTGTAGTTGACATAAGATACCTAAGAAAGCGGATAACAGATTTCAGTTCAGTGCACAGAAAGTAGAATGACCCAATATTTGGCAGATTCAAGTAGTTTTCTGTACTTGCAAAAAATGTACTTTGTCTTAAAAAATAAAAATGAATGCAGTCAATACTTTAGGGCAATATTTTACCTCCTCCCATGCTCGCCTCCAGGACTTCTCCAGAGCCTATCCCATCCTCTGGAGCTCCCTGCCCCAGTATGTCTGGTAAGCTCCTACCTTGTCCACCTTTGGACGATCTTTGAAAACTCACTTATTCAGGGAAGCCTTCCCCACCTCCAAGGAAGAACTGTACCCGAGTCACCTCCATCAAGATCATCTCCCGCAGCTATTACCTTTTATACCACCTCCCCCTCCCTTTAGATTGTAAGTTCCATGAACAGGGCCCTCCTACTCCTCCTGTATTATTATTATACACTATGTAGCACCAACAGTTTACGCAGCGCTTTACAATGTAGAGGGGGGACAGCACAATTACAATACAGTTCAATACAGAAGGGACAGGAGGGCCCCGCTCGTAGAGCTTACATTCTAAAGGGAGGGGTAGTGGTAAAAAAGGTAATAGATGTGGGGAATGATTTGATGGGGGTGGCTCAGGGACGGTTGTTAGGTGGGTGTGGGAAAGGCTTCCCTAAATAAGTGAGTTTTCAGGGATCTCCTAAAGGTGGACAGGTTAGGGGCTGATCGGATATACCGGGGCAGGGAGGTCCAGAGGATGGGAGAGGCTCTGGAGAAGTCCTGAAGGCGAGCATGAGAGGAGGTAACAAGGGAGAGCAGGAGGTCCTGGGAGGAGCGGAGGGGACGATTTGGGCGATATCTGCAGATGAGGTTGGTGATGTAACTGGGGGCGATGTTGTGGATGGCCTTGTATGTTGTGGTTAGCATTTTGAATTTCATAGGGTGGGGTAGGGGAAGCCAGTGAAGGGATTGGCAGAGAGGGGAGGCAGTCTGTACTTTAATTGTACTGTCCCCCTTTATATATTGTAAAGCGACACGTAAACTGCTGGCGCTATATAAATCCTGTATAATAATAATTTCTTTTCCTGGCCCATGTGCAATTGAACCTCAGACTAAAATGAGGCGAACATAAAGGCCTTTGTCAACAGGGGTTTGTTCTCTTCAAAGTTTTTTGCATTACCACACAATTATGAAATAATGTAAAACTCAGTGAAAGCAGGTCAATTGCACAATGAATTCTGAATGACCTAAGGTGTCTCAAACTAATGTCAAACCAATGCTAATTGACACAAGCCCAAAAAGTGTGCTTCATACGAACATGGTCATAGCCAAGCTGACAAAACCTGGCCATAGTGGAAGAGGTATAATGATCCCCTGGTGCTTTTGTTTTAACAAAAAAAAGAAAAAACAAAAAAAAAAAAACAAAAACAAAAAAACTTCAAATGAAAAGGTAGGGGTGTGTCTTAATATAATGTGCATTGCATTTATATATGTATAACTGGTCAATTATGTCATCGGCCTAGACCATTTTCTTCTAGGAGAAAAGGGGAAAGCTGCTGAACCATCATGGAGAATGTTTCTGCATTTCTTTCCATAATTCCTTGGTAATGGCTACATGCAGCTGATCCTGCTATAGACTTTGCCATCAGCTATATTACCACTACTCCAAAGTCAGATAGCTATCCAGTGTACTCCGTATCTATGTGTTTGGCTTAAAACAAGGCATTTAGTCCTACATATTAAAAAAATAAAAATAAAATAAAACTCAGTTTCTCAGGATGTTCATGCAGGTGGATACCGGCCACAGTACCGGTCGGGCCAGTACATGTGAATTTCACTAACGTAGTTAGGCAGAAAGTATACAATAGTTTCAGACAAAGCCCCTACAGATCTTACAAAGCAGACAGCAATATAATACTCCAATAAGAGCAAACTTTGTTCTTTTCAGACACAGTCTTGTGATACAATCCAGACAAAGAATAAACTAGAAATTCATGGAAATAAAATAAATAAAATCTGCCAGTTACATTTTCCAGTTACAGGTTACAATAACATATCACTGACATGGAGCATGAGATCTTGTGGTAATGATGAAACACCTTTTTCATGCCTGAATATTCCACTCCATTAATAAACAAGTCTTAGTCAATCAGTGACTGTAATCCACAAAGACCTTAACCAAAACAGCCTCTGGGATTTGGATTAATCTCTAGTCATATATCATTTGTAAGTGGCATTGCTGTTCCCCAATACCAGGGACTCAGACTAAGCTTTAATCACAGTGCATGTTTCTACAGTCAATTTTTGGATCAGTCGGTCCCCAATACCATGAATCTGTAAAATCCTACTTTTCTCAACCTTTTTTTGTTCACCTTTGTAGTTTAGCCAAGTACCAGAACCATGACTCTCAAAGAACTCTCAGCCTTCCCGTGACCAGATATTGCACAATATAAGCGGTGCCCTTTTTATGAAAGGTTTACTGGTAATTATGGTTAATATCAGTATAAATGTATATTAATTTTATCAAAACTGTTCCACAGTAACCAAACAGTTTGAAACTTGCAATATAAAATGATGTAAAGTAGTATGACTGACTGGAGGCTGGGTGGCTGCATACTGCAAGTAGAATCTCTAGGTCACATTCTCCAACAAGGAGGTAAGGCGGAAAGAAGAGACATACCAACCAGAGCACCATCATTCTAGCTTTTCTTTAATTACGTGAAATCTTGCACAAACAATTAATGCAGGTTGTATCTCACTTGAGTGTGAGCGTTTTAGGCAATTTTGAGGAATTTTTCATGTATTTTCAACCTTCAGCAGTTTTGACCAATGAAAAGCAGTATCGTGTGACATCAAGTGTCATCATCGTCCTTATATCAGCTCCCTATATTTTCTGTGTAGCGTTGTGATGTCTTGTGCTATTGGAACTCGAGTCATGCCCTCTATTCCAATTTGTTTCAATAATGGCCATCACTGAGGTTGTAGGGTTTCTCGTGGGCCTCAAAGCAGATGAAAGTCTCCATAATTAGCAAGGACACTTGATTGCTCCATTTTACTAACAGGCCTGAGAATGCTAGTAGGAGGAGACTGGCTGTAAAATGAATCAAACAAAATTAAATATCAATAAACAAATCAAAATGTAGAAATCAGTCCTATATAGTGAATAAAGTGTCCCATATAGTCTCTTAAATAAACATGTGCTTCCACAATCCCAAGTTCCCACAGGTAAGGGAAGCCTGAATCCCAGTGTTTTAAATACTCTTCACACCACTGAACCCCTGATGAAGCCACGTGACCAGTGACGAAACGTGTGGGATGGGGCGGGGCTAGGTGACGTCAGAGCTGAAAACCGGAAGCGATGGAGTACGGTGTACTGTTTAGTCCCAAAATACTTTTTCTACAAAGAAAGTTTAGTGTGTAAATATGTGAGTGTAATTTTAAATAAAGTGCTTGATGATAGTTAATACTACACTATGGTAGCTTCCTTGTGGCTCTGAGTTTATCCCATAGATGATTAACAGCACTGGTGCGGCGTTTAAAGATACAGGACTTTGTGAGCAGATTGGCCAGTGGAGAGACCAAGACCACAGAGAGGCTCTGCTATATGATCCCCAGGAGGTTGGGGAGGCACTGTTGACCTATCTTATTTATAGGTCATTACTGTATGGTGAGGCCAGCCATACGCGGAGCAAATTTCTTTCCTGCCATTGAGCCATTGTCTACTCCTGGTGGGTGCAGTCATCCCTGCCGGGAGAAGACAGTGATTATTGCTAGCGGCTATAGCAGCCGCTAGCAATAATCGCAGGTAAAACCTGGCATTCTGGTTGTACCAAAGTTGATCAACTTAGTACATTCAGCCTGCCCATAGACGATTCAAACCACGTATGGTCATTGTTTGTCATTGTCATTGTGGTCATGCACAGTGTGGGAAGAGTATTTACAGCACTGGGAATCAGGCTTTATTTACCTATGGCAACTTGGGATTTTGAAAGCACGGATTTATTTAAGAGACTATACTGGACATATATGGGACAATTTCTTCACTATATAGGACTGATTGCCAGATCTTGATTGGTTTATTGATATTCATTTTAAGTTTGATTTATTTTGCAATATGTTTCCGTCAAATGACGGCGGAGCGGGATGGCTCTCGTTCTGGGACGACCTCATATGACGGTGCCCAGTTTAGCCGGGGGCACGCGGCGATCGCAAGTGCGCTGTGTTCCTGGGACACGGTGCGACCCCAAACTGGGCAAAGACCTGCGGCATCTCCTCACAGGAAAAATGTGTAAAGGTAATCAGAGCACTGATCATCAGTGCCCTGATTACAATGCAGCTCAACAGTGGCTCAACAGTGACACCACTCTGTGCTCAGTGACACCACTGTGCTCATCAGTGAGGCCAATCAGTGCTATCTTTCAGTGCCCATCAATTATGCCAATCGGTGCTACCTTTCAGTGCCACCCCATCGGTGCAACCTCATCAGTGCACATCAGTGTAGGAGAAAAATTACTTATTTAAAATATTTGCTGGCAAACTAAGAAAAGCTTTTTTTTTTCAAAATCTTTGGTCTTTTTTCGTTTTTTTTTTAGCAAAAATAAAAAAATCCAGCGGTAAAATAAAATATCACAAAAAGAAAGCTCTATTCGTGTGAAGAAAATTAATTTGGGTACAGTGTAGCATGACTTGGACTGGGCCGGAGGGGGGTGAAAGTGCCCTGTAAGCAAGTGGTTGAATAAGCGTAGACAAGAGTAGACACATTGGCAGGGCATACTATTCAGCAGCGCAACACACTATAATATATATATATATATATATATATATATATATATATATATATATGATTTATATAGCACCGACAGTTTATGCAGCGCTTTACAACATTAGGGCAGACAGTACAAGTACAATACAACTAAATACAGGGGGGAATCAGAGCCCTGCTCGTTAGAGCTTACAATCTAAAATATATATATAAATATATATATATATATATATATATATATATATATATATATATATATATATATATATATTTACATTTTGGTGGTGAACACACACACTGGGGTGTCTGCAGCAGCTGGATTTCACTTTATTTCACTTATTTAATAGTGGCAACGCATAAGTACTTTTACATTTATTGGCTGAAAAATGCACTAAAGCGATTGTGTAGTGCATTGTGAGGTTCTCCAGTTTAAGTCTACAGGGCCAAAAAAGCATGATTCTGCCCCCCAAAAAGGCTCATGCTCCAGTTTAAACGGACACCACAGAATATAGTTGGACTTTTTATTTTGAACATTGTCCTGCTTCAAGAACTGCGACAAATCTCTTGGATGCGAATTGGGGCTTATATGGGCAGACCAGAATCGTAGACCAGACTGAAAATGCCTTAGAGATAGCAAGGTGCAGTTTGATCCGCCAGCAACAATGGTCCAACACGGAAAACCAGAGAAACTCTAGCAATATGTTTAAAAGATGCTTTAAATATAAAAGACAACAGTTTATCAAACGAGCCATATCTTTGATTGATGACACGCTGGCAATGCATGTGGGCAACCAGAAGCTCATACAATACTGACCAGGGACTGGTGTATGATCCTTCAAGGTGCCACAGGTTTGCTTTAAATCCTAAATATCAGCGAAATAGGGATAAAAAAAAAAAGAGTAGAAGAAGATTACTACTGCTACAGCAATGACTCTATTGTCCAGGTAAACTTCCTGAAATTGTTTAATCTTTTGTTTTCGATGCAATTAGATCAGGCAATTAGGCTACTCTTGCTCAAACAAATTGACTTATTTGCCAAGATTCTCTCTCTCTTGATGAGATGCTGTGGACTCATTACCAATAATTACTGGATAAGATACAAATATAGGTGATTAAAGACTCTCTGCACTAGTAGTGGAACAAGTGTCTGGGCAATGCGATTGCAATTCATCATTTAGCAAGAAAGATAGGAGCCGATGTGAGATGTCCTCATACATATGCATGAGAGCCTAGCATGGATGCTGATAAACAAATTAAATGCTATTGGGTCATTTATGTGAAAAATTGGGTAAAGCCTATGTATATGGCTTAAGCCATTAGTGCAATGTATTGTAATTGGTCAAGGCAAATTAACACATTCAGGCTATTGTACTATTATTCAAAAGAAGAATGAGCAGGGACCTCAACACCATTCTTCTCTGCAAAACTTGAACTTACAGTCACCCTGCTGGATCCTTTCTTAGGGCAAATGAAAAGTATTTATGAATCAATGATAATTGAGCAAGCAACCTGCAACGTGGTATTCTTATGCACAAAATGCTTAGGGCGCTTTCACACTGGGGTGGGGGTAAAGCACCGCTATTTTTAGCAATATAGCGCCTGTAAAGCGCCTCAGTGTGAAAGTAGCCTTATTGTTGCTTGAAGTAAGCAAAAACATGGATTGATAATACCAGAAAGGCACCATTGCAGTATGCCAAGCACTGCAGTAGTCTTAAAATGATGATATGATGCAGGCAATATTTTTTAGCGAGTTTACTAACAGTTTATAGTTATATCTTTCAAGGACTCTATAGGAGAGATACTTCATAGGCTCATCTCCTGATGCCTTTGCCACTTTCCCTAATAGAATATTTATTTATTCCATCGTTATAGAATAAGAATACGGGAAGTAAACAGTGTTTTCATTTTTACACTCTAGTTTCGGGATAGAATTCAGATTTAACAGTAATACAGTAAATAATTAGTGTAGCTGGTTAGAGATTAAGTTTTGCAGCTAAATAAAGAAAATTTACACAGAAAGAGCAATTTTTTTTCAAGCCCCCCCCCCCGACTTCTCCAAGATGGCATTGGGTGGTCTGTCTGGGTTCCATGTAGGTTCAATTTGGAATTTTCTTGCATTATAATGATGTGTTTAGATGTACGGGATGATGCTTAAAGCGGTTGTAAACCCTTTCAAATACCCACTGAAGGTATACACAGAGATGAAACCAATCCTTCTACATAAGTAACACCTGTTTGTCTACAGCCATCTGTCCTCTAGAGCTGTTCAAAGTGAAGAATTTATACAGCTTGTCTAAACTTTCAGAAACAGGAGGCGGGGAGCTGAAGCTACACTCTGCAAAGCTCAGTGATGAGAGCTGATTGGAGGGAAGGGACACATCCCCTTCACACAGCACACAGGAATAGAGCCAAGGCTGCCAATAACAGGCTGTGTGCTGGAGCTCCCGCCCCTGTAACCTTTTTTCTCTTAGTGTCAGGAAAACTTCATGCTCAAGTGATTCATGCTGATAGCAGAGGAGCAAGGCAGCAGACAGAAATGACACTTAGTGCTCTGGTTTGAGACAAGTCCACACAACAGAGGGATATGCTTTGTTCATATTTCATGTCAGAGGTTTACAACCACTTTAAGTCATTTTCATGCATATCTCTATGTATGCGCAACAATGTATTTGACTATCCCCTTGCATGCACCGTGTTATGTACACATTTTTCGCTTCCATGCTCTGCAATACTGCTATAAATAAGGCGGCAAGATTCTGCGGTAGTGACTGGTCTGTGCTGCCACTACTGCACGTTAAGGATCTAGCTGCCATGTTGGAAATATGTTGGCAAAATCCTGTGCATGCCTTCTCCCACTCTGCCATCCTGCTCTTATCCCTCTGCTACCTCCCTCTCACCACTTCCAACCATTCTGAGCCCATTTGCTTACAACTCTGATGCATGCCCACCCTTGCTTACCCTGCTCCCCTCCCTCCCCAATTCTGTACTGGGCACAATTTTGCTAGCTTTAAATTACAGAGGTTACAACAGAAAGTGCTATTAACATGTAAAAGTTTGGCGGGACGGGACCACCCCATAAATTTAGGTGGACAGAAATACATTCAGGAATAATGGGAAAGAGATCTTTCTATCTACAGTAAGCAATACAATAAGCCAGGGGACAACTACTAGGCTCCACCTAAAAGTATAACATTACTTTTGGGTGGCCTGGCCATGACAAGTAAAGTGTATGTATTGCCTATGGATCAAGGTCACTTTCTAAACTACACTAAAAATTCTTTAGTACACAGTGGACAAACAAATAGAACATTTTACACATAAAAGAATGACATATCTGAAACATAACAATGATGCCAAAAAAGTTAAAATAGCCTTACTTTTTCCAGAAAATAAGGAGTAGTTTTTTTTTTTTTAAATTAAGAAATAAAATAAAAAAATACTATCAACGAGGGGTAATAGGAGTTTTTAACAACAAGACAGAATTATGAAAGTTGGTTGACTAAGAAAAAAAAAGTCAAATTTCTGTATAGGAGGCTCAGGCTGAACCACTAAAAATATTCAAGTTAATGGCATTTGGCTAAACTGTCTAAATGATATTGTATTACAATAAATTGGATCTGGGCAATACGTAATAAAAGTATAAAACGAGCTTTGGAACAGATGTGATCACCACCACATGACTTCATTTTCCATCCTGCGTGTGTGATACCCAGGACTTTCCTTCACCATATACTCGTGTGATGATTAGTGCAGAATAAACATGAAATGCCTAAAATGTGACCCCTTTATGAGTTCCTTAATTAATCACACTACTAACAGCAGAACTGCTTAGCAAATTAAAGTTATCCTTTAACTAGTGCACTACTCAACTAACCTAACCATGTGTTTCCGCCATATGATGTATAGTAACAGAACTGTTAATGGATAACCCAACCAAGTTCAGGTGAGTAGGTACGTAAAACTGGGTCACTCTTTAAAGGCCATTTTTAAGAATTACCCATTAAAGGCTATTTTTATGGATTACCCTTTAATAGCTATTTTTATGTACCGACATCCCAATCTTTTAGCATAAACACCAGATCTGTTATAGAAACAAGGACTTTTAAGGAAATATTGTACCGGGGTATAACTATACTAGTTCAAATTCATACGTTTGTATTATAAAAAATGAGAAACAATTCAAAGAAAAAAAACAAAATCATATGGCAAATCAGTCATTTTAACTGCTATGTATGTAGAGCACATCTAATGCCGCGTACACACGAGCAGACTTTCCGTCAGAGTAGACTCTGATGGTAGTTCCGACGTAGTTCCGCTGAAACGAACTTGCCTACACACGATCACACCAAAGTCTGATCGTTTAGAACGTGATGACGTACGATGGGACTAGAAAAAGTACGTACAATAGCCAGTAGCCAACAGCTGTCGTTTTTGGTCCCCTGGACTAGCATACAAACGGTTTTCTCGACAGGGATTGAGTCCGTCGGAAAGATTTGAAACGTGTTCTATTTCTAGGTCCGTCAGAATTTTAGAAAGAAAAAGTCCGATGAAGCCCACACACGATCGGAATGTCCAACGGAATGATTCCGTCTGACCTTTTCTGCCGGAAAGTCCGGTCGTGTGTACTCGGCATTACAGTTTTTTTTCCTCCAGGCCTATACCAAACATCGACTCCCATAACAGGTTTACTGCAATCTTTTATTCAAAAAGGTTTAACATTTTTCTCTTTTCATCTTTTTCAAGAAGTCAATCCTGATGGTATCCAGAATGGGCAGGCTAGATAAAAAGTCCATGCATTTCTTTGACCTAGGGTCTACTTCTTTAGGAGACTGTTGGAGGCAAGTTCATCTACATCTACATACAAAAATAAATATATGAAACTCAAATGTGTTGCATATAATGGATTACCAATTAATATATTATTACTCACGGTCTTATACAGCATTTCCAAAACGTATAGTATAAAACACAGCGATTAAGTCAGCCAATCCTTCCTTATTGTGCGCCACACATTGCAAGGAAAAAGGAGCTGCAGGGTATGTGATACAGGGAAATCCACGCATGAAAATAATTACTAAAAGTTGTTAAATGAAGTAAGGCGTATTCACACCTGAGCGACATTGCTGCGCTGCTCTTTTTGCTCATTTTTTGTAGTGGCACCATCCATTTTGAATGGGCCTCTCTTTGCTCCAAAAACATGCCAAAGAAGCTCATGTACCAGATTTTAGCACCGAGTCACGTGCTTTATTTTTAACCCAATAATGGTGGCAAAAATCACACCATATTTAGGATGCTATTAAAAATGAATGGCACCCAAACATGCATCGCACATTCTACCACAATTTGAAATAGCGAGCAGAATCATGGCTATTTTTTCTCGTGATTCCAAAGTGTGATTGCTCAAATTACTCAATAGAGTTGCCACCTAATCCCTTTAAACCCTAACCCTACACAGGTTCTGAGGCTAAATACAGATAAGGCACCAAGTGAGTTTAATTACCACCTTAATCAGCCACTGAACCTGTGTAATTAATATGTGTTCGGTTTTAAAGGGATGAGGTGGCAACCATAGGCCTCAATTATCTAACGTACATTTCAGTTGAAGGAGTACTCCTGTATACAGAGGAGAAAAGACCCTGGAAGTGAATGTCAAAGGATTGTGGATTTCGGTGTTTAAAAAAAAAAAAATGTTTAAGGCCCCTTTCACACTTATACGACTTGTCCCACGATTTTGTACTGCAAAATCGTATGACAAGTCATTCTCCATGATTTTCAATGACTACCATTCATATTGGCACGACTTTAAGTCGTGCCGAATTCAAAGTAGTTCCTGCACTACTTTGGTCTAACTTCCACACGATTTGTACTCCATAGACCTCAATGTTAAACCCTCAAGTAGCATGCAAATCGTACCTGAATAATATAGACACGATTTCAGCACTAGTTTGTAAGCACAAGCTGAGAACAGTTAATGCCAAAGTTGTGGCAAAGTCGTACAAAGTAGTACTTAGGGTTGCCACCTCATCCCTTTAAACCCGAACACATATTTATTACACAGGTTCTGTGGCTGATTAAGGTGGTAATTAAACTCACTTGGTGCCTTATCTGCATTAAATTAGCCTCAGAACCCGTGGAATTCAAAGGTTTTCGGGTTTAAAGGGATGAGGTGGCAACTCTAAGTACTGCTCCCAAATCGCTGTAAAATCGCGGCAAAATAGCGGCCGCGAAATCGCCGTAAAATTGTGTGCCTTTGAAGTCGTATAAGTGTGAAAGGGGCCTAAGTGTTTTTTTTTTTTTGTTTATTTCTAATAAACAGCAATCAGTAAGTGGTGGAGCAGGCAGGAGTAGAGCTGAAGGCTCCAATCACACTTCACGATTTGGAATCGTGGGTAAAATCACTGCCATTCTGCCTGCGGTTTCAAATCGAGTAACATGTGGATCAAAATACGCAATGTTCGTTTGGGTGCCATATGGAATATTCAGTGCAATTTTGCCTCACGACACAAACCTGGCCAAAAAAAATGCAACTTTATAAATCATGTGAAACTTGTCATCCAAAAAAGGGAGCAGAAGATTTTTATTTGGGCGACAGAGGCGCATATGGCAGCCCATTGAAATGAACAAGAAGCCCTATGCGCGACACACGAAATCGCGTGAATATCAGGCCAATCACAAAATCGCAAGCAGAAGCATGAGCTCCTGCTTGCAAAAAGTGTGAATGGGGCCTAAAGTCATAATATTTGTGTTTAAGCCAAGTTCAGATGATCTCCATGACATATTTGATGTTGCAATTAACCTTCTGTGTAGAACATTTGGGTTTAACATCAGTAAGGTGTAGCCCAATTCTGGGATGAGATTAAATGGAAATGGCGTCACCTGGATAGGGTGCGTATAATTGATTTCACCAGGTAAGGTAACTTGAGCGGCTAGCAGGATGGGTTTAGAGGGAGATGAGAGGCATCTGAAATATTATAGACTTTGCCCAGAATTCTGCTTTAATGACTGCATATCTCTCCGTTAGCCCTGCCCTGTGCGGGTTTCTACACAGATGAAAAAATCGGAAATCGCAAATAGTACAGGAACTACTTTTTGAAATGCAGCATTGCACCGATTAGGACGGTGCCATTGCTGGCAAGTGCCTCCGACTTGACATATCAAATCGCACCAATGTGAACCAGGGCTTACACAAGTAACATAACTGAATACTTAATGAAGCTACAGCCAATCAGCTAGCAGGACTCGATTAGAAAATCCACAGAAGGAGAAAGCCGTGTTACTGTGGGAAGATGTTTATGACACTGGAAGCACTGTACATAAAATGCTTAAGTGCAGCTAATTAATTGTTAAGCCCCGCAACAGGCCGAACCAGCTCTCGCTCTAATCAAATGCCAAGTGTTTTGTAACAGCAACACAAAAGACAGATTTGTCTTGCACAGAGAAAACAGAAATCAGAAGGATTAGAATTTAACCATGTCCAAGCTCATGAATGCCATTAACATAGCAAATCAGACCTCAAGAAAGCAACACGTGGGTCTATTTGCAGAGGCACAAATAACACTAAAATTAAATGGGGAGGGGGGGGGGGGTCTTGTAACTTAAAGGGATTTTCCACTTTTTTGGAGAAGTAATTAAATAGCTCAGACCCATCTACACAGAAGGACCCCCACCCTATGCCCAGTACCACACCCTAACATGCAACAGAAGGCCATTGACTTATTGTTATGTACGCTGAGTCTGCATGCTCTGGCTGCCAATACATAGGCAGATCTCTCATCAGTGATGGGAGATAAGAGAATTGCCTGCCATTAAAATGATTGGCAAGTAGAGCTCATGCAGACACACAGCATGATCATTCCCACTCCTATGGTAAAAATTCTCAAACATTGTTAAAATAGCTTGGAAGAGTACATAGTTTGATTACTAAAACCAATACTTGTAGCCCACTAGGTACACCAGCAATTATTCGGTCTGTATTGGTGATTGTTTTGCATTTGGTCTCCAATGTTTGGGGACCCGGGGGGTTGAGAAGGTTGGAGGAAAAGCAATTTAGGAGGCAGCTTAAAGCCACTCTGAGGAATTTCAAAGCAGCTCCCTGAGCAGCTAAAGGTGAATCGAAGCAAATTAAAGCAATTCAGAAGTACCTATAGAATATTGAATTAGACTCACTTCTGAGTATAAATTCTTTGGCCAGAAATCCTTAAACTGTTTATTTTTTTTCTGCCAGAAAAATGGTCTCAAAAACGCAAATCAAATGTTTTTTTTTCTGCCTCTAAACGTTGAGCTTAAAAAATGCTTCTAGACTACCCAATGTAAAAAATGCTTAACGCCTCTAGGAGCAGAGTTGTTTTAAGTCAGTGTGCATGGACCCTTGAATGTGTCCAAGCAGTAACCTAAAAAATAAAAAAAAAATAAAAAAAGTTTTCCTATAATTCCAACTGAAAAATAGCACACTTCCTATGCCTAGGCACACGTACGGCCTCATTCAGCAGCTGTATATCTGGAGTGTCAGATCTAAAAGGTGCCGCTGCCTCCGACTGAGTCTCCGGAGATTTGCGGGAGACAAAGCTGTATCTGAGAACCTGCAGACAAGCATATCCTGAATTCTTCTTGATTTATGCTGCAGATCTATGCTTTATAAACTTCTACTGCTGCTGAAGATTCCTTCATCAGCTCTGACATGTGGAAGAAAAGCCCTGCCTCCATCAAGATGACTAACTCCACGCAACAATATATAGTGTAGAATAGGGCATGGACGGTTTATCAGTAATGGAAAAAAGATCAGCTCCACGAAGACCACAGGCCATACTGGTGACTAGTCATTTGCGTCTATTTGGACAACTTCCACAGTTTAGGTCCTCTTTAAGGCCTCATTTACACGGGTGCCGTTTATGCGTCCCAAGTTGGCAGGTGCCCATTAAAGTCTAGGAGGATGCAGCAGCTGCATGAGCACAGCCACTTGTCCTAATGTGACAGGCATGGGGGTAAGTGACCCAGAATGCACACTGTCTGCATTTGGGGCTGCTCACCCACACCTGCATGCCTGTTGCATTGGGACGAGTGTCTGTGCAGTCTCTCATCCTCGTAGACTTGAATGGGCTGCTTGTATGCAGCAACTGCCATTAAAGTCGGCCATAGATGGTTCAAATCTTGGTCAGTTCAGGAGGAACCGTCTGAAAATTTGAACCATGTATAGGCAGTGAATGTACCATGGTTGATTGATTGAAAAATGTTGGTTGAACCAGCCTGCCGGATTTTACCTGTGATTATTGCTAGCGGCTGTTACAGCAATAATCACTGTGTTTTCCTGGCAGGGACAGCTTTCTCTGTTTCCCCACCTGGAGAACACAATGGTTCTGCAGGAGGGATTCCCCCGTCAAGATTGTCTGTGTTCATGGGGGAATCCGTGGTTGCAGAAAAGAAAAATCGCTCCTTCTATGGCTGGCCTTAGGGGCACATAAACGAATGACCGGTTCATAGTGTACAAGCCTCAGTGCCAGTGTGAATGTGACCTAATGCAGAACATCCATAAAAACCAGTACAAAACGTGACAAATACATCTCCTGTACTGAACCTTTTCTAGGTCACAAGCCTTGTTAGCCCTTCAGAGTTTCAGAACCACGTCACATTTTAATAAACTCACTGAACAACATAATCCCCTTTTCCTACAATACTGGAAAGAATACAGTCTCTAAAATAACTGCACAAAGTCAGCCTGTCTTCAATATTTGACATTTTTATCTTGGAGATTCTCTGTGCTGGAACATAATTTTATCAGCTGAAATGCAGCTTCAAAAGTGATGGAGCACATTTCGAATGCTGGCTTGGGGAAGATTTTGCAGATGAATTTGATCAGAGTATCAATAAAACACATAGCTTTTGTAACACGAATAAAAGGAGAGATAGAAGATGTCAGGGGAACAGGGGAACACAGCACGTTTGAAGTTCAGCTTGCCGCAGATGCTTTCTGTTCTTCCAAATTTACGAAGATATTAAACAACATTATATAGATTGCTTTAACATATAGGACATTTGTAAGGCTGCCAGAGAAAACTGCCATTGGGGTGGGGAATGGAGGTTGCCATTGTGGATCTCTTCTTCTGAAAATGCTTGTTGCCTGGCTGAGTCGCTTGCTTTAATACCTTTAATGAAGGGCCTGCAATGAGCATGCAAATAGGAACTTCTGCCATTTCTCTGGCTTTCCTGATCTACATATTCCTTTTGGGTTAGTGAGAGCAAAGTGACGTGCTTGGGCAGTAGAAGTTTACATCTAGGGACTATGGTGATATCAAAGCTTTTATCATTAGAGTGTGTAAATGCAAGGTTTTTTTTTGTTTTTTTTTAATCCTTATTTCTGCCAATATTAATAATAGATAGGAAGGTATACAAAACAAAAAAAAACAAAAAAGAAGATGCTCCTATCACTCATATCAGCCAACATGACATGTAATGAACTGGTGGAGATCGAATAAAACAGCTTGTCAGGCTACCAAAAAATGGCAACCTTTCGCACACAGGATGCCAACTCAGTGTGACCAAAATTTAAACCAGGTAATGTAAAGGTGGCTTCACCTCTGCTCTCCACCCGCAGGAAAGACCCCCTTAGATGCGTTTCAACCCTAAAGGGGTTAATTGTTGATTTCAATGAGGGCCATAACAATTAAGCTCACTATTGAGTAAAACACGATCTTTCCTACAGGTGGAGAGCAGAGCTGAAACCACGTTACTTTACCTGGTTTAGTTTTGGTCACACAGTGAGTCGGCATCCTGTGTACAATCGAATGCCATTTTTCTGTAGATAAAAAGTTATATTATATTTACTTATTTTAAACTTTTTTTTACATTTCTTCCTGGTTTCTGGTCTAGGCCAAAATGTGGTCATACATCCCACGAATCTTCAGGGGCATTTTTTTTCCTTTCAACTGGTGGAGGGGCTTTCTCAGCTAAGATTCCAGGAAGTAAATGCTACATAAATCATCTGCCCTTACTCAAGATGGCCACGAATATTACTGCTAGGGGCGTGTTTTTCAAAGTGATTTCTCAACAAAAATAAAACATGGAGACATGGATGGAAAGAGAAGTTTGCTGTAAATATTAAAAAGAATTAAATAGCTTTTTCAGTTTGTGGTGCTCAGATACAGTTTAGTTCCACTTTAAAAAGGTAACTCTTCTCATAGGGACACCTGTTCCAGTGACCTTTGCATAAGAAGGGAAATTCCCCTCACTTTGGAGAGACTTATTCTTGCTTTGAATTGTTTCTTTGTCAAATACTTAAAAGGTTAGTTCACCTTTTCACAAAAAATTAAAAGTTGAACAAACTCCCTCCCCACAACCCCAGTCTCCACTGCACTAAGTTCATTCTATGGTTTGCTCAGCAGCATATGTAGTGGTCTGGACATTTGAAAACTGCAGAACACAGCTTGGAGACTAGGTAGCCTCATAACGCTTGCAATGGTGAGTGGTCATTGATGAGGACCGTTTTGTGACCACACTAACCAATGAAAACCTCTTATTGCCTTCTTGGTTCTGGGACCGTGTCTGGAGGAAAGAAGGGTGCAGAAGAGTGCAAATGCAAGGAGCATCAAATGCCCGGATTGGCTAGTGTGGGTTGTGGAAGATTTGAAGGAGTTAAATACAGCAGGGAACTTTGGGTGTTGCAAGGTTGTTTGCCATTAATTTTTTTGTGAAATCATTTAATTCCCCCATTTATGGTGAACAAGATGGATGGATGACTCTCTCCTGCCAGATGTTGTATTCTGACAACCATCACTTGCAATTGTAAGAATATAGGAACATTGACTACATCTGATTGCATGCAGCTTCCATTTGTCCAACAATTTCTGGCCTGGCTTCTTTGATTTTTCGATCATAGGCTGTCAAGTGGGAGCATGCTGACAGGGCCACCCATGGCTCGAATTTTAGATGGTTCATCAGAAACAGCTTGAAATTATCTCCATGTATGGCCCGTTTTATACCCTCGAATTTCCCATTTCAGAGGAAGGTGTTGGCCCTATACCTCTCATCTTTACCTCTACCTTTGTAACGGATACAGGAGGGGTTTAAATGTTTACTGTAGTATTGTGAAGGGGAGTTAAATTTTCTTAAAGGAAAATGCTATGCAAAGGCTGCATTGAGAATTGGTGAAGGGTAGTTTCACTGGTTCAGACTCCTAGACTGGGTCAGATGCATATCCTGTTGCTGGGCCTTCATTTCACATCAAAGCATTCTTCTTCTTTCCTGGCCACACACAACTCTGAAAGCAGCCCTGCCCATCATCAATTTGAAGAAACAACAATACAGAGACAATATCCTTGTAAATTCACACATACAACCGAATCCCTCTGTGGGGTAGAGTGATTTGTCACTTAGTTTGTTTACACACGCAATACAACGAGTTAACAGCTTGCTCATTAAGTAAATTACAGGTCCCCTTAAGATCTGCAAACCTTTCAACAGCCAAAGTTTGGATAGACAGTAGTGACAGTTGCCCACCTAAACGAACACTTATACAACATAACAAAAACAGTTTGTGCAATTGGCAATTATCACAATGCTGTGAAATATGGGGTCTATCTGTTATATATAGCACCAGCAAAAGTGTGCCCGTTTGTTTGTTGAATGGGCTGCATATAGAAGGGTTGATTCATTGCAGTGCCAGAGAGTACTGCTGACGCATGCATTGATGCAATGGCAGCGAATTCTGAGGTGGGCGTTGATGCAGTGGTGAAATGGGAGAGTTGGTGAGAGAACAATTAAGAGGGGTTGGGGTGTGGTGGTGCTGTGGTGACAGTTGGGGTAGGTGTGCAGGTATGGGATGAGGGTGAAGGTCATCTGCGATGGTGAGAGAGTGGAGTATTGGGGAGGGCTGGTGGTAAGGCGCAGTGGTGGGGAGGTTTCAGCCATGATGGTGAGTAGGTGACTGAAGGTGCAGTGAGGGTGAGGGGGGTGGTTGTAGGAGTGATGGTGAGTGATGCCTCCACAATGAGTTGCCAGCTGTAACTCTGGATCCAGTCCATGGAGATGGGGCAGATATGAAAATAGGTGGTGGTGTTGGTTGGTGATGTGAGCTGCCAGGCCAGAACAGCAGACTTGTGACTCTCACACACTAGCCTCCTCTCCCTTTGTCCATTCAGAGAATGCTTTGTATTCTGTGAATGAGTTCACAGAATACAAAGCATTCTTTGAATAGACAATGAAAGAGGAGGGTTGGGCAAACGACGGGATGACTGCTGCGTATAAAGCCTAGTGCACACAATCAAAATATCGGATAAACGATCATCTTTTTTTTTTTTTTTGCCTGCTAGTCTCATATCGAAAATGAAGGTTACTGAGGTTCCGAAAACTTCGTACGAAGAAGTGATGTAATGTGTTTCCAAGCACGTGAGGTCTTGGTCTTCTGATTTTTTTTGGGACAAATATTGTACCGATTACATAAAAATCGTTAGTTCTGGTATCGTCCGAGAACAATTTTCGTGTTTGTCCCTTTGGATAATTTCATATTAACGGTCGTGATCGGCCCTTGAAAGCGGTGTAGGAATGATCAGATTATCGTACGAGCGCTTCGAAAGTGGTATTTTTTTGTCCGATTTTCTGATTGTGTGTTCTAGCCTTTAGAGCCGCAAGACTCCTGTCATAGCCGCAAGGCTCCTGTCATAGCCGCAAGGCTCCTGTCATAGCCGCAAGGCTCCTGTCATGGTGAAGCTATAAATGGTTTAAAAAAAAAAAAAAAAAAACACAGGCAGCAATCCAGGAGGTAGCAAAAATACCTCCTGAGATTTATCTGTTATCCAGACGATTTTTTTTTTACTTTTTTTCTTCCTAAATTATAAACAGCATTTGCATCTTATATTCTCCCTGCAAGATCCTACTAATACCTGTTGAGCCTGCATCCCCCAAAGTCTATCTGAAAACCTCACATTGCCAGTAATCCCATACAGTGAGAGAGTTAATACGCCAATTTCAAATAAGGAAGCATTCTCGGGTGTGCTGGCTCAGTGTATGTTGCGTCCCTAATAATAGGCAGGACACAGGATCACTGCCAATGGGAGTTTTTCAGGCGGGTTGGTAAGGTGCCCCAAAAGGTCTACATATAAAAGGCATACAGTGGGGCACTTACTGGGGACCCTAGAATGCATAATTTTTTATTTATTTTCCAAAAGGTGAACTAAAAAAGGTATCCGATCAGAAAAATCGGACAAAAAAAACACCGATCGTGCAATAATCTGATGGTCAGTACACAGCTTCCGAGAGCTGATCATGACAGTTCATCCGATATTTTCTGAAGGCACAAACACGAAAATACTTTAGTAACCCCTTTATTTTCGATATGTGGAGACTAGCATGCCAAAAATAAAAAAAAAAAGCGCATTTGTCCGATAATCTCATTTTGTGTATGAGGCATTAGCCTTTAAAACTTCCCCGTGTTGGGAAAACTCGAATTAAGAAATCTGATTAATTAGCAGCAATAAAAATGGAAGAAAAGCGACCGCACAAGAAAGAAATTTCAATTTTACCACAACTTCAATACAAATATCACTCACCAGATTAAGTGTCTGTCAATCTTATTTTTACAAGACAACTGGCATTGAACCACAGTCATCCGATTAATTTACTTCTGCTTTGTTAGCAAGATTAGAAAGACTTCTAATTCTACATGGCCTGCTAAAACTCTTGAAAGAGAACAATAAATTCTCTCTAGAAAAAAACGATTGACTGAAGTATATTTTTGAAGTCTAGTCACTGAAGGCACATGAATGTTTTATCTCTGTGCTTCATTTCAGGGTTTTTTTTTTTTGGCAGCTCAATAAATAGTACCTGAAGCTGTGGTGAACGCAAAGGGTTGGTAGGACACAGTCCTATTTTTTTTTTTAGGGCTCATTTACACTTGCTTCGACTTCAACACACATTAACGGCTAGTTTACACTTGCTTGAAAACAAGGCTTCGGCCAGGCTTTGTTAAAGGAGAATTCCAGCCTGAGCTTTTTAGGCTGGGCTTCTCCTCTGGGTCACAGGAGTGCAATTCGTTTTGCACTTCTGTGACCCGTTTTCAGCGGAGAGGGGTCTGAAGTCCACTCTCTGCTGATGTCACTGCCATCAGTCGAGGGACCACGTCATCCCGACTTCCCAAGTCTGGATTTGCCAGCTGCCTTGATTGATGGGCATCTCAGCGAGCCGCTGAAACGGCCTCTCCCCGCCCCTCCACAGCTCATCGCTCCAAAGAGCGTGGAGAAGCATTCCAGTAATGATCCTGACTGACAGTCAGGATCACTCTGCTCGGGGATCTGTGAGAACCGAGCCATCGGCGGTGTTCGGTGTCTCGGTTCTTACTGCAGAGATGCCAGGGGACAGCTGCAACATCGGTCTGATGCTCCATCCACCGAGACAAGTACGATTTAGAAAAAAGACAAAAAAAACACCCATACTTCTCTTTTAAAGCTCTCTGAAAACTAGTCAAAACTCCTGTCTCTAAATAAAATGGTTAGCTTAGAGTCCTGTTTACACCTGCTTTTGCTTTAAAAATTATACCCCATGTAGCTTTAGTGGTGCTTCAAAAGCATCTTCAAAGCCTCCATAGAAGCCTATGACAAAGCTCGCTTGAAGCCCCACTGACGCCCCACCGAAGCCCCACACAAAAGCAAGAGCAAGGTGTAAAAAGGACTGTAAGCTTAACCATTTTATTTAGTGACAGGAGCTTTGACTGGCGTTCAGAAAGCTCTAACAAAGCATGTCCGAAACCATGTTTTGAAACAAGTGTAAACTAGCCCTGAGGGTATCTAAGAAGAATATTGAAAGCCGTGTCTTATAACAGCTACACCAATCTACAGCCACTGTATATCTGAGGTCTGTGGAAACGTCTGTATTAGGAGTGAAAATTTAAAGTGGGAGTAAACTCACGCAGACGATTTTTACCTAGAAGTAAGCCACTGGAGGGCTTTGTTTTAAAATAAATTCCACATAATGTGCTAGTATGCAATGCATTCTAGAACATTATAAAACTTTGCCTTGCAGCTTTAAAAGAAAAAAAAAAAAAAAAAATGGCAGTTTACTGCAGCTTTAAAGATAATTTACTTTTGTATGATTCTCCTGGAAGTTACTTGCCTCCCCTCTCAGCACCCCCTCAAAAGCCCTATATTCCTCTCTCCATGCTTCAGCAAGGTCCGCGCTGTGTGGTCCACAGGGAGTCACAAAGCTGCCACTTCAAACTTTCCAGCTGCTTCTCGCTTCTTCAGCTCATGCACGGAAAAATTCACTGTCATTGTTATGGCGTTGCTGTCGGTCATTCGGAAGCATAGTCGATGGCTCTTCCATAAGAATGAAAGGGGTTGTAAAGTCTCATGGTTTTTCACCTTAATGCATTCTATGCATTAAGGTGAAAAACCTTCTGTGCTGCAGCTGCCCCCCAGAGCCCCAACTTTTTCTTACCTGAGCTGATCATTCCAGCAACGAGCACAAGCCCAGCAGCTCCAGTTGCTGTCCCCGTCCTCATAGGAGAGATTAAAAGCAGCAGGAGCCATTGGCTCCCGCTGCTGTCTATCGAATCCAATGACACGGGAGTGGGGGGCGGAGCTGAGTCCTGCTGTCTGTCAATGGACACAGCAGCGTGACACGTGAGAGTGCCCGCACAGGTGCCCCCAGGGAAAGCAGCTCTCCGAGGGGGCACCCAATGAAGAGGAGGGGCCAGGAGCACTGCTGACCTGGAGGCCAGCGATCACCCACTCAGAGACCTTGTATAGCCACCTCACAGTTTCGAGGCTTAGAAATCCCCTCGTAAAGGTACGTTTAATCTCCTAAACGTACCTTGTAAGGAGGTACTTAAAGGAGCATTCTAATTGGTCACGTGGGCGTCGCTGACCAATCAGAACCCACGTAGCCCGTTCTGTGACAGCAGGCGAAGAGTAGAGAAAGCCGTGGGGATTTCAAATCCCTGGACTGGTATAGCGACTATACAATCTGTCAGAACGGGAGATCGCCGGACTCCAGGTTAGCGGGACTAGGTGCGATGGGAAGGGGGTCCAGTGTAAGTTTACATTACAGATTTTCTGTGAAGGTGAACTAACTTTTTAAAGTAAAGTATACTAAAGGCAAAACTTTTTTCTTCTTATTTGAATAGAGTGCAGATGGATTAGAACATCTGTCGGTTTACATTGCTGTCTGTGCCCACCGTTAAGAAGATTCACCCTCTATTTGTCCTGTTTGCCATTATTATTGAAAGTGAAAGAAAACCCAAGAATTTTGGGTTGTCCCCAGAAAAGTAGTAGAGGGGAAATCTTCCAATGGAGACACTAGTTCTGGGGTCCCCAAGGAATTCCCTTAATTTGCAGGGATTGCCTCCCACTTCCTGTTTGGCTATGGCACAGGAAGTCAAGGGAAATCTCTGCAATTGGACACAGAGGGTGAAAAAAAAATCTGGCAGGGGTTATAACCCTAACTTGCTCTATAGAAAAAGAAAGAAAGAAAGAAAGAAAGAAAGAAAGAAAGAAAGAAAGAAAGAAAGAAAGAAAGAAAGAAAGAAAGAAAGAAAGAAAGAAAGAAAGAAAGAAAGAAAGAAAGAAAGAAAGAAAGAAAGAAAGAAAGAAAGAAAGAAAGGTTTTGCCTATAGTTCTTTTGTAAGCTGACCACATGCTAGTATAATTACAAACTAACCTTTAGGCTCCATTCACACCAATGCATTTGTTCATGCTTTTTGCAGAAATTTTAACAAAGGTTCCTATGGAACATATTCACATATCAATGCATTTTTGTGCCTCTGAGCTTTTGGAAAGGGTCAGGGACTTTAAATGCAAAACAGTGCTTTTATGCTTTTTTGGTTCAATAGATTTCAAATTGAGAAGCTGCAGAAAAGCATGTAGTGCGTTGCTTTTTTTACCATGATTTAGCATTTTTAAATCTGCCCAACAACAAATCCCCCTCCCAGCCCCCCTGAAAAAAAAAAAAAAAAACGCAAGTTGTGGCAGAAATGCGGTAAAAAAAAAAAAAAAATTAAAGAAAACAAAAATGCAGGAAGCACAACAAAAAAGACTGCAGGAACCCTCAAAAGCAACATGCATAAATGTGAATTGAGCCTTACACAAACATTCATATGAAAATTTTTCTCAGTATACATTAGATTAGTTACAACAGCTACCCTAATTTCTTGCATGTTTTACTAATGTTTTTTTTTCTTTTTTGTGTGCATGCACAGATATAGCAAGCGACCAGTAGTTTGCAGCAGCGGCTCTGTGATTTCGTGAGCTGCAAGCGTGAATCTCGCAGGAGTTTTAAGAGGCAAAAAATAGGCGGTGAAGACGTTAAGTTGCATTGATAGCCTGACTGGGTTGTAAACATGTTGTGGCTGTGATGCGTTGCTTCGTGGCCAAAACATATACCCTATGTTTGACAGGGGAAGTGCTGCCAAACACCACCTACACAAGTGAATGAGGCTGCAACACAACTGCCCTGCAACCTCATGAAATGATCATGGGCGTCTGCAGAACTTTTTTCGGGGGGGATGGGGGGGGCTTCAAAACCACCCCCGGCGCTGTAAATTCATGCGCCCTGCGCCCAAAAATGGTCCGGGCGCCTGAATAGGGGGTGGCAGCCATAGATAGATTCATCCAATGCATTAATCTAGCTATAGGTGATAGAGGGATGGCAGGAGAGAGGGGGCGGCTCCCGTGCGCCCTTAATGCACGGACCGCCTTTGTGTTCTGGCCATATTTTGGTCTTGATGAAAAAAGCTATACAGTCTGTATAGCCCTTTTCATCAAGATCCAAATATGGCCACAACAGATGTATTGCAATACAATAAGATGTACATTGCATTCTCTAGGCTATATAAATTATATGGGCCTGGACTGGTCTGGTACACCTAACCTGAGTAGTAACTTCTAATACAAAGTGAAGAAGACATGAATTATCTCTGTATTTTAGTCATGAGAACAACATAATACACTAAAGAGACATATCTTTCCAGCAAATTAGCAATAAATAAATCAAAAAGCTCTTCCTCCTGGGAGTCCTGGCAGCTACTAACTGCTGTTACCTGTAGTTCCTCGCGGTTCTTATGTTGCCTAGGCACAGGTAACATATCACTGGGCGGCTCGCACTTGAGTGGGAAGTGGCAGTGTTAGCCCGGATCTACATAGTGGCAGACTCGGAGGCTCGCACTTGAGCGGGCGGATCCATCCATCTACACACTACACATTACCCCCCTTGCCTTTATTTGCAGACGCCCATGGAAATGATGCATGAGGAACTGCCCTGCAACCTCATGAAATGATGCATTGGGTTGCAGTGTAGTGGTGCGGACTTTTCAAGGTTGAAACAGGCAAGATATCACCTGTGTTATCCTTTTGAGTGAAAAACTTACGTTTTAGGGCCCTTTCATTGTTGTAGCTCTAAAGGATATTACATAATAGTCATATTTACCTGACCGAAAAGAAACATTACCATTTTTTTTCTTAGTCATGAGCATAATTAAACAAAAAAAAAAAAAAAAGTATTATAATCAAAACCATAATACATTCCCTTCAAAAAAATGTGGTTTATTTTTGCTCTTAGTACAGATAGCTTGAGAAATGAAACAATCTTTGTTCTAGCTTTTACTAACTGAATCCAATATTCCAAAGACATGAATAAATACAAATAGGATGTTGTTAATAAAATGTCTGTCAATAAGTGTGGCTAAGTCCCAAGCATGACAGTTTATCATGTTAGTCTGATGAATTCCGGCTGTGTGGCCACACTAAAACCTTAGCGAGCAGCTGCTTGGGAGAGAAGTTAAGTGGCGTGTTTTATAGGGTTAAAGGGTCACCTCTCCCTGGAATGAAACACTGCTTTTTAATTGTATGCATGATCAAATTCCCTTTGCACTCACTTCAAGCTTCTTTATGCCCATCTACTTCAATCAAAGTATTTACCTCTTGCTGTCCACACAACGCATATACAGTGGGGCAAAAAAGTATTTAGTCAGCCACCAATTGTTCAAGTTCTCCCACTTAAAAAGATGAGAGAGGCCTGTAATTGTCATCATAGGTATACCTCAACTATGAGAGACAAAATGTGGAAACAAATCCAGACAATCACATTGTTTGATTTTTGAAAGAATTTATTTGCAAATTATGGTGGAAAATAAGTATTTGGTCAATATTAAAAGTTCATCTCAATACTTTGTTATACTTTGTTATATCCTTTGTTGGCAATGACAGAGGTCAAACGTTTTCTGTAAGTCTTCACAAGGTTGTCACACACTGTTGCTGGTATGTTGGCCCATTCCTCCATGCAGATCTCCTCTAGAGCAATGATGTTTTGGGGCTGTCGCTGGGCAGCACAGGCTTTCAACTCCCTCCAAAGGTTTTCTATGGGGTTGAGATCTGGAGACTGGCTAGGCTACTCCAAGACCTTGAAATGCTTCTTACAAAGCCACTCCTTCGTTGTCTGGGCGGTGTGTTTGGGATCATTGTCATGCTGAAAGACCCAACCATGTTTCATCTTCAATGCCCTTGCTAATGGGAGGAGGTTTGCACTCAAAATCTCACGATACATGGCCCCATTCATTATTTCATGTACACGGATCAGTCGTCCTGTTCTCTTTGCAGATAAACAGCCCCAAAGCATGATGTTGCCACCCCCATGCTTCACAGTAGGTATGGTGTTCTTTGGTTGCAACTCATCATTCTCTCTCCCCCAAAAACGATGAGTTGTGTTTCTACCAAACAGTTCTACTTTGGTTTCATCTGACCATATGACATTTTCCCAATCCTCTTCTGGATCATCCAAATGCTCTCTAGCAAACCTCAGACCGGCCCAGACATGTACTGGCTTAAGCAAGGGGACACGTCTGGCACTGCAGGATCTGAGTCCCTGGTGGCGTAGTGTGTTACTGATGGTGGCCTTTGTTACGTTGGTCCCAGCTCTCTGAAGGTCATTCACTAGGTCCCCCCGTGTGGTTCTGGGATTTTTGCTCACCATTCTTGTGATCATTTTGACCCCACGGGGTGAGATCTTGCGTGGAGCCCTAGATCGAGGGAGATCATCAGTGGTCTTGTGTGTCTTCCATTTTCTAATAATTGCTCCCACAGTTGATTTCTTCACACCAAGCTTCTGGCCTATTGCAGATTCAGTCTTCCCAGCCTGGTGCAGGTCTACAATTTTGTTTCTGGTGTCCTTTGACAGCTCTTTGGTCTTCACCATAGTGGAATTTGGAGTGTGACTGTTTGAGGTTGTGGACAGGTGTCTTTTATACTGATAACAAGTTCAAACGGGTGCCTATAATACAGGTGATGAGTGGAGGACAGAGGAGCCTCTTAAAGAAGAAGATGCAGGTCTGTGAGAGCCAGAAATCTTGCTTGTTTGTAGGTGACCAAATAGTTATTTTCCACCATAATTTGCAAATAAATTCTTTCAAAAATCAGACATGTGATTGTGTGGATTTGTTTCCACATTTTGTCTCTCATAGTTGAGGTATACCTATGATGACAATAACAGGCCTCTCATCTTTTTAAGTGGGAGAACTTACAAAATTGGTGGCTGACTAAATACTTTTTTGCCCCACTGTATGTTGCGGCAAGAAAGGTGGGCCTTAATGCCCAGCCACTGCACACAGGCATCCATGGTGGCAGGGCATCAAAACCCTACTTTGACGCAGAATATATGCATTACACACTTGTCAAGAGGTTAAATATTTTGATGGATGGGCTTAAACAAGCTTGAAGTGACTGCGCTAAGAAAGATGAACTGAGCTCCATCGAAATATTGACAATAAAATGCTGTTGCTTTGATTGATCTCCACTGCAAGTGACTGTCTCTATAACGCTGCCCATGATTGCTTCTTTACCTGCTTTGTTTCGCTTTTTGCATACAGAGCAGTCGCTATTTTTGAGGCGAGGTAGTCTGCAAGGTGCCAAAATGTCACTTGATTTCTTAAAATCAGTGGTCTACAAACTGTGGCCCCTTGCTTGCCTTCATCTGGCCCTTGTGCTACTATTTCCACTATCCCACTGACATCGATGGGGCATGATTCCTCCCACTAATACCAATGATGAAGTACTATTCCTCCTATTGACACCAAATGATGGGGCACGATTCCTCCCACCAACACCAATTATGGGACACCTTTTTCTCCTTCTACTGACCACAGGAGCTATGCAAGTGTTTTACTCCCAATGACTAGCAACCCTAAGGCATTATTTACATTGATGCTGGGGCATTTTCTACTCCCAATGGCCACAGTCCAGCCCCCTAATGTCCGAAGAACAGTAAACTGGGCTCTTGTTTAGAAAGTTTGGGAGACCCCCCTTCTTAAATTATGGACAAGAGATTTGGAGTGCAATTTCAAGATGTGACTACGGTGTTGCTCAATGTGCTCCTTGCTGGAGGCTCTCTCTTGCTTCTACCAAGAGGACAACCTCAACTCAGAGACACAGAGAAAGTATAGTAAATCAGTAAAGGGGGAAATATCTGCTGCAGGAAGACCACAGGCAATATTGCTGACTACTCCTTTGTCCTCAAGCTACTTTTTTTTTTTTTTACATATTCCAAGTTCCAGAGTTCAGGTCCTCTTTAAATAGCTAGTCAGGGCAGCATAGATTTCACACTGCAGATATACAGCTATGAGACTGAAGGCATAGGAGTGTCTAGGCCTGACTTTTTCAATCAGGATTCCTCCAGAGGTTACTAAGGGTTCCTTGAGCAATTAACAATTACTGACTGATCTGACACCTACAATGATCACCAACAGGGGATGATTTCCAACACCAATGTAAAAGGTGCATGTCTTCATTGACCACCAACGTAAAGGGCCATTTCTCCACTGATCGCCAATGTAAAGAACCATTTCTCCACTGATCACCAATGTAAAGGCCCATTTCTCCACTGATCTCCAAAAGGGGCCATTTCTCCACTGATCTCCAATGTAAAGGGCCATTTCTCCGCTGATCTCCAATATAAAGGGCCATTTCTCCACTGATCACCAATGTAAAAGGGGACACATTTGATGGATAGAGTAAAGCTAGCCATACATTATACAATGTTCTTATTCAATTTCGTTTAGGCTGGCCATACACTGTTTGAATCTCAGCTGGTTCAGCAGGAGCTAACCGAGATTCGAACCGTTAATGGGCAGGCTGAATGTACCAAGTTGATCAATTGATCAACTTGGGTGCGGCCAGCCTACTAGATTCTCTTGCGATTATAGCTAGCTGCTGCTATAGCCGCTAGCGATAATCACTGTCTTCTGCCAGCGGGGACGGCTTCCCCCCCTGCCAGAAGGGATTCCCTCATCAACACGGTCTGTGTTAATGGGGAATCAAGTGAATTTCTTTGCTGGAATCAGTGTTTCCAGCAAAGACATACCCTCCGTGTATGGCCGGCCTTAGATTTACCTTCAACTAGGTAGTACAAAGGGCTGCCTTCTGAATAATTCACAAACTGAAAGGGTTTAGGTTTGACCTCATATTATATGGTTTTGGTAAATCTAAAAGAAAAATTGTATAATGTATGGCCAGCCTAAGGGGACACTTTCAATTACACAGTCTGTTTTTCCTCTCAGGCTATAATTATTCATTCAATTTCATGACTGTTTTGTTAGAAAGAGCAAGGAAGTGTAAAAAAAAAAAAAAATCCGCTCAGGGTTTCAAATCTTCTAGGTATGCTATATTTAAAACTTTCAATAGCTTACTGCTTATGCTATTTTGCTATGAAATATAAATATATTTAATTTTTAGCAGGGTTCCTTAGGACCTTAAAATGATTTTCACGGTTCCTTCAGTGTAAGAAGGTTGAGAAAAGCTGGTCTAGGCACCCTCACACACCAGGAAGGGCACTGCTAATTTTCAGAAAGAATTCCAGGTACTGCTTAGGCTCAATTAACTTATCTAATTGTTCCCTGTAATATTGCAAATCTTTACTTTTTGATTTTAGGCCCACTTTACGGTACCGGTTGGGTAAATGGTCAGGTATATACAGCCCTGTATGATTCCCTGTGCTAATATCCCCATCTGAATAATGCACCAGCCCCTCCATTTATGCACACAAACCAAATTATCCAGCCAAGATTAGATTTATATGGGAGTTGTACACATCTTGGATTTAGAGCTACCCGAAATCAACATACGTTGCTCCAAGGTTTAAAATAAATACACTTGTGAATTCTACAGAGTTATAATACAGCAAAAGAAAACTGACACGTTCACAATGGGTATTTGCCAAATGATTCCAGAAAGTAAGTGTGTTTTACAGCACTGCCCTTTCAGATCTACTTATTCACAGGAGGAACAAAAGGAAAATGTGAGTCCTAATCACAGATAGAGAAACAGACTCATAAAGTACAGGAAATGTGGAAAAAAAAAATCACAGAAGGGTGCGAATGGGGTCTTAATGCGTCATCTTACAAGCTCGCTGTTTTTTTGTTCTCATGCAAGAAATTGTTTAGGGAATAAAAATGAGATCCTAGCAGTCCAACTATCAAATTCAGATATGCTACCAATTTTTATTGTACATTGGTAAAGAAACATATGGTACACTAGTCATTAGTTTTCTGTAAGCTTAAAGTGATATCTCACCTCAAGGGCTCGTTCAGACTTGCAGCAAACCCTTGCCACCTCTTTGAAAAGAAATTAGTGGCAAATTAGTAAATCCCTTTTCAGAGGGTGGTTGATAGACGGCTAAGAGGCCTGTGTTAACCCTAAAAAGACCAAACCGCCATACTACAATCGCATGCATTGCATGCAGCTGCAGGGTGGCCCTATTAAAACTGCCCAAACATTAATCAACCCACTGGTTGAATGAAAAATAATCACCTTATTCCGCCATCCATACAATCATCACTCCCACTGTGCTATTGTGTTCTGATGGCAGAAAGGCTTCCCCGCCGTCAGAAAATGGTAATCAGTGCTGGTGGCACTGATCGTTCAGGGAAAAACCTGACAGGCTAGTTATACAGATTTTGGTCCATGTATGGTCGCCCTATCTTTAAGGAGTTGCGTTTCAGTGGAGGTACTGCTTGCCAAATGCGATAGGGTGTTTCATATTTGCCATGGCTGCAGCAAATGTAAAGTCTTGAGGAGCTGCATGTCTTTGTTATGTCGGTAAGAGGGGTTGTAAAACTGCAGCTCAACTGGCTGCTTTTAGCACCCCCCCCAGGCTCTGGAAGGATCCTGGCAATATTGTCGCGATCCACCCGGCTGGCTGATTGACAGCTGGCTCCACCTCTCAGTGCAAGGTTGACTGACAATCACTTCTCTTTGCTCCGAGCAGATCAAGAGCTGAGTGATCAGCGATCATGTGATCATGTGATCACTCAGTTCTCTGTCCTCGATCCGATGATGGACAGGTGCAGCATCCCACCGATCCAGCAGCACAGAGGTGAGCTTGTATATCTATTTTTGTTTTAAATTAACCAATACTTCTTTAACTCTTCCCTGTGAAGACGTGAAGTTCAAGAAAGCAGCACTGAGAGAGCAGGAGATAGCAGCACCAGAAATTATAAACTGCAAGTGTTGGGGTAAGAATTTCAACAAATAATTTGCTGGGGAATGTTAAAAAGGTGAAGTACACCATGGGCCAAAGCTCATGTAGCTATACTTCTCCTGTGGATCACAGGAGTACAGTTCGTTCTGCACTCCTGTGATACATTTTCAGCAGACAGCGGGCTGAACTCCGCTGTCAGCTGACGTCACAGAGCCGGTCCAGGCTTGGGAAAGATTGCACCCATATGATCGGGATCCGTCCACATGCCTGGACCGCCACTCGGCTCATTCTCTTAGCGAGCGGCTGAGAGCCAGAGCTGGCCTCTCCCATCCCCTCCACAGCCCAGCACTCCAGTGAGCACGGGAGGGGGAGGGGGGGCAGAGCAGAGAGCCGGTGACTGCTCACAGAGCTCCAAGAACCGAGTGATCTGTGGCATTTGATCGCTCGGTTCTTAGTGTTTGAAACGGCGGGGGACAGACGCAGCACTGGAGCGATGCTGCATCCAGCTAGGCAAGTGTGACTAAGAAAAAAAAAAAAAAAATGTAACTATTCCCATACTTCCTTTTTTTAAATGAAAAAATGCTGAGGGTTTAACACTACCTTAATAGCTCATGCCCTGGAAGGAATACATCACCTTTCTTATGATTAGATCCAACACTGAAGGTCAGTATATCAGAAGTAATGAAGATAAAGTGCAAACAGAAATAGAAAATCATCTTTCACATACCTTTTATTTGCTACTCTGTATTGATCTGCACATGGCATTATTAAACACTGGACATCTGAACAGAGGGCTCCACTATGCTTACAGTCGGAATGTCTATTGCATATAATATTCAGCTATTTCTCTACAGACGCTACCTTCATCCATGGGCTTCTGTTATTTCACACCATTCCTACATAGAAATCAGGCAGCAAATGACCCCAGTGATTGGCAGACAACGCAAGATCTTTTATCGAACACCACATGAGTAAATAATATAAACCTTTGACAATCCACTAAGGCCCCTTTCACATTTGTGCCACTTTTCCTATGACTTTGGACATCAGAGTCGCATGACAAGTCGTACCCCATGATTCCCAATGATAACCATTCATATCTGTATGACTTCAAGTCGGACCGACTTCAAAGTAGTCCCTGCACTACTTTGGTCCGACTTTGATGCGAGTTGAAGTCCATAGACCTCAAATTTACAAAGGTATTCCCTGAAATCGTGGCAAAATCGCGTAACTTTCAAGTCGGGCAGTGTGAAAGGGACCTTAAAGAGACCCTGTCCCCATACTATTATCATACGCAACACTCTTCCCACAGGATCATATATCAATCCCCCTGTAATTAGAATATTATGATATTTAACAGGCCTGAGACTGCTGCTGGGTGCCGCCACCTTGGACGGGACAAAGCTGCCATTCAAAATACATTGTGTAGCATTTCCCTGCCTACATTTTTTTTTTATGCTTGAAGCTCACTACTGATAGGGGAATCCCACCTACCAAGCAATTGTCTGCTCCCAGCGAAGGTGATGGGGCAGCCCTCCCCGCCGAGAGAAGACAGTGATAACTGCTAGCGGCTATAGGAGCTGCAAGCGATAATCGCAAGAGAATCCTGCAGGCTGGTTGTACCCCAGTTGGTCGATCTATCAGCTTGGTACATTCAGCCTGCCCATTAACGATTCAAATGTATAGTCGGCCTAAGGCTTGGTTCGCACTGATGCGATGCAGGAAATGCACAGGAATCGCTGCATTTCCCACATCGCACCACATAGCAATCACACGGTGTTCATGCGATCTGCTGTGAGTGTCAATTAAAAGTCAACGACACCCCAAAAGCAAGTTTCAGAATGCAGTCCGTTTGCTTGAATCGGATCACATGGGTATGAACACCCATGTGATCCAATTCTAGTGCGGCAGAAAAAAGGTGCGTGGACCTTTTTTGTGCGGATGCGGTGAGATTTGAGCAATACAAAATAATGAAACAGGAATGCGGTGCGAATTTCCTCTTTGTGTCCCATTGGGGTGATTTTCATTCACTTCCTGTTACATAGCCAAATCAGGAAGTGAGAAGAAATCCCTGCACAGTGAGGGAATCCCTGGATGTCACCAGATCTAGTGTCTCCATGTGAAGATTTCCCTTCTATAACTTTCCTGGGGACAGCCCAAAATTTGGATTTTCTTCTACTTTGGCTTTTGAGGATAATGGTAAACAAGACAAATCGAGAGGATGAATCCCCCTAATGGGGGCACAGACCGATAAAAAAAAAAAATCACTCTATCCAAAAAAAATAAAAAAGAAGGTTTTGCCTTTAGTTACACTTTGAAGTGGTTGTAAACCTCAGATATGAAATATGAACACAGTATATACCTCTATAGTGTGTACTTGTCTCAATCCAGAGCACTGTCATTTCTGTCTGCTGATCCTTTCCTCTGCTATCAGCATGAATTACTTCTGATGAGTTTTCCTGACACCATTAAGAAAAAGGTGACGGGAGGGAACTCCAGCTAAATGACAGCTGTAACGAAACATCCCACACTCCGCTTGAGTGCTTTCATCATATACCACTTCCTTCCAGTCTGAATATAAATATCAGATATTCCAACCGCTAACAACAAATAAGACAATACTCGTTTGGTTGCTGAACATGGACTGTTTATTGAAAACATAGGTACACAGAGAATACTCTGGACAATCCCTCCACCTTTGCATTCCAGGTGGGGTAGACTGTCCAATCAGCAGTGAGAGCTGTTGGAGTAATTCGCCCCCACCAATCTCACATCTAATCTACATACACATCCCATAATATCCAAGGCAGACAGACAAAATAGAACATTGAAATACAGCCTTACCCCAAACGGCAGAGACCATTGTGGCCTTCTTAATAATGTCCTTTTGCATTACATAACAGAATACCTTGCTAAATTCTTGTAGCTCCCTCAAATGCCAGGGCCCATAGTCTGTAGGCAAGAGGCTAGCATCCAGTCCCCTCCAAAAGCCTGTGTCCTGGGTGAGCCTCTGCTCTGTTCCTGTGTGTTGTGTGAAGGGGAAAGGCTCAAATTTGAATGGATGTAGGGGAAATATAACTGTAGGTAAACAGGTACAACGTATGAAGGCAGATTTGTTTCATGTTTGTGTATCACCCAAGGCCACTCACTTCACTGGGTATATGTAAAGTTTACAACCACTTTAAGTCGGGTGGTGCCAACAGGGCACCAAATGGAACAAATTTCAACTGATTCAACAGAAATCAGCCAATGATTGATCCGTGTATGGCCAGCTTTATTAATTAGAGAAGGGCACAGAGGAGGCTTTTTCTGTCTAACAAAGCTGGCCTTTGTCATGGCCATTGTAAAAGGGTTTACTAGAAAAGGCAGTGGTTTCAGAAAAAGTAAAAAATAAGCAATAAAAAAAATCAAACATTTTACAGACATGTTACATTTACATTAAACAGATGCATTTTAACGTGGGCAGAAAGGTAACAAAGTAACTGGTAAGGATTATTGGCCAGATTTGCTTGTGCCCAGTTATGTGATCAAAGACCTAAATCTGAATGTAAAGGGATCTAAAAACTACACAAGATATGTTCTTTTTTTTCTTGCTACCGGTATTTATTTTTACATCCAGTTACGCTGGTATTTCAGTGCACTGGATTCTTACTAAGCAGTGAGCAAACAAGGACAACAAATCTGTCAAAGAAATATGTTGGTACAAAATTCATTTAAAATATAAGCCGTCTGTTGTAGTCCAGGAAATGTGACATCTGGATGCAAAAAATATATATAACCGGGACAACCCAAATGCAAGCCTGAGCCTGTATTTCCTCCACTAACCTTCATACTAGGATTTACTTAACCTTTCTGCTTGCCGATGTCAGAAATTCCATTTTTATGCACTAACTATGGATCACTTTCCTCATATTTTATACATTAAAACACTCTTACTCAAAATTTGTAGAATGTCAAAGCTTGAAAGTAAAAGCTTAGTCATATGAGCTGACATGGCAGATCTGAGAATAGCTGGTTGGTCTAAGGCCTGCTTCGCACCTATGCGGTTTGCTTTTGATCCGTTTCTGCAGTGTGGTTTTTGCACAAGCAGTTTTTGATACATTTTGCATTTCTTCTTTTTTTTTTTTTCCTTTTTTTTTTTAATTGGACAACTTGTTGTTGGGCAGAATAAAATTAAGTGAATCACGTTCACATCCATGCTTTTTTCTGCCGCTGAGTTAAAGGATACGTGTCGCGCAATTTATAGAGTTTTTAGGTGGCATTAAAATGAATGGTACCTGAACACGCTGATGTGCAATTTGACATTTTAACAGTGTGTTTTGAAATCGCAAGCAGAACCGCGACGGTTCTACCTGTGATTCAAAACGTCTATGTGTGAACGCCGCCTAAGGCTCCACATCTATGCAGTTTGCTTTTAAACCGTTTCTGCAGTGCTTTTTGTGGTGTGTTTTGTGTTTTTGCATATGCGTTTTTATGCTTTTTTTTTTTGGGCCAATTTGTTGTTGGGCAGGTTAAAAAATGCATCAAAAACATGTCAAACTCATATCAAAATTGCAGCAAAAATGCAGTACATGCTTATCTGCAGCTTCTCCACTGAAGTTTATTGAACCAAAAACGCACCGTTTTGTGTTTTAAAAAAAAGTTCCTGACCCTTTCCAAAAACACAGCGGCTAAAAAAAGCATTGATGTGAACGTGTCCCATAGGAAACCATGTTAAATGGACTGTAGTGTGTTTCTGCAAAAAGCACCAAAAAAAAATAAAATAAATAAAATAAAAAAGCATAGGTGTGAACCAGGCCTACAAAGCAATGATCATGTTTGGCCATACACATACAATAGTTGCATGTAAAAAATATCATACATGAGCTGACGATCAGTAAAATAAGTAACATTTTGATCACAGATAACTTGTGGTTTGGCACTCACCTGGGCACTGATCTATACTGAATAATCAGAATACAGTTGATGGTGTAAGATTTCTGATTTTAGCACAGTTGCATTACATGGAGAGCCCACGGATCGGTTAAAACTGGAACTGCTGCTTCAAGTACATATAATCGTTATACCTGCCAAAGGATTTTACTTCTGAGAGGAAGGAGAACTTCAGTACAGCGTTCGTCAGTCAGCAGGACCACATGTAAGCTTCCCTGACTTAGGCCTGGTTCACACCTTTGCATTTTTTAGTGCGTTTTCAATTTTACAGAAACACACTACAGTCCATTTAACATGGCTTTTCCCATGGGTCATGTTTACATCTGTGCATTTTATGGAAAGGGCCAGGGACCTTTTTCTGGTTTTTGGTTCCATAGACTTCAATGGATCAAAAATGTGTATTGAAAAACACAAAATGTACCTGGAATATACAAACTGCATAGGTGTGAATCAGTCCTTATGATGGGGACAGATGTGTAACTCAGTGAGGTCAAAGATTTAAAAAACAGCAGTGCAAATGTTCATCTTCCACTGTCGATTATTCAACAGCATCTATTAAAAATGAGTTCCTGTATTTTTTCTGCTTTGCAGTGCTATGATGATGCCTCACATGTATTAGATCCAGTACTACTTGGCTTTCTTATGAAGTAACCTGTTGAATTAGGTGATGACTACATACTTAACTGCAGATGGCAGCAACATTATTTTTCATCAGCAAAGCTAAAAAAAAAAAAAAAAAAAAAAAAAAATATCAATAAGGTATAGCACGATTAAACCGCAGCAGACACTATTGGATAAAACCTTAGTAAAGCCACAGAAATAAATGGGCACTGCAGGGCATCGAACACCAAGCAATCATTAAGACTGCTGTCACACATAAAGCGGCAGTCGTTAGCGCTAAATTGCCTCTTGTTTTAGTGGCGCTTTTGTGCTGCTTTTCACCCCAAAAAAAGGGTTAAAAAGTCCACTTTTGTGGCACTTTGAAAGCGCTTTTCAAGCACTTTCAAAGCGCTGCCCATTCATTCCAATGGGCAGGGCGTTTTCGGAGCTCTAAATGCAGCGCTCCCAACCCGCCCCAAAGATGTTGCTTGCTGGACTTTTCCCAAACGTCCTGCAAGCGCACTGCCCAAGTGTGAAAAGACACACTGGAATGAATGGGAGGCGGTTTTCAGGCGCTTAGCAGAGGCTATATCCAGCGCTAAAGCGCCTGAAAAACGCGCAATGTGAAAGGGGTCTAAGATCTACAGTGACTACAGATATCAAAACAAGAAAAAATACACACATGAAACAGGTGAAGTTTTTGAACTTTGAAAGTTTTTCCTTAGGTCTCGTGCTCACGCACAGTGTTTCTCAAACTTTTTTGAGTTAAGGCACCCTTTCAAATTATGCACAAATCTCGAGGCACCCCAGTCTAGAATGTAAACAGCTAAAGTAATAGTTTTACATAATGCAGCAACATCCACACATGTAGGACACCCAACACTAGAGGGCAGTTATTCTTCCACCCTTGCAAACTGGTACTGCCTACTTATTCCAGTGTTTCTCTTCTCCCTCACGTTCTCTCCTTCACTCAGTTAATGTGATGCCAGTGCTGACAGAGGGGCAATCAAGGATGCGTTGTAGGTGCCCGACGTCCCCCTTACCAACCGATGAGGTCATTGGTTGTTAGGATGCTGGCAGCTGGAAGGTTGTAATGGCGCACAATGCAAACCTGCGGCTTTGTATAACCAAAAGGCAAGCTTCATCCACCCGCTGGCTTATATAAATTTTTGAGCAAATTTGAAACATTTTGCCAATGTGCCCCTAAAGAAACCTGACGATCCTGGTTGAAAAAGATTGGTTTAGAGGCTCAGAAGAGCTTGAGCATAAAATTCCTGGCACTCCACAAACACGTAAGTTTCCAGTGCAGGAAAAAATGCCATATACGCATGCACAGGTAAACACCAAAGTATAGGAGCATTAGCATTTACACAAGTACAACAGCATATAGTCATTCACTTGGGTGCTGGCTGTATGCGTCATCTGCAGCTCACCGAGCATGGTAAGATGGCAGAAATGTTACACTTGAGCATTTTTGAGCCGCTAAACATCTGTGTGTCTGAGGCCTTATAGTCTATAGTCTAACCCAGCCTTTAACCAGGGTGCCTTCAGGTTTCTTCAGGGGTGACTTGTCAAAATGCTTGAGAATTTCCCACAAATTGTGAATAATCCAGTGGATGGGTCAAGCATGCCTTTTAGTGTCACAAAGCCACATTGAACACCATTAGTCCCCAGCATCCTAACTACCAATGACACCATCGGTTGATGAGGAGGATGTCGGGCACCTGAACAGCATCTTCGTTTGCCCCTCTCAGTCAGGCACTAGGGTCACTTTAGCTGAGCAGGGTTCCTTGAGATTGTGTAGACTTTTAATGGTGCCTTGACCGAAAAAAGGTTGAGAAAGCAATGACACTAAAGTACGGCATGCAAGAACAATTCAGTTGTGTTATGATGTCTCTTGCTTCAGATGCAGCCCTAAATTGGAATCTTTGGGTTGTGTTCTTTCTCAGGCTAACAGAGAAGAGAGGAAAAGGACATAGAGAGTCTCAGCAGATTATTTATTATAAGAAAAGAACAACAACTGGACTAGATTTTCTAACCTGATCTGACCACCTGCATTCTTGAAACAGATGTGCATGGACCATACCTCTGCCTTTCTACCCTTTTTCTTCTTTTTTTTCCCTTTTCTCCACCTTACGATTAAAGCTCATTATCAGAATTTATTTGACCTATATACACTCTACTTGTAAACAATATGTATAGTAGGTATAAATCATTTAAATACCTACAAAAGTAACTAAGGAAATGATATATATCTTTAATTTAGGTTTATGTGAACCCAATGTTTAATATTTGAAATTTCATGATATTTACCTATATAATCCCTACTGTAAAACAATGAGCTTACTTTATAGATCCTTGTAAACTTACTTTATGTATCTTTATAATATTGTATACTCAATAAACTTCTTTTGACAAGGAAACAGATGTGCAAAACTGTTGGATTTTCTTAGGGATCACTTTGTTACATTACAACAGTACAAATGGAAGACTGTCAAGATATACTGTAGAAAGACTGTAGTTGTATTCTCCTGCACTAATCTTCTTATTGTAAAATATAAAATTGAATAAAATACAAACTACGAAAATTTGGTGCCGAGTAGAACTCAGTGCGAAAAAGCAACAACCACCTACTTTTTGTTATTGTGCTTAGGCTGAGAAAGAGCAACGTCCATCAAGTTCAAGCTCCATAAAGAAAAAGCCACTGAACCCTCAGAATAGTTACTGCTAGTTATATTCCCTTCTTTTGGGAAATCATCCAACCCTCCAAAGTGAAACTAACTTGCTGTAGTTTTTGCTTTAAAAATGCTTTCAGTGAAGCTTTTTATTGCAGAAGAGGCATATAATGGGCAATTAAGATGTCAGAAGATAAGGAACCTGGAAGAAGACTGAAGATGAAAGCTTGTATCTCCACAGCAGGTAAGTATTGTGAACTATAGTTCCCCTTTATCACACATCTGCAGAGTGCAGAAGTTACAACATCCTAAGGCCCGGTTCACACTGATGTGAGTTCATAATGAATGCGATGCGTCAAAACCACTTTAAATTCGCATGTCATCCCTAAAGTCATTGTTTTCGATGATGGTCGTTCACATACATGCGTTGTGATTCCTCTACGAATGCAATGTGATAAAAAAAAGGGTCCTGTGCGAGTTTACTGCTTTGCAAATTTAGTCTCAATAGATATCAATGTAAATCGTTCTTGACTGATGGTTCACATATGTGCAAATTCATCACCTCCAGCTCCTCCTCCACACTCTCCACACACTCCACAAAAACCAGGAAGAGAACAGGAAGTTTGGGTTCCATTGGCCAGACAGAAATCGCAGTCACCTCCCAAAATGACAACTCATTACAGTAGAATCGCAGTAAATTTGCGACAAACACGTAATGAATTTGCAACGCAATTGGGTAAAAATCACGCTAAATTCACAACGCATCAGTGTGAACCGGGCCTAAGCTGACCAATCAAAATGTTTGAAGATACCAAACTTGGAAAATGACTGGGTGAATATAGAAGCACCAATGGGCGAGCTTGCATTGCTGGAGGCCAGGAAAGTATTGAGGACTTTAGTAGGCTTTAAAACAAAATCTATGGAGTATGTTGGAAAGGTCTTATTTCGTTTGCACAGCTTTATATTAAATAACACCTTTTGCAGTAGCAAAATAAGCCAATTTTCTGTCCAATTGTAATGGCTGTCTTTATGCCTTTAGCTGTGAACAGTTTTCCACTAAATTTTGTATGCTGGCTATTTATGTATCCTTATATGGAGATCAACACCCCCATAATTACTTCTTTTCTTAGCCTTGCTTTGTAACCAAGACTCTCCATGATCCTTATAATTTAAGTCGTTCACCGTGTTCTTTCCAGTTCCATGGCTTTCTTTTGTGAACTGGAATACAAACTGAACTGCATGTTCAAGATCAAGTTGTACTGTACAGGGACTCTGTAAAATCAATCAAATATCTAGCTAGTTTTAATAGCTGTGAGACTGAGGCTAGGATCTACTATGGCCTTTCTCGGCCTTTTAACATAGAACTCTTATAATAATTTTATGTTTCAAGGAACTCCTGCTAATAAACTACATTTATCTACAGCTTAGCATGATGGTCAATGGGAAAATGCTCCTTACTTTTCTGGTCAGTTAGAGGAATACCCCCTGACCACATCTGACAGATAGAAATTGCTCACTGCTGAAGGAACCCCTAGCAACTTCTGGAGGAAACGTAGGGTTCTACAGAACCCTAGTTGAGAAAGACTAGTCTACAAGGACACCCAAAAAAGTTGTCACTTATTTTTATTACAGGTACTTATATAGCACCAACAATTTACGCAGCGCTTTTTACATAATTATTTTGTACATTCACATCATTCCCCGCCCACAAGGAGCTTACCATCTAACGTCCCTAACTTACATTTATACATACACATACTAGGGCCAATTTAGACAGGAACCAATTAACCTACCAACATGCCTATGGAGAGTGGGAGGAAACCCACACAGTCAGTCACATGGAAGACATGCAAACTCCAGGCAGGTGGTTTGGGTTCAAGGCCTGGTTCACGTGTCCCATAGAAATCAATGTTAAATTGACTGTAGTGCGTTTCTGTAAAAAGCACCAAAAAACACATAGGTGTGAACCAGGCCTAAAAAGTTTAGTACTCCCCTCCAGGGCACATGCACTGAATTGCTTCTGTTGTAATTCAGGTGCTGCTACCTGCACAGACCTACAATTAGGCTGGGACAGAAACGTACAACAGCACTGGGGCCATTTAGCCCCCATTCACATCTAATCATTCTGTAGCTTGAAGCTCAGAGCGCCAAAACACTCAAGCCGAATACCATGCTTTTAAATCGTATTTGTTCCCATTTGAGTGTTCAGAAACCTGTAGCACAAGGTCTGCAGCTCAAATTAGCTATTTTTGAGATGGAATGGGCATTTTTTGCCCCAATGACTTCAATAGGAGTGCGCACAAAAACGTGTGTTGCTTGTGTTTTAAGGCACTCCAGCGATAAGTCTATGGGGTTAAAAACCCATGATACTGCCTTGAAAAGGCTCCTATACAGCAACTCACTCCTAAAAACACATGGAAACGTCCAAAACACACACAAAAAAAAAAATCCTGAAAACTGAAAATCGAAAACATATGCTATGCTCAAGTATGAAGGGTATCTTTCCAATCTTGGGAGGGATAGTTGTCTGTTAAACTTGTCTTAAAGCAGAACTAAACCCTTATCCTTTCCAGACACAGAAGCTGCCATCTTAGCCTCTGTTTGATATGCAGTTGTCATAGTGCTGCACATGTGATAAGCTATGACATCAGCCAGTTGAAGGCGTGACAGTGTGGATGAGACCACAAGCAAATGGAAACAGTTATCATCGAATGAAAAATGAACTATTTTGGGAAACAAAAAAAAATTGATGGGTTTTGTTGCACTTTAAATTTTGGTAAAAGAATATTCGAAATTAGGCTCACTGGCATCTAGATCTGCATAACTTGCAATTGGCAAAAGTACACTGTAACAGATTCCAAGGGGCAGAAGACGGTGTAGGCAAGAAAAAAGTCACACATAATGGTTAATCTGTGAGCTGAGTGAGATCACATTACAAAACAATATTCAATCTGTCTCCACTTATTTTAAATAGCCATGGACAGGGAAGGGCAGGTGGACATGCCTTTATGATCCAGCCACCCTTAGGGTGCATTGCTACAACTCATCGCACAGTTTCTTTTATTTTTTTACTTTACTGAACTGTCATAAAAGAACATTTCATTCAACTCTATGCAGTGATGTGCATTGCACTGCATAAAGATGCAGAGTCGCTGAATTTTTACACAACGCACGCCTCCACACATGTATGGTGTAAATAAGGCACATAGAAAACAATTATCTTCTATGTGCTCTTGAGCCTAGCTTGCATTGATCAGCATTGCTCAACGCACCCCATCTGAATGAATCTCCTCCGTTCTAATGTTAAAGTTTGGGACTTTTAAATTGGCATTTTTAACAAAGGCTATTTTTTTTTACATTTTTCTCACCCTATTCTACCTGCTGGCCTTGCCCCTCGCACTGAGGCAGTTTTCAGGCGTTTTAACGCTAGAAATAGCTCCTGTAAAGCACCTGAAAACTGCCTCCCATTCTCTGAAATGGGTGCTTTCACACGCGGGCGGTGCACTTGCGGGATGTTTGGAAAAGCCCTGCAAGCAGCATCTTTGGGGTGGGTTGGGAGCGCTCCCAAAAGGCCCCTGTACATTGCAATGAATGGACAGCGCTTCCGAAGTGCGTGAAAAGCGCTTCGGAAGTGCCGCAACACGGGAGTTTTTAATCCTTTTTTTGGGGTTAAAAGCGCCCCGCTAGCGGCCGAAAAGCAGCACTAAAACAAGTAGCGCTTTAGCAAGAAGTCCCGGCCCTTTCAGTGTGAATGCACTCTAAGTTTACGCAGCACTTTACAATCTAAAGGGTGGCGGTAGAATTTAAATACAGTTTAATACAGAAGGAATAGAAGGGTCTTGCTCAGTAAACTGTCACAGTGCCAGACTTATTACATTCGCTTAATACAGGGCTGGACAAATCCAACAAGACCTGTAGCCCATCCGCTTAAAAAAAAAAAAAAAGTGGCCAGTCAAGCCCAAACACAAAACACATGGGAAATGTTTTTATGAAGTCGATTAACGCCACTGCACTGTGGTGATTTTCACTGAAAGAAAAGTACTGCCTACATACACAAATGCCGCTGGTGACATTTAAATAAAGTTCTACAAAAAAAAAACCAAAAAAAAAAAAAAAAAAAAACCACACACACACAACAGTACAATGCGCTAGAAACAGTGTATCGCCATTGTTCCCCCCCAGTGCACACCAGTGGCCATCCACTTAGCACGGCTTTATGGTGTGAATAGGCCTAAATGAAGTGTCCTCTTACACAGAACTGACTGGCTACCGAAATCCACATTTATTGGCCACGGAGGCCAAAACTTCAACTCGAGTAGCCGCATAAATACAACCAAAAGTGTGTGTGTGTGTGTGTGTGTGTGTGTGGTACTTGTCAAAACCAGGGACCCGCTCCCCCAAAGAAATATTTTTGTGCCAAAACATGTGGAGGGAGGGAGGAAGAGCAGAACTTCCCCTTTATGAAGAAGTTCTACTTTAACGGAGATTTGCACTATTCAGAAATACCGCTTCTCTTGTGGTATTAGAAGACAGTGAAGAGCTGAATGAAGAATCCAAAGAGAAAATAATAAACTAGTTAAAGCGTGTTACCCCAACATTTAATATTACTGAAATATGGCTACTGTACAATGTACTTGTATGAGAAAGGATCAGGTTCTCTTTGAATTGCTTCCATTGTGGCATTCCTGCTAGTTTCCTTGCATTCTGATAAAAAAAAAAAAAAAAAAAAGACCACACTAAGCAGCAGAACACACTGTGGTCAGTTCTCTAGCTGTGCTGGGAACTCCGCCCGCTCTCCCCCAATGATCAGACTTGCCTGTAAGGGTGAATCGGTTGATCACCTTAGGACACTAGCAAAAAAGGACTCATGGAGTGGTGTAGGGTTATAGGTGGGATTCCCAAGGGAAGTGTCCTCAAAAGCTTTGCCATTGTCCAATCATCTGAAGGTAGCAGCCTATAACCCAGGGTCTATGAATACTCAACCTGTGTCCTGTACTGTATGACTGAGATAGCGACCATAGGTTACTATGAACATCTACTCTTTCCTTCAGTATTTAGAAAAAAGACCATCACCGATTGAACTTGAATAAATTAGCTGTATCTATTAGAACTTCTGTTTTTCTGGAGAAATTGTTTGGGCTGTTTACTTGCCAGTAGATAAGAGAAAATCTGTGTCAAAGAGAAAACAGTCTGTCATCTAACATGGAAAATTGACAGCTATGCTTTTAGCAGCCGTACATTACCATTATGAAATCCTCTGAGGAACAGAATCCAGCATGTGGCTTTAGTTAAATGGGAGGGAGACATTACCAGACAAACAAGTCGGAACCCAGCACTCGGCAGTTACTTCCAAAATGCTTTGGGGTATTTGAGGATTCTTTTTTAGGTATTTAAATTATAGAGGCCCATAAACGGCAGATTTTATGACAGTGGTCAATTGTAGCAAAAAAAAAAAAATAAAATAAAAAAAAAAAATAACGAGAGCACATTTGTGCAGTACACCGAAATGAAAAGGTCAAAATGACATGTTATCTGTGTCGCCATGTAATTATGCTCTAAATCCGCATTATACGACTACAGAAAATTGGATAATGAAATCCTTCGAGTAAATATGTGGCTGCACAATACTTTATTTTGTCAATCAGGCTCCAGAGTAAAATGTCTCATAAATACGATCGGCATTCAACACTACCACAATATGCTGTGTACCGTGACACCAGAGAGGACAGACTGAAAAAAAAAAAGGGAAAGTAGTACAGAGACAAATAGACTGCTGCTTCTACTCCTACTAAAAGGATATACTTGTCAGTCATGCTGATCCAATGGCTTTAGTACTTGATAATGATCCAAAAGTGTAGACTTCGCTTGCAGCATGCTTGTTCCAGGTCAGGTGATTCAGAAAACATTAACCTGATGACTAGTTAGTTTCAGAAAACAGTTTGCAAGAGGTGATAGACAAAATATTTGATTCCTTCAAAGAAGATCGATCATTCTAGTTTTACAGAACAAAGTACATGTTGTACTTTATTCCATGTTTCTAAAGGCTTTCTAAGAGTACCAACCTGCCCCCCTCCCCTCAATGCCTGCATTAGAATACGTTTGTATGCTATATGCGTTTACTGTCTATGTGTGGCTGTATCCTGCGCTTCACAGGACAGAAAAAAGCCATAAATTTACATTGTACACCCCTAGTGGTGGAATCCCTCCCGCGGAGCTATTATGTACTCCTGGGGGGGGGTTTGGTGTGGGGACCAAACGGTGATTATTACTAGTGGCTATAGCTGTTTGCAATAATCGCATTCCTATAAATCCGAAATGCTGGTTGTACCCAAGTCAATCAATGGATTGACTTGGGTACAATCAGTCTGCCCATACATGGTCCGAATCTCGATCGGCCCATTCGAAACCGGCCGAGATTCAAACCATTTATGACCTGCTCAAGTTTATGTCCAACCAAAAGTTTTGGTTTTGAGCAGAGTGGCAAATGGTTGGAATCCTTGTCCAGTTTTACCGCTGTCCAGGATTTCATTAGAGAGAGATCTCCTCTTACTTCCTGTTCTGCTGAGGAAGTGAGGGGAAATCTGCAGCACACAAAGCAATAGAATGCTGACAGGGTTTCTAGCTTTCCTCTACTTTACTAAAGAAAATTATCTTCATTTCTGTTGCCATTGGAAATTGTCCTTTACTTCCTGGCTGGTAAAACTTTTGTCAGCAAAAGGAGGTAGCAAGGGGGAAATCTCTTTAACTAAGTCTCGGATAGCAGTAAAACCCATAAGGTGTGCTTACCTTTGCTCTCTTTATCCAAAAAACACACAACACATTAGGCTGGACATGGAGGGGTTGATTTATTAAAACTGGAGAGTGCAAAATCTGGAGAAGCCCTGCATAGAAACCAATCAGCTTCCAGTATTTTGTCAAAGCTTAATTGAACAAGCTGAAGTTAGAAGCCGATTGGTTACCATGCCCAGCTGCACCAGATTCTGAGTGCTCCAGCTTTGACAAAAAACCTGGAGGCCGATTGGTTTTCTATGCAGAGCTGCAACAGATTTTGCACTCTCTCAGTTTTAGTAAATCAACCCCAAGGCTGTGAACTAGGGTGATTGGAAAGCATTAATTATACTGTGTAGGCATTCAGGGTACATTTAAAGCAAACACACCTGACTGCATTTGGGCCCTTACGGTGGCCATACACAATTTTCTTTTCCAATCTAACTCTTCCTAAAAGGAATTACTGATCTATAGTTGACAGCCTATTCGATTGATATGCTACACATGGGAGAAAGTGTATACAGAGCAAGCTTGCGCTTCAGCTATAATTTAATGCTGTTTATTAAAGTTTGTGTAGTACAGTCACAAAAAGCTAACGCGTTTCGGCCATCAGGCTTTAATCACGGTGTTAGCCATGATTAATGCCTGACGGCCAAAAACGCTTTAGCTTTTTATGACTGTACTACACAAACTTTAATAAAGCACATTGCATTAAAACGGTTGCACTGGAGCGCCAGCCAGGCTGAGCCCAGCCCTGAGACCTTCCTAGCTAGAAGCCCTTGCTTGCAAGCTGTGGAGGACTAAGGAGGTAGCAGCTCTGTTTCAACTGTCTTAACATGGAAGAAGCTGACATCGATCGATAGGTTACAATCATACCATACATTACACACTGCTCCAGGTCGGTCCACCACAGCAAGCTCTTAAAACTGGTCAGGTGCCAGCCTGGCTCGTACCACAAAAGATTAAAGAAAGCAGGAATGGATGACTGCACACCGATAGTTACAATCATAACTTGGATTGTATATTATTGCTCGCATTTTTGTTTTCACCATGTAGTTTCAGAATCTGACCAATCCAAATACGATCAATTTTCAGGCCAAAGCATCTCAATGCTGATCAATGCAAAACGACTGATAATTTTTCATCAGAAGAGAAAGCACTGCCCCAGGCAGGTCCGTTAATTACACCGTTGTTATTACACCAATTAGCTGCCAGCCCAGCTCGTGCGACTTTCCTTCCAGTGAAGGCAGCTACGACTTAAATCACCTTTATTATGAATCTTTAATAAAACCACAATATCAAACACTCAGCGCTTATTAATCGCTTATGGATAAGAGCTGAGTAAGCGCAAAACACGTTAGCTGTTCTCAGTTTACTACTGCTGTGTATGATTTATTGTGCTTTTATAGAAGATTTGTAATAAAAGGCGATTTTAGTCTTGCGGCCGACCAAATCCTTTCCTTCCAGTGATAAATTTTCAACTTGCTTGTTTAACTCAGTTTGATCAAATCCGGTCTAAATTGCATCTAAATCAGGAGGAAGGGAAGCCAGGGCTCTTGGATTTATGGCAAATTGACCGGTTTCATCAAAACGCTCATCGACTGAATAATAATCAAAGTGAGTATGCCCATCATTAGATAGATAAATTAGGCAGAAATCAGTTAAAAGAAGAAGAGGTTTGTAAATGTATTTAGGTATACATACAGAACATATGTTGAGTAAGACATAAGTGCAATGTTCTGGTTTACAAAATACATTCAACTCTAACAGCAATTTCCCCGGTCATTAACCTCTACGCAGGAAATACAGCAGAGCCAAAGGCTCCTTCCATTGATTTGCTATAAAATATTACATCTACGGTGGAGAAAAATGAAGGAGGCGTATTTCAGTGGAAATTACAAATGGCCTTATCTACATAAATCAAACATAACAACAAGATTTGTCTCCTTTAATAAATTCATTCTGTTTTTCATCGAAGGCTACTTAGAGAACGCTCCTATATTTGTGTATAGACCTCTTCTCGTCTATCGGTGCAAATTAAAATACAGCAATGCTGTGTTCAGTATAGCGGACCATTATGGCTTGCACATATACTACATCTTAAATACAAAATATTCAGCGATGTATGCTTAATTTTACAAGCTAAACACAAACCTTCTACTGATGTCCTTGGGTTATTTACAAATTTGTTGCTCACAAAGTTACTGGTTGAGGAATGTAAAAAGTAATTTCGAGCAATAAAACACATGAAAAGGAAAGGACTACAGGAAAGGGAAGGCTGGGATGAGACGTCCTCATATCAGGAAGGCTATAAAATCTAACATGCCCTTTAGGCCAGGTATGGCCAACATACAACCCACAGCCGAGTTATAACAAGCCACCTGCTAAGCCCCAAAAGAAGATGCTGGGACATGTAGTTTCTTTAAGCAGTTGGTCAATCCTCCATTCATAAAGGAACTTGTCATGTGAGACATATGGAAGCTTAAGGCCTTATTCACACAGGGTGTACAATATCGTATGCCCGTGCAGGGTTGTGTTTAGCTACACGGGATGCACAGTTTTTTTTCATGCAGACAGTGTTATTTTGGGACCTGCACCCAGACAGATGTCATATTGGGGTGCAGCAGCTGTGTCCATGCAACTGCTGTGTCCCAGTAGGCATCAAATACAATAACACATATGTGAGCTGCTAGTGCTGCACACCCCAAGACGTTATACAAAATGGAGAATTCCAAAATGAAGGGAATTCTTCATTTAGTAGACATCTATTAGGCTGACTGCACTGAGATGCACAGAACACTTGCGCACCCCCTTGCAGGTAAATACAGCCCTGTACAGGCATACAGTATTGTATACCCTGTGTGGACGAGGCCTTAATGATTAACTTCTAAAATTGCTAGTTGCCTCTCTGAAATGCTTACCCTCTTTCTTGATTCACCAAGTGGCAACAAGGATGCATGATTCTTTACCTTTTCAACAATCTGATCTGCATTCTGTTTCAGGTCAGTGACGCAAAGTGTTAACTCTAGTAGGTCATCATAATAGCCAGGCAACTAGCATTTTCAGAAGGCGGTCAGCAATGGTAGTTCCAGTGTTTCTCTGAAGACAGGTTCACTTTAAAAGCGGTTCTTCACCCTGTTTGTAAAAAATGAAATACTGTGGCTGCTGACGTTTAATAAAAGAACCCTCCTGTCCAGAGGTCTAGTACCGGCCTCACCTGAATGGATTCTTCCCAGTCTTCGGGTCCCCGGCATGTTCACTGTGGGCAGCCAAATCTGATTCCTTGTGGCTTCACAGCCAGCTGTCCGTTACGCTTTGTGAATGGTCCCACAGCCTTCTGGGACCTGTGACATGACCCAGAAGGTTGCGGGCAGGGAGGAGGTTGAGAACTTCTGGTCAGATCGCCACAGTAGAGCCACCAGAAGTGGGAGCGGGTACCTGTCAAAACTAGGTACCCTCACCCCCCCCACCCACTCAAAAAGGTGTAAAACTATAAGAGAAGGGGGAGGAAGTCAAAGCAGAACTTCTTTAGATTGAAGTCCTGCTTTAAGGCTTAGTTTTACTCACTCCCAACCACTCCCTGTTAAACTGCAAAGATAGAGGACTGGGTGGACACGTGCTGCGGCAACAATACTACATTTACCCCCACTGTCACAATTGGTTCAGTATTGCCTGCCAAACGCTGCCCATTCAACTGAAAAGGCGAGTGCCACATTTATGTGCAATGCACAAGATTGGGGAGTGGTGGTGCAAGTTTTTTGGGGTTAAAACAGGTGGGGAGGTGATCCACCATGGACTGCTCTATAGAGAGCAAGGCATGTTTAAACAAGTCCTAAGGGTGACTATAGATGGGCAGTTACATCCCTGAAAATGACTAGCATGAAGATATCTGAATAAGTTGTCAGAGCTTTGGGTCACCCAGATTCTCAGCAGTTGATAATGGTACACCCATATTACTTTAAGCCTTCAGTTCCCTGCATAACAGGTCCAGGGTGACCTGTCTGCCCCCCTTTTACCTGAGTTGGGTGGATAATTGTTGGTCAATTCCAATCAGATGCAGCTCTAGTTTATGTATTCTGACAGCTGTGTCACAAGCAGTTTTTGGAATACAATAGTCCAGTAGGGGTTTTGTCCATCCACGCTGTACAGAGTGAATGGAGGAAACTGTTAGGTTGACTATCAGGCATCTTCATACCCAACATACTGTACACACATATTCTAGGTCAGTAACTATCCAAGCAGTGATGGAAAGAGGTTAATGAGAACTCCAAAGAATATGCCTTAGAACACATATCAGAAATGGCAACTTTCATTATCCCTACCATGGCCGGCTCCTTTAAAAACAAAGCTGGGATAGGCAATGATTAAATCACTGGAACAGATCATGTGATGATAGAGAAAGCCGAATCTCCCATTTGGGGCTTATTCACACAAGCGTATTTATTGTGTCTGGGAGTCACAGATGTTGCAGACGGCTGTTTGTAACAATCAATGACAGGTTGCAGCTGTACACTGGTAACCCTACATCTGAGCATGCATACATGGCCTTGGATGCAAACTGATTGTGTCCAGGGGCCCACATCTGCCCATGTACACATGTAAATGCTCGAATATACAGTTACCAGCGAACATCCACAGCTTGCTATTGATTTGTACAGAAGGTTGTATTGCAAACACCTTTCAACCCTGGGTGCAGAAATACACTTGTGTGAATGAGCCCCATAACTCACTTTCAGCAAGTGCGCTGGAATGGCCTTTCTCAGTCTCTATTGAGTAAATGGTTTGTCTCAACCCTCTAAATGCCGCTACTGCTGCACAGCTTGGTCTGTTAACCCTTCGGTGGCCATGTAACACTTGTATATGTTACACATATGCATCCACATGGGCCGCAGCTTCTGTACTGAAAGCGCACTCCCAGCACATTGACCGACACAAAGAGCTCCTGGTCTAATTTTATGATCAGAGGCCAGCAATTGTAATGATTATGCGATTATTGTGACAACCACAGTGATCACGTGATCAAGGAGTCTGTTCTGTTCCTCCCGGTGTTAAGACGCACCTAAAAGGGCTGCAGGAAGAGGTTAAAGGAAGTTGAAAAATAGATAAACTGTTGGTATAGGATTCTGTAGATTGAGGTTTTTCGATTTATTTGACGATTAGGACTTGTCTTTTTTTTCAACTTGATTGACTACGTAAGGATAGGCTCACATTAGCCCGCAACTGTGTGTTTAAGTTGTGGGTGCGGGAATCGCATCTGTTCCCGCACCCAAATCGCACTGCTCTTAGGAGACGCGAGGGGCTGCCATTCATTCTGAATGGCGCCCCCACACATCTCAGCATGCAGCGCGTTTGAGGGAAGCGCAGGGAAATAGCATGGTCAAAAAGACCAGCCGCGTTTTTGAAAAGGTGCATGCACCTTTTTTTTTGTGGAAACGCAGGCACAGCAGCCCATTCATTGGAATGGGCTGCCGTGCCTGCACAAAATGTGTAAGTGTGAACCTAGGGTAAGTAGCAGTTGGGTCAACAGGTTAAAAAAAAACTATAATAATGTTTTTGATTTTCTGCCAACTCAAAATTTCCTTTTTTTTTTTTTTTTTGCCCGCAAAGTCAGTATCGTTAAACCTTTTGTCTATAGTCCTTCATTAGCAACTTTTTAATAACAATGTTATATAGTAACAAATTGTTGCATGTGACACGTGCAATGCTTAGGGAAGCTGGCATCATGCCATGAAATAGTGAGAATGTAAAAGAAAGATCAATCCTGTACGATATCAAATCGTTATGATTGGTTGACGCTCTAACATAGGAAAACATGATACTTTCTCATGAACTTCCCTTCGTTTTCATTTTTTAGTAACACTCTGCAGTTTTCCCTTATGTTGTCAGCCCGATATGGTTATTTACGAATTATTTTTGCCATAGACTTGGCAGTTTGTGATTTTTCATCAGCTTTCAAGCACAGCATACTGTGACCCACATCTTCAAATTTTACAGTTTTAAGTGACCAAAAGATCTAAATTGGCCTGGAAATCGATTAGAAATGCTTTCCAACCAGCATTGTCAGTTTCTTTCTATTTCCACTCTAATTTTCCTAGTCTGGTTGCTTGAAACTGGAAAAACAAAATTAGACTGTGGGAGGCAGATCACTGGGGGGGGGGAATATAAAGCAACAAAAACGGCCTGGTATATGGCCAGCATTAGTAATTAAAATACATGTGCAAATACCTGGAAGCCTATGAAATGTTACCTGTTTGTAGACCCCCAAGGACCAAGGTTAACAAACCCTGCTCTGATGAAACCCTTGGGAGAATCTAAGCCACTAACAGATGCTAATTACAATTCCAGATAGCAGCAAGAAGTATGTTAAAGCCAGAAAAGTACAAAATAATATAAATATAAAACACACATTTATTTATTGTTTTTTGCACTTTGCAGCAAAGAAGGCTTCACATGGGCCACGTCCATTCTCATTAGCAGGGGATCTGTGGACAGATCCATGGCTGAATTGGAGCAGAACAGAACATGTGTCACTTTTGTGACATCCGTTTGTTCAGTTTTCTGATTTCAGGACCAATGTTGGGCCTACGGTCGTCTGTTTTCATCACAGTACCTCCAATCTAAAAATATGGAAAAGGCCGCAGACCTATTCTAATTTTTCGCATCTGGATGAACGCAGAGGTAATCAGATATAAACGTACTTGTTGCCCATAGGCTACCATGGAGCTTGCAATCAGGTCCACCTGAAAAACTGACAGGCAGGCCTACCTAACTGGACCTCTTGTGTAAAGAGGTGAAGAACATCTAAGAGACCTTCACATTGTTTAAGGGCTCCTTTACGCTAGTGGTGCCCTCTGAAAAGTGATCAGCGGTGAATCATTTTTTCTCACAGGTAGTGAGGAGGCATTACGTCACCTCCTCTCCATCAATTTTAAACCCTAAAAGCCTACATCAGAGACCCACAACCGCGTGCAATGTCAGTGGTTGTGGAGTGGTTATGGCACAGCCCCATTCAGTTGAATGGATTGCATTCAGCAGGCAGTACTGCCCACTGAGCATGATTGGGGGGGGGGGGGATCAATTGCTGGGCCACCCCATGGCATGTTTACACCCCCATCTGCTGCCTTTGCAGCTTAAGGTAGAGCAGGTGTAAACGTCTTAAACAATACAACTACAGAAGGCCTTAAAGCGGAGTTCCGGCCACCAACATTTTTTTTATTCCCAGGCATCCCCTCCCACTGCATTAATAATGCACATAAACTATATGTGTATATGCTAGTGGATAGTAATTTTTTTTTTTTTTTTTAACTTACGATTTAGTTGATCCTCTTCTGGCCATTGCCATGATGAGTGTGGGCATATGAAGCCCAATCGCAACCTCTTCCTGGATAACCAAGTTATGAGATAGCGATAGAGATAGATATATAATGGTGCTCATGTTGAGCATTTTTGCTGAATATGTCTAATGTTTTGCACACTTGTCAACAAATGGAAAAGACAAGAGAAAAAAAAAAAAAAGTAGAGCTATGGGCAAACTTTTTTTTCCCCTTTTTGTTTGGAGGAAGGGAGGGTTATATTTTTTACCATCTGTGTCCCATTGCAAAGACTTCCCTTCACTTCCTGTTCCATAAGTGAACAGGAAGTGAGAGGAAATCCCCGGAAATTAAGGGAATTTCCTGGGAATCCCCAGGTCACAAGATGTAGCGTCACCATTGGAAGATTTTCTCTGTTACTTTTCTGGGGACATCCCAAAAACGTCAGAGTTTTTTTACCTTCAATCATGGTAAACAGGACAAACAGAAAGGGTGAATTTCCTTAATGGGGGCATTGGCAGAAATAAAAACCTGGCAGGTGTTCCAATTCCTCCAATTTCTGTCCAAAACTAAAAAAGAAAAAAAAAAATTGCCTATAGTTGTACTTCAAGCTGCAGCCTATGCTCAAATCCAGACATGGCGGCCATTGGTTCTCTCAAAGCTGGACTGACAAAGCTTGCTTCAGCTTGGAAGAATTGAAATGGAAAAAACACTGCTGAGCTGCTTTTACTTTCGCTTCGATCTCTAGCACAGATGGCATAAAGAGTCAGAAAACAACTCAATCAGGGCTTTCCAGAAAGTGCAATCATGACTCTTTCAGTTGGAGGAAGAATTATGAGTCACGGCATTGAAACTGAACTGTTAAACTGGTCCCATGCCAAAAGCATTAGTCTACCTCATAACTCACACACCCATTTCTGTCCACTTGACAACTGGCTTTATCTAGAACAAAAAAAGAAATCTCTCGCTCTATCCACTGGCAAATGTCCCTAAGTTGCAACTTCAGGCGTCAGCTGCTCCTTACCTACGATTTCCCAAAATAAGAAGCTTCTCGGCCTAGGCTAGCAAAAAATTCAAGGCAGAGAATTCAGAGATTTAAGGCGTGTTAAAAGAAGGCGGAAATGCAATATGCCAAATCTCCAAACATGACTGATTTATGTGCAGCTGTTCACCGAGATGGCAAGTATTTCACATATATATCAGTCATTGTTCATGAACTCCAAACCTAAACATGCCTCTGCAGATTATTTCAGAAAGTACTCATTGGCAGACATACATAAAACATAAAACAACCCGAAAATTGATGCAACTGATAGCAGGATAGAATGCAGGCTTCTTGTACAATAGTCCAAAATGATTTGGTCTGAAAATCTAACAAAAATCTACCTGAGCATCAGCATCCCACAGGAATTTAAAGGCAGTAATTAAAATAGAAGTACGATGTTCAATATACATTGTCTAGGAAAATACAGGGGTTGGACAAAAATATGGAAACACTATATGATTAGTGGGTGTGAAAGTGACATGTAACATTCTTTTGCTTCCGCTGTGTGATGAGAAACCTAGGTAACAAGTGGGAAGTCTAACTTTCGTCATTCACTGCGTGCGCTGCTAGTCATACGGAGTCATGTCAGAGCTTACTGGGTTTTAAAGAGGGCAAATTGTTGGTGCCCACTTAGGCAGGCCATACACTGTTCGAATCTTGGCCAGTTCAGCAGGAACTGGGCAAGTTTGGAACCGTGTATGGGCAGGCTGAATGTACCAAGTTGATCAAACTATTAACTTGGGTACAACCAGCATGCCGAGTTTTACCTGCGATTTTCACTAGCAGCTGCTATAGCAGCTAGCAATAATCACAGTCTTCTCCCGCCGGGGACAGCTACCCTCGCCCTCCTGCCGGGAGAAGACAATGGCCCTGGGCAGAGGGGATTCCCACATCAACACTGTCTGGGTTGATGGGGGGGGGGGGGATTGAGCAAATTTATTTTCTGCAACCCGTGATCTCAATCCAGCGATGTGCACGAGAGCAGAGGCTACTGGCTTCCTTTGCTGTCAATCACAGGCAGTGAGGCAGGAGCAGGGTGGGGCTGAGCTGCGCGGTGTGTGTCTACGGATGAATGTCTCCATAGCAGGAGACTTGCTATGGTGGGCACTTGTCAGGGGAGGGGAGCCAAGAGCGCCTGTGGAAAACCCGAGAAGAGTCAGATCGGGGCTGCCTTGTGAGTTGATTACCTGCTGATCTGAATAGAATCTGCTCCGTGTGAAAGGGGCCTTAAGGGCAATTCACTACAATTTAATACAATGATAATGAGCTTTATTTTAGTCATGTGACAGCCAATCCAAATCTCATTGGACACTGTTGAAAATAAATGACTTTTTGGAAAAAAAACTTTTCTTATCCTGATGTGTTAGCTTTCTGAACTGAGCCTATTGTGTGGAGGCAAAACCGAGGCTTAGTGGTTAACAGTGATATGCTCAGGCCTGTTCAGACACAGTCCACACCCATCTGAGATATCCTGTTGGAAAGCTGTCAAAGCAGGCAGCCAATCATGGGCATTGCCCACCAAGCAGCCACACGTATGCAGGAGGCATGTATACGTGTAGCTGTGGGGCCGCCTATGATATGATTTTGACAGCTTCCTGGCAGGATAGCTCAGGTGGGTTCAGACTCGTGCCAGAACCCACCTGAGCTCATTTCTGGTGGTTAGAACTTCTACCTTGCTCTATGGTATCTGGTTTGCATTCTGATCGGGACACCATGTGCATGGACCCTCCCTGTGCTTTCACGCATTTCCTTTAGGTACACCAATTACCTTCCAAGCTCCAAAGACAAGCTGGTGGGTTCATTGGCTACCATCTAAACTGGTCCCAGTATGTATTCGTCTGACATAGACCTTATATTGTAAACTCCTCAAGGGTAGGGACTGGAGTGATGTGAATGTACTCTATGTAATGCACCTTATCCAAGTCCAGATTCACATTTATGCGGGTCTGGGAACATATGTAAATCACATGCGTTCCTGTACCCAAAATGCGCTGCTCTTTATCAGACGCACGGGGTGCCATTCATTTTCGGGTACATGGACCTGCATGGTGCTGCAGCACCACACTGTTCCATGTGGCTGCTCTTCTGGTGCGTTTTGGTACAAGGGTCAGGGACTTTCCCACTGCATTGCCCACAGGTACAGAAGCCCATTCAAATGAACGTCCTGCTGTGCCGCACAAACGCAGCGTGCATGACTCGCATAGATGTGAACCTAGCATTATAAAGCCAATATGGTAAAGACTCTTTAGTGTGATGTAAACATTACACATTTTTATTCTATGGATACCACTATCCTCATAAATCATAAGCAAGACTATACATCTTTATTGGGAGATGGAAAGAACAGCTTGCTATCTATTTCAACTAAGATCCTTGCAAGCCAATACACACACACTAAAAGCTTATATAAAATGTAACACAATGTATGTACCAGTATTTATTATGTGCTACCAGTTGTATGTGCTTTTGAGCTTCAACCACCAATCTATGTGCGGTTAGTAAGCACTTGAATATTAAAAAGGGACAACCAGCTGGGAGAATGAATAGGCCACTTACTATAGACATTCCAACGACAAATGGTTGCATGAATGAAAAAAGAAACCTTGGAATAGACATTGACCTCTGTAAAAGAAAACCCACACAATGAAAGGAGCTGTCGATAAGACATGGGACCTGCATAGCTGGACTTCATTCCTTGCACACTGTACAAATGACATAAATACGGAGACACACCAATCTAAACAAATCTCTTCGCTCTCATGAACTCTGCTTATGCAATTTACTCTAATGTTCTAAGCATGTTGGCAGGAACTCACAAACACATACGGCAAACGAACAAGCTTCAAGTTGGTATTGTCTGATTGCCAGGCTCACGGCGTTAAACTGAAAAGGAGTGTGGGGCCTGCTAGGCATTTCAAACATTTGAAAATGGTTTTGTAGGTGTGAGTTTAGCAAAAAAAAAAAAAAAAACAAAACAAAACACTGACTGAAACAATTGGGACGCTTTGTCTTAAAGTGTATATCAAGGCAAAATATACATAAAAAATATATTTAGCACATTTCTCTACATGCACATTTCCCAATGTTTTATCCCTTTAAACAAGCTGTAAGTACAAAAAAAAAATAGGCAATGAACAGAATTTTATTATTAATCTCAGATACTTATATAGCTCCGTCAATTTACATATATACTGTACATTCACATCAGTACCTGGCCTCAAGGTACTTACAATCTTGGTCTTTATCTCACATATTAGGGCCAAATTAGACAGAAGTCAATTAACCTACCAGCATGTCTTTGGAGTGCGGGAGGAAACCGTGGGTACCCCGAGGAAACCCACACAGGCACTGGGAGAGCAAACTCCAGGCAGGTAGCGCTGTAGTTGGGATTCAAACCGATGACCCTAGTACTGCCAGGCAGAATTGCTAACCACTTGTGGTTGGAATACCAATCAACCCGTTTTCTTCACTCCTCCCAAGACCTCCTGCTCTCTAGTTCTCTTGTCATCTCCTTCCATGCTCGCCTCCAGGACTTCTCCAGAGCCGCTCTCATCCTATAGAACTCCTTACCCTAATCTGTCTAAATCTCCTACTCTGTCCACGTTTAGGTGATCCCTGAAAACCCTTCCCTTCAGAGAGGCCTATCCATCTTCTAACTAGTAAGCCAAGCTTTTACTTTCTCCATCAACTCAGCCCTGACCAGGGCCCTTTGATCCCCCCAAAATGTATATTTTACAGCTTATAATTCCTTATGCCGCGTACACACGGTCGGACTTTACGGCGGACTTTGCCCGGCGGATTTTTCGACGTACTTTCCGACGGACTTTGTGAATGAACGGACTTGCCTACACACAATCCACCAAAGTCCGTCGAATTCGTACGTGATGACGTACGACCGGACTAAAACAAGGAAGTTCATAGCCAGTAGCCAATAGCTGCCCTAGCGTGCCTTTTTGTCCGTCGAACTAGCATACAGACGAGCGGACTTTTCGACCGGACTCGATTTCAACGGATAAATTTTAAACAAGTTTAAAATCTAAGTCCGTCCAACTTTTGAGAAAACAAAGTCCGCTGGAGCCCACACACATCGAATTGTCCGACGAAATCCAGTCCGCCGGGCAAAGTCCGCCGTAAAGTCCGCTCGTGTGTACGCGGCATTAGGCTACATTCACACCTAAGCAACACGTTTTCAAGCGTTTTTGAAGTGGTGTGGAGTGCTGCTGAAAAAGGGGAGTAGAGCTGCTGTTTGAGCAGAAAATACATGACAAAACGCTTGAAAAAAATGTTTAAGAAAAAAAAAAAAAAAAAGAAAGAAGAAGAGCTTATGTCACGATTTTCATGTGTTTCCATTGAAGTCTATATGGACAAAAATGTTAAATTTTGCCTGAAAAAGTAATGCTGGCCATACACTATATGAAAAAATTGGCAAAAAGAACACGTTTGTAAATTTTTTGCCGAACAAACGATATATGGAAAGGTTAATGTGTTTCCCGTCCAAACCGTTTGTACTACCGTATATGTGAAAATATGAACAAAAAAAATGGATTTCGGTCCATTGAACGATTTATCGGTTATTACATGATGGCACCATCGTTTGATCTCACGGCCGAATGTTCGTTTTACGAAAATGGGTTTGAACAATTTTTCGTATAGTGTATGGCCAGCAAAACTCATGTACTTTTTGAGCGATAGGCATTTTGCTACCAGCGTCAGGACTCTCAAATGTGAACAAGGGCTACTGAAAACTATAGGTTTTTGCTTTTTGAGCTTCAAGTTACAAAATGTTCAACTGACTGCATTAGTTTCCTTTTTTCAGTTTTTCACAATGGCCATCCCACTAAGACAGGGCTACAAACACATCTATCTACCTTTCTTCCTCTCTATTACATGGAGGATAAAGGAGGAAGAACCATGTCAGACACGTGCTTTAGCAGAAAGATGGCTACAGCGTGGCTCTCTGGGAGGGCATCTATCAGGGTGGATTTAATTTAAATCAAGTCGATTTAAATCACGATTTAAAGCAACTCAATTTAAATCATAAGTTTTAAAGAGCAACTGTCATCTCTGTCCCACAGCGGCTCCCCTTTGACCCACTGTTGACTCACCGACCGTCCCATTCACTTTAATAGGATGGCTGGTGATGCAGCAGTGACACAAGGTGAGGGAGGTGGCAGCAGCAGGTGAGTGGATGTCCACTAACAGGCGCTGCCATGATGGATCTGAAATGACAGGTGCTCTTTAAAAGGTAAGGACTCATTCTTGCTGGTAGTTAGAATCTTTAACATTTGCAAACAAAAGGAAGGTTTCCTATTTAGAATAATACGCGGTCAGGTTAGTAAAACAGCGATATCAGAACCGATTCAATCATACAGTTTGTAGTGTACATAGATTTGCAAAACAATGGGATAAAGGAATATTCCTGAACTTTGTTCTATCTCATGGTTACTGTGAAATTGTGTGAGTGCATCAATGCAATGCATGTTATCTCATTCATTGAAGGAGTTCATCAAATATGCAAATATTGCAGAATATACAGCCTTATGCTACAGAACTAAGCTCCATTTCATGCTGAATAAACTAAATTATGAAAGTATCCTAAAAAGAAAAATATCTTTAGATAGATTTTTACACCAAAAGCATTTAATATAAGTTTGATAAAAACAAAAAAACAAAAAATGTATTTAAATAAAAAATAATCAGATTTTTTTTTTTTAAATCGTTGATTTATATCCACCTTGGCATCTATGGATATCCTCCCAGAACCACACACCCTGGGGAGTGCAGGCGGCACGCTCTATGATCTCTGTGTTCTTCAGACACAGCTGATCACAGATCAAAGTAAAAGGACAATCACAGCGGCCCTTTACCATGTGATGAGCTGTGTCCAATCACACCTGATCACATGCAAAACGCACTTGCCGGTTACTGGCATGCCTTTCCTCACACACTGTCACAGTGAGAGGAAAGCCAGTAACCGGCAAGTGTGACAGTGCAGCCTTATCAGCGCCCATCAGGGCAGCCTCATCAGTGCCCATCAGTTAGGCCCCTTTCACACGGCACGGATCCGCGTTGATCCGCCCCGTGTTTATCCGCTGCTCAGTGGGGATCGCTCCGTTTTCCCCAGCTGAGCAGGCAGATGACAGGGCGGGACCCGCACACCGTCTGTCCGTGTTCATCCGATCCGCTCTGCAGACGGATAGAAAAATAGGATTTTCTTCCGTCCGCAGAATCGGACGAGAGCGGAGCCGGACAACATTGGGTGTTAGCGGATGTACATCCGCTGACACCCGCTATCCCATAGGGATGCATGTATGTCCGTATTTCATCCGAAAACGGATGGATGAAATACGGACATACGGTCCGCATGTGTGAAAGGGGCCTAATGGAGACAAATTACTTATTTGCAAAATGTTATAGTAGAAACTAAAAAAAATATATTTTTTTTAATTTTAGGTCTTTGTTTAGCAAAAAATAAAAACCCAGTGGTGATTAAATACCACCAAAAGAAAGCTCCATCCGTGTGAAAAAAAAAAAAAAAAAAGATAAAAAATGTCATATGGGTACAGTATTGCATGATCGCGCAATTGTCATTCAAAGTGTGAGAGAGAGCTGAAAGATGAAAATTGGTCTGGGCAGGAAGGGGGTAAAAGTGCCCAGTATTGAAGTGGTTGAAGATAGCTGGGAAAGAGGGCAACATTGTTCTTAGAACTTACAGGAATGACAAGGACTGGTAAGTTGCACCACATTTTCATTATTGGGTTTAGATATCAACAAAAACGAGACATCTGACCATGATTACTGTTGGTGAAAAGAGACAAAAAAGGTTGTTCTCCAAGCAATCACCTTAGTGAAGCAGCCTGTAGACACAAGATGCCCATTCCCTCATCCAGCTACCCACTAAGGATCATGGGCAGCCTTAGACTATTTTTGTTTCGGGATAAGGCCACTGCACTAGTTGAGCAGGCATATATATGCACAGACACGTCTTTCACTTGCAATAGCTTAAGAGAGCATTAGGGATCATCTGGGAAAATCAATTTCAGGCAATATATTACTCCCTTAAGAATAATCAGCTTTTGATTAGATCGAGGTTTGCCCACAGACGTGCCATCATTTTTAAATACGATCACTGTTGGCAACACTGGGCAACAATCATCTTCTTTAAACCCGTGCAGTAAATTATCACTAATTATACAGGATTTATAAAGTACCAACAGTTTGCACAGTGCTTTACAACAGGGCTTGAGAAATTTGCTTTGATTCTAGGCGCCAGCTAAAAAAGTTAGGAGCCAGTTTTTTTAACCACTTGCCTACTGGGAACTTTCAACTCCTTCCTGCCCGTGCCAATTTTCAGCTTTCATCACTGTCGCATTTTGAATGACAATTAAATGGTTATGCAACACTGTACTCCTAGGAGATTTTTTTCATACAAATAGAGCTTTCTTTTGGTGGTATTTAATCACCACTGGGTATTTTATTTTTTGCTAAACAAATGAAAAAAAGACTGAAAAATAAAACCTTTCATTTCTGTTATAAAATTTCGCAAACAGGTAATTTTTCTTCTTCACTAATGTGCACTGCACTTATGGGCACTGATGAGGCTGGCCTGGTAGGCACTGATGAGGCTGCCCTGACAGGCACTGATGAGGCTGCACTGTTGACACAGCAGTGATGGGCACCGTTGACACAGCAGTAATGGGCACCGTTGACACAGCAGTAATGGGCACCGTTGACACAGCAGTAATGGGCACCGTTGACACAGCAGTAATGGGCACCGTTGACACAGCAGTAATGGGCACCGTTGACACAGCAGTAATGGGCACCGTTGACACAGCAGTAATGGGCACCGATGACACAGCAGTAATGGGCACCGATGACACAGCAGTAATGGGCACCGATGACACAGCAGTAATGGGCACCGATGACACAGCAGTAATGGGCACCGATGACACAGCAGTAATGGGCACCGATGACACAGCAGTAATAGGCACTGATGACACAGCAATGATATGCCGCTTTGATGGTCACCGATATTCTGCATTGATGGTCACTGATGAGGAGGCACTGATGGGCACAGATATGCTGCACTGATGGGGCGGCACTGATGATCAGTGTAAATGTCCCCTGTCACAGGATTGCTGGTTATCAGCTTTCCTTTCCTTACCATGACAACACTGAGCAAAGGAAACGCCAATAACCATTTGTTTACATGTGATCAGCTGTGATTGAACACAGCTGATCACATGGTAAAGGGCAGCTGTGATTGGCCCTTTAACCTGATCTGTGATCAGCTGACCTCAATAGATGCCCTCCCCAAACTGGTCGGCCGTGCTGTAGCCGTCTTTTGACTATAGCACGGTTGGCAAGTGGGAGAAGGATGTGGACAGCTGACAAAAGTGCTATCTCAATGGCAACCTAGCATCTGGGATTTGTTGAGCCCTGATTTACAATAGCACAGTTACAATACAATTCAAGACAAGAGGGTTAGGAGAGCCCTGCTCATGAGAGCTTACAATCTAACAGATGGTCTGTGGTTAACCCTTCCACCTAGCAGCATTAGGGTCGTTGGTTCGAATCCCAACCACGACACTACCTGCCTGGAGTTTGCATGTTCTCCCTGTGCCTGTGTGGGTTTCCTCCGGGTACTCCGGTTTCCTCCCACACTCCAAAGACATGCTGGTAGGTCAATTGGCTCCTGTCTTAGTTGGCCCCTAGTATGTATGAATGCAAGTCAGGGACCCTTAGATTGTAACCTCCTTGAGGGAAGGGACTAATGTGAATGTATAATATATACAGTATACTGTATGTAAAGTGCTGCATAAAATGTCAGTGCTAAATAAATACCTGTAAAAAATAAAATGTAAAGGCTGATTCACAGTTTTGTCCTGTAACTGCAGATTAAACTGATTTTACAGTACATTTCTGATGCAGCAACCTGACATCCTGGGTACACCATTTGTAGAAGAAACCCAGACTGCTGCTTGCACCAGTGCTAATGGCCCGTACACACGATCCGAATATCGTACGAAAACTGTCGTCCGAGGAAGAATCGTACGATTTTCAGATCGTGTGCACACTACTTTCGAGAGCCGATCACGACAGTTCATCCGGTATTATTCGACCGGACAAGCACAAAAATTTTCCTCGAACGATAACAGATCGGACGATTTTCCTTTAGTCAGTATAATTGTTGTCCGAAAATACAATACAAATATATTACAACACCACTTTTTTTTTTACTGTCGTACAAGAATTTGTGACTATTTACCTATTCAATTTCTACCTGCGTCTATTAAGCGAAAAAGGTCGTACGATCTGTAGTACGATATTCGGATCGTGTGTACGGGCCATTAGATACAAAAACAGTCTTATTTACAAAATGTAGGTAATTACCTAAAAAGCACATTTTCTAAAATGCACATCTGCTAAATAGTCCATCGGCAAGTAAAAGGCGCACCTGATTAAACAAATATATATCTAAAGTAGACAGGGAAAATTATATTCACAATCAGAAATTATGGTATTTCAATTAAAACAGAATCTACAGGAAAAAGAAAATGAAATCTTGCATTGTGTTCCAATATAGGCTGATCTGAAGCCAAGCCAACAGGGAGGAGTTAAACAGGAAATGCTCTTTGATGGGACAAGAAACATTCTACTAGGCAGTTTCCCTTTCCAACCTGATCCTGGTAACTGCTTATAAACATAATATTAGCAACCTCTGGATGGATTTAGATGTCTTTTTTTTCACCCCCATTGACCCGGAATAACAGCACTTATGTCAAGCTAAGTAATCTGCAAAGAAGCAATTGAAAGCAACCGCATTTAATTAGTTGCTTTTCATTAGGTCAGAATGTCTGTTTCAGCTTACGATACCATTTCACTGTCAGGGGAAAAAGCAACGTCATGAAAGTTGTTTTGACATGAGTGATAAAGCGTAATGGATTCCATCACTTAAGTGGGTTAGCACTGAAATGTCTTAGCTTTGCCATGGGCAGGAAAAAAGAAAACACATTAATATGTACCAACCGCAGACAAACACTGTCTTAAATATAGGGATAGATTTTGATTTGTTTCCTGTGCTTAAAGTGGTCGTAAACCCTTACAGACCACTTTTTGCTACAGGTGAGCCTATAATAAGGCTTACCTATACCTACCCAGGATATCTCCTAAACCTGCACGGTTTAGGAGATATCCCCTGTATTTGCGTGTTCCAACGTCATCGGCACATGCGCACTGACCCAAACGGTTTAGGAGATATCCCCTGTATTTGCGTGTGCCAACGTCATCGGCACATGCGCACTGACCCAAACAGTGTGCCGTTACCGGGCCCATGCGCGTGAGTGACGTCATTGCAGCTCTCGCCAATCACAGCGCCTGAGACGCGATACCCAGAGGTAACCCCCGGGAGTGATGTCGGCCGCTGGAGCGGTGTATGGGCACCGCAGCGACGGCTTCAATCCCAGGTGAGTATTACATAATGAGCTAGTATGCTATGCATACTAGCTCATTATGCCTTTGTTCTGCAGGTGTTATGCAGCGTACACACGGTCGGACTTTTCGACCCGGATTTGTCCGACGGACGCTGACGGACCAAATCCGGCGGACAATCCGATCATGTGTGTAGGCTTCACCGGACCGTCAGCTGACTTTTCCAGTCGCAAATCTGACGGACTTTAGATTTGGAACATGCTTCAAATCTTTACGTCGTAACTCCGCCGGACCCAGAAATCCGCTCGTCTGTATGCTAGTCCGACGGACAAAAGACGACGCTAGGGCAGCCATTGGCTACTGGCTATGAACTTCCTTGTTTTAGTCCGGTGTACGCCATCATGTATGAATCCGTCGGACTTTGGTGTGATTGTGTGTAGGCAAGTCCGTTCGTTAAAAAGTCTGTCAAAAGTCAGTCGAAAGTCCGCTGGAAAGTCTGTCGGACCAGTCCGGTCGAAAAGTCTGCCCGTGTGTACGCGGTCTTAGTTTTTTTTTTTTTTTTTTTTATGAAAGTGGGTTTACAACCATTTTAAAATATATGGGCATTATTACTGTTTAACCCAGTTTTTTAAATGAGTTAAAGCGTCATAAAAGTATTTTTCCTTCAAAAATAATCCATACGCATCCACTACTTTTTCGCCGAATGCAGGACTCGGCCTCGCCCCCCAGGGGCCGCATCATTGGATTTGATTGACAGCAGCGGGAGCCAATGGCTGCGCTGCTATCAATCTATCCAATCAACAGCCGAGAACCACCTAGCAGAGAGAAGGCTTGTCCCCATGGGACAAGTTCGAGGGTTCAGGAAAGTAAAAACGGGGGGGGGCGGTCACTGACGGGTGTTTTTCACCTTAATGCATAGGATGCATTAAGGTGAAAAATCACTTACCTTTACAACCCCTTTTTCGGGCTCATTTACACTTGCTTCGGTTTCAACAAGACTTCGGACAGGCTTTGTTAAAGCTCTCCGAACGATAGTCAAAGCCCCTGTCACTAAATAAAATGGTTGGTTAGCTTACAGTCCTGTTCATACCTGCTTCAAAAATTAGACCCCCATGTAGCTTCAATGGTGCTTCAAAGCGTCTTCAAAGCCTCCATAGAAGTCTATGACCTACACACAGTCGGAATTTCCGACAACAAGCTCACATCGAACATTTGTTGTCAGAAAATCCTATCGTGTGTACAGGGCATACCTGCATGGAGTTTGAATGTTGTCCTTATGCTTTGTGGGTTTCCTCTCACTCCAGAGACATGCTGGTGGGTTAATTGGCTCCTGCCTAGGTAGGATGGATGGTAGGGACCAAAAGCTGGCCAGACACTAAGGCCCCTTTCACACTGGGGCGGTAGGGGGCGTCGGCGGTAAAACAGCGCTATATTTAGCGCTGTTTTACCGCGGTATTCGGCCGCTAGCGGTGTGGTTTTAACCCCCCGCTGGCGGGCGAAAAAGGGTTAAAACCCCTCGTATAGCGCGGCTATAGCCGCGGTATTACCGCGGTATAGCCGTGCTGTCCCATTGATTTCAATGGGCAGGAGCGGTGAATACACCGCTCCTTCACCGCTCCAAAGAAGCGGCTGACAGGAGATTTTTTCTTCTCCTGCCAGCGCACCACTTCAGTGTGAAAGCCCTCGGGCTTTCACACTGAACAAACAGCGGAGGCTGTTTAGGGGCGGTTTGCAGGCGCTATTTTTAGCGCAATAACGCCTGCAAACCGCCCCAGTGTGAAAGGGGTCTAATAGAAGTTTGGCTGGTGCAGCAGGGATCAGTCAAATTTTGATCAGTGTGTGGGCTCTCAGAAATTAACTGTTTAATATCAGAACATTTTCCATTGATCAGTGGCTGCAACCACTAAGGGGTTTTTTTTTGTGCTTTTTTTTGACCCACTGGCTAAATAAAACCAACAAAAAACAAAACTGTATATGACCAGCTTTAGGATTGTATGCTTCTTGATGGCAGGGACTGATGCAAATGTACAATATGTAAATTGCCAGCACTATATAAATACCTTTAGTAAAAAAATAAGCGCTTATCTAAGAAAAAAAAATTGCTAACCAAAAAAGAAAATCTGTTCTGAATTCTTGTTCGTTTTAAAAGAAAACCTGATTATAGAAACAAATCCTATTCATTCCTATGAAGAGGCTGTCTATCACAGCCCCAGCGAATGAATGGGACTTTTCGCACATGCGCAGAGTACCCCGAGGTGGCTGTGCGGCCTCCCATAGCTTGTACAGACTAGATCTGCCAGGAACGTGAACAGTATGAGATGAGGATAGCTTCCAGCTGAATACAGTTCATAGTAAGCACACAAGGGGTAAGAAACGATCTTTGTATGCTACATGAATTTTTTGCTAGTAAAAAAAAATAAATAAAACCTGAAAAAAGAAATCTAAAAATGACTGATCTCATATTATAACCCTTGTTGCAACCCAGCAGATTAAACAATTGCAGCCCTAACCTTTAGGAAAGGAATGCCTTTTGAAGAGTGGAAGTCATTGATCTAGTAAATATAACACAGTGGAGGGTTCTTCTATGGGTAATAACATGCCAAGTAAATTGATGCGTCTAAGAGATAAAAACGTCACAGGATTTCAAAATCTAATTTGTGCTCCAACACATGCCTGCTGGGCACTGCTGCATCATCCTGGCGCAAGAGTGAGGATAGCAATTGATGAGTCCTCGCCTGTTCGTGTGCCTTGCTGGCTTCCCGGCATCAGACACAGGCAGGTGAGAAACAAATAAATATTCTTCTAGTAGAGGGCTGCCTGTCATTGTACACAGAAGCTAAGTGAGACATTCCTGCTCGACAACATCAAGAGCCAGGTGCTGCAATAAACACCCAAGATGGGCCTTTGTACTGCAGCAATTTCCTCTATGTTTAACCAGTTCAGTACCACATTACACAGATACATCGTAAAAAGATCCAGTCACAGGGTGTAAAAACACACAACCTGGTAGCTCCACAAATATTCATAGAATTCCTGCAAGCGCAAAACCATGAATTAGCTTTGATTATAGAAAAAGAAAAAAAAAAAAAAAAACACTAAAAACACAGTAAGCAGGGAACGAATAAAAAAAAAAAAAAAAAATAAGGAGGGCGCTTACAGGCCTTTGGCATTTTTTTTCCCAAGCCTGTAAAAGGACCTTTATGTAAGCCTATGGGGGAGATTTACTAAAACCTGGAGCACTCAGAATCTGGTGCAGCTGTGCATGGTAGCCAATAAGCTTCTAACTTGTTCAACTAATCTTTGACAGTTAAATCTGAAAGCCGATGGTTTCTATGCAAAGCTGCACCAGATTTTGCACTCTATATGTAAAAAATAGTCATGCAGTCACGAGTTCCAAAATTTATTCATATAGACTAGAGGCAAACAGCTAATACAGAAAATCCCAACACATTTCAGGACTTTTAGTTTAGTAATTTAGACCCCTTTCACACTGGGGCGTTTTATCGCTGAAAATAGCGCCTGTAAAGCGCCTGAAAACTGCCTCCCTTGCAGCCCCAGTGTGAAAGCCTAAGTGCTTTCACACTGGGGCGGTGCGCTTGCAGGACGGGGAAAAAAAAAAAACAAAAAAAAGTCCTGCAAGCAGCATCTTTGGGGCGGTGCTGAAGCGCCGAAGCACCTGCAAAGCAATTCGGCAGCGGCGCTTTTCGGGTGCTTTTACCCCCTTCTAAGGGGGTTAAAGAGCGGTAAAATGCCTCTAAAATCTAGCGGCGCTTTACCGCTGCCACCCCAGTGTGAAAGTAGCCCAATAGATCTCTGAATAAAGGACATGGTTGTGTGGGCAAAGCCCTGCAAATTTTAAAAATGACAGCTACTGCAGGGGAAAAGAACCCCCGCATGCTGTCACAGGTTTGGGGGTGGGGGGAGAAGATATATACGGTAATCTTCACATATTTCGGCTGTTCAAAGTGCAAATCAATTCAAAGGCTGACTTCAAATTCGAGGGACAAATACAAACTACGTGTCTCCCGGCAATGACAGCCCAAAGCCACCTCCATCTCTGCTGAGTCATGGTTTTTATCAGCAGGCCTCTTATCTCAGGTAAATACTAGGGAAATGGAAGCACACTCAGGAGTTTGTAACACAAAACTGAAAGCAGGACATGTTGTGGAAAACAAACATTCAGTGGTTAAAGCGGACACTTCCCCCAAAAATAAAAAAGCCTGGATAATGCAGCTCTGCATCCTGATCATTAAATCATCCTATAGTCTTTTATTCAAATTAAATATTTTTTACATTACTTTGTTCCCACTTCCTGGTTTGCAGTGGGCACTGGTGACTGGCACTGGTAGCCCCGGCCTCACAGATGCCCCCTGGGAATGTTACCTCACCAGTCCCTTCAAGCTAAACCTTGCACATGTGGCATATGAGATCTGGCACAGCTTGTCATTTTTCAATAACAAGCCCCTGTAAAAAGTCACATTGGTCCTCGTATCTACCGTAATGTCATCAAGGCCAGTCCAGGCAACCAGGAAGAAGAAACTGGCTGCCAAAGACTTTATTTTTTTTTAATGGCTGTGCAGAATCAGGGGCATTATATAGAAGCGTGCTTGTTTGCCTAACCGCTTGAAATGAGCTTTGGCAGTTTTAGAAGAGGAGGGAAGGTCCGTTTTAATGGGTGAAATATTGCCAAACCAGAGTGAGTGTTAATCTGCTGTGCAAACCCTGCAGGTCACATGTGACAAAAAAAAAAAAAAAAAGTTGATGTGTTTTTTCTAAAAGTTAAAACCATCTGTTAAATTTACATACAAGTTTTAGAATCTGGTTGATAGTTATGCATTTATTTAAAGAACACCTAAGCCAGGTCAGGAATAGCACACTGCACTGTCTCTGGATATACAATTTACAAAGATGTGGATTTAAGCCAAATTCCATGAGCCTTTCAGATTTTATATTGACTTTACATATGGTTTACTAAAATCTTAGTTAACCATACCATATTTTGCTCTAGATTTCTTAGTGTATATATATCAGAAAATTTTTAAAACGGCAAGGAGCCCAGACATTAAGAGAGGACCTTGCATTTCACTGCAATGTCCGCTCTAACAAACCACAATATACAATGCTATAGTGTGGCATGTTGAGAAAAAACAAAAAAGTCTTTTTTTCATGTTTGCTGAGGCCCCATAGGAAATGAATGTGTACAGGTACCACAATGAGCATTGGCCCAATCAAGCGAGCAACAATGCACGTGATAACAAGTGAAACTTACCAGATAGCATGCAAAACCAGGCATGTGGCTAGCTATAGCCCAGCCAAGGCCTTTACTTGCACAGAAGATCTTTATGGACGATAATCACAGGATGGATGGCTACAATGTCTCTCACACTCTGGCAACACTGTAGAGTCTGATCATCTCATTCAGAAAGGACCAAAAAAGAAAGACTGGCCATAGTGTAATATTGCCTTGCTTGTTTATTGTAGAAAAAGTAATGCACTTATATTGGTAGATTAAAAATTTGCATAGGTTAAAACAGAGCTGGCCGGCTCGCAACAGGCGCCTGTCCTCTTAGTACAGACAGCCTGGTGACGTCAACACGTACCCTCCTGCAGACACATTTAGTCATACGCGACGTTGATGTGACGCCCCATTGACATCACGACGAAACGCGCCAAAAAAGTCCAGTTTGGATTTCCACTGTATCCTGCCTAGTATATATTTGTAGACATCCCAAGTCTCCTGCGAGGAGCCAGCATTGACACTTCCCTCTCCCCTGCTGCTCGCACAGCCAGACGAGGAGAGAGAGCTGCTTCTACAACTCCTCCTCCCGTCCTCTCCTAATGTGTCTGCCCCGCCCACACTCCCTGAGAGTTTTCTGCCTTTCAAAAAGGAATGTGTGGGCTGGAAGTATGAAGCCCAGCAAGCCCTGCATCCTGATCCTTTCATCCATGCAGTCCCCTCCTGCCTCCCGGTGAGTACTCTGATGTAAGAGGCATCCTTCCTTCCGCCCTCCTGTACTATGCCCACTTACCCTCCCCCTTTGCTGTGCCATCCTGCTCCCTGTGCTGTGCCCACTTACCCTCGTCCTGTACTGTGCCTCCTGCTCATTGTACTGTACCCGCCTGTACTGTGCCCACATACCCTCTCCCTGTGTTGTGAACTCCTGCTCCCCTTGTACTGTGACCACTTACCCTGTCCCGTGCCCTCCTGCTCCCCTCGTACTGTACCCCCTGTACTGTGCCCACTTACCCTTCCCCTGCATCATACACAGACACAGACCTACCTGCATATACAGATTGGGATGGGGGGCAGAGGAGTGACTGTGGATAGGTCTCTCTTTCATTCATAGCACAGACAGACTCCTACCACCATGACCGCTTCAAATCACTGAAGAGGTCATGGTGGTTAGAGTGTTCCTTTAATATCTCTCAGAAGAGGTAAACCTCTGTTTATTGATTTAATTTCATTTGATCATCCTCTAGTTGTGTTAAATTGGTGGTGGTGGTGGTGGGGGGGGGGGGGGGGGGGCGCAGCACCACCTCCTTGAAATTAGTTTTTGCAGGTTGGGATGTCTGCACTCGCCCATCCGCAAGCACATGTGAACTTGTGTACCAGTGGTTCGCGCATATAGGCACACATGGCATTTTCTATAATACATCTCATTACACACCACAGTGGCAGTTCCTGGGGGCCACAACACATTTTATTCTGTACAGCTATACGCCAAATCTATAGCTGTGTGCAAGAGCCATTATACTTTACACACACGTAAAGCCAAACTACAAAAACGTGGTATGAGAACTTATACAACTAGATTATGTAAGCATTATCAGAAGCAACAGATATTGCAGTAAGCTGTATTGCACATAGGTTTTACTTTCCATCTCTAATGAAAGGAAAAATTCTTTAGTTCTGAAAATTCCAGTTTTTTTATATTTGTTCTGGATCTGTGGCTCCAAAAGTACTGAAGTAATTAAAGCAGAATGGCAGCCAGGCAACTAGCATTTCTTTAGAAGTACTGGGCAGATGGCAGACTCCATATATGCTCGGTACCATGTTCCTCAAACTAAGATTGTTTACTGGTTCAGTAGTTTTGTTGCAATGTGTCAAGCCAGTCAAATGTTACATGCTGATTGTATCCATCAGGATAGAAACATGTCTTGCTGATAATCATACCATCATGTGTACTGTGCAAGCTAACTAGTTAAAGGAAAACTGTCATAAAAGAAAAATATAGGCTGCCACTACTGACCCATCTGCCTGAAAATTAAGTAAGTTACCTGACTGTCATGGTATGCATTGGCTTCAATGCTTCCCGAGTCACTAACCTGAAACAAGATTAGGGATAGGGACTTCAGGCACTTTCCTGATTTATTAGGAGCCCTTTCACACTGAGGTACTTGAAAACTGCCCAAAAAACGCTGAGCGCTTTTGCGGCGCTTTTCAGGCATTAGTGGTGCGCTTTTTTGAAGGTCACGTGAGACTCAAAAATTGCTTCAAGAACCATTTTGAGGAGCTTTTCAGGCTCTTCCTATTCATTTCAATGGAGAGGGGTGTTTTTGAGGTGCTTTTTTTTTGGCGCTCCAAAGATGCTGCTTGCAGGAGTTTTTTCACCTCCCCCGCCAGCACTCCGCCCCAGTTTGGAAGCATTCATTGATTTTAATGGAAACAGGTTTTTGTGAGCTTCACTGGCACTTATTTAATTGCCTCAGTGTGAAAGGGCTCTTATGGCGTGCTTGTTCCAGGTCTGGTACTCAAGTATTGATGCTAGAGAACAAGTATTGTTTAGAAAGCAATAGCAGACCCCAAACTTCTTTCTTGGCCAGGCAACTGTGTGTGTGTGTGCAAAATTTATAGTTTTCAGATATTTAGTAATCGGGTCACAAAAAAATGACAGTACTACATCAATGCAACTGTATTTGATGTTTCTGGGGCAATTTTATTATTGGTGAAAAGCTTATAGGAACCTTATCCTAAAAAAAAACTAAATTAGCAGGACAGTATTTGATTTTTGGTTTGGGTTTAAAGAGCTGCAATTATAATAAACTAAAAAATACAGATCTGTCTCCATTAAACTAAACCCTCCTATACGTTTCATCCAAGGAAGCTGCCATCTTGGCCTTTGATCTGCAACTTCCATGATGCTGCACATGTGATAAGTTATTTAATGGTTTGACAGTTGGGTTGACAGTACATGCAAATGTGACAGTTAGCATTCCCAGAATGCCAGAAATGTTACTATTTTTTGAAACGGTTAAAGTGGAGTTCCACCCAGAAATGGAACTTCCGGTGATGTAATTCCTCCCCCCTCCTCCGATGCCACATTTGGCACCTTTCAGGGGGGAGGGTGGAGCAGATACCTGTCAAATCCAGGTATCTGCTGCCAATCCCGGCCCCCTGCTGTCTTCTGGGAGACACACAGGTCCCAGAAGACAGCAGGGACAATTCAACTCGCTAATGCACAGTAGGAAACAGGCTGTGAAGCCACAAGGCTTCGCACCCTGTTTCCCTTAGTAAGGATGTCGGCGCCTGCACCCGGAGCCCAGGGACGTGTCGGCTTCAGGTGAGAACATTGCGGGCTCCCTGGACAGGCAAGTATCCTTATATTAAAAAAGTCAGCAGCTGCAGTATTTGTAGCTGCTGCCGTTCAATTTTTTTTCCCCCAGGAGGAACTCTGCTTTTTTTTTTTTTTTTGGATACTAGCATTATTGCTGATGAAATTTCAAAAAGACTATACAATGATCAAGATCACTTGCGAAAGAAATATACATTTCTTACTGTTATCTTTTATGCCTCTGTTTGTGACCATTTCCATCCTGAATGTGGGCATGTGAAGCCCAATTGAGATTGCTTTCTAGAATAGCTTGGGAGAGGTGCATGCTGGGTAACCAGCATGCACCTCTCGATCTCGCGCATGCTGGGTAACCAGCATGCACCTCTCGATCTCGCGCATGCGCGATTCAACGGCAACCGTAGTACTATACTGCCCACAGACTCCTGGGAAATGATGTGTCATCTTTTCCCAGGAGCACAGGCGAGGGAGGAAGTCTCAAGGAGCTCCGGGGACCAGGAAGTGGCAGATTATGAGGACTACATAGCAACAGGGCGTTTAGGGTAAGTATAAAAAAAAAAAATCCTCCAAATGTTTGTTTATAGGTTAAAAGGAGTCTTTTAAAAGGAAAAAAAAAAATTTAGGGTGGAACTCCGCTTTAAATTGATGGGTTTAGTTCTGCTGTAAGACAACTCACTTTGGTTAGATATCTGCATATGTGCATAAAGAATCAAGTGTATGAAAAGAGGGTTTTCATGTTCAACCAGATACCAACATTTCTCTAGCCAAAGCTGCCCATATAGTTGTAAAGTATTGTTCTAATGGTCACAAGGAAAAAAAGGTTTGCCAGAGAATTCAATCTTGCCATCTTTGAGTCTACTAATCAAACGAATTTAGTTTGAAAGCCCTTAAAATTTCATCCAGACCTGCTACTTGAAAGGAATCCCAGATGTATTAAACTGATTTCTCTTGAGTCTAGAACATGTACATTATAACACATGTGGGTTTTTTTTTTCCCCAAATGAAAACCACATTCACAGTTACAATTTAATTTGTTCAATAAATAATTTTGCATCGTGCTGCTTCAAAATTTTGCCACTGTGGTCAAAAAATCCTCAACCCCATCAAGAATTTTTGATGGTTTGACAGTTTGGTTGAAAGCACAAGCAAGTGTGACAGTTAGTAATCCCGGCATGCCAGGAATGTAACTGTTTTTTGAAACTGTTAAATTGATGGGTTTAGTTCCGCTTTAAGCTGATGTTAGACGGGCGATTCTGCCAATAGAGACAAAAGCAGGAGATTTCAGTAGATTGCCAGCGGCAGGATCACTAGTGGCAGGGTCATCCATCTGGCATCAGTCAAAAAAAAATGAGACAGCTTGCTTTGACCAACACATTCCCTTTACAGAAGGCAATTAGAGATTTGATGTTTGTAGTAGGGATTATGAGGCTAATGTGGATCATACCCTATAAATATAAATATGGAATACAGAAAGGCTGTCATGATCAAAACTTAGTGACACCAGGCCATGTCCATAGTTCATACTACAATGAGTCTCCCCTGAGGTATAAAAGAAAACAAACAATGCAATAAAATGGGACTAATAGCTTTTCGAGTTGCCCTTAATTCCCCCGGCTCTCTGCAGCGACTCTATTCCCACCTGTCACATTTGACAAATTGCTGAAACCTTTATTAATGGATCAGCCCATTGGTTGCTAATATTTTACCGTAACACAAGAACGACATACCGTCAGGCTTAAAAACCATTCTTTATGTTACAACTTGATTCCAGCAGACCTTCCATTCTTCCCAAAGGTTAATAGGGGTGAAATGCTATGTGCACCATTTGTTGCTGTAATAGCCATCAGCCACATAATGCTGCAGTTACACCAAATTGGCAGTACCACACTTCTCAAAAGGGAAATAGTTGGTGTAAATTCAGAAGACACCAAGAGACACAATAAAATGACTGTTGATGGAAAATTAGGAATGCAACAATAAGGATATTTCAGTAATAGTAACCAGCCTAGAGCAGTAGGCTATAGTTGTTTGCATGGACAAATACAAGGCAAAGCACCAACTGACCTTAAAGTATAAACAAGCGCAAAACTTTAAAGTCCCATACACACTATTCGATTTTCTGCAGATATTTGTCTTCAAATTTACCAAAACCATGAAGTGCAAGGGCCCGCCTGATTGCATACAAATCGAAATTCTTAAGGTTTAACCTCATATTATATGGTTTTGGTAAATCTGAAGGCAAAAATCTGCAGAAAATCTAATAGTGTGTATGAGGTCTAAGATTCAGATAGAGTGCTGAGGAGTTAGAACCACTGTCAGGTTTTTATTGCTGCCTGTGTCCCAGTTAGGGAGATTCACCCCCATCAGTCATCATGATCACCAATGTTAGTAGGAATGAAAGCGAGGGTCAAACCAAAATTTGGTTTGTCTGTTTACCAGAACAGGAATAGGAGAAGGGGATATCTTCCAACAGGGACACTTTTTCCCTTGACAACTAAAGCCGGTCATAGACCGCTCAAATCTCAGCCGGTTCAGCAAGGACTGGCCAAGATTCGAACCATGTATGGGCAAGCTGATTGTACCCAAGTTGATCTACTGATCAACTTGACTACAACCAGCCTTTCTTGGTTTTTCATGCAATTATTGCCAGCAGCTATAGCGATTTTCTTTCCGGTAACCCATAGTTGCAGGGTAAAAAAAAAAAAGTTTTAAATCTATGTACAAATGCACAAGCCATTCATTTGAACGGGCTGTTCGACACAAAAAAATCATACTAAAGATAATGAATGGCACAGGAGCGAACATACTCGCATTATAAAATGTTTAAGATTTTCTGCAAGTCCCCAGTGCACAAATGTGGGGTCGATTTACTAAAAAACTGAAGAGTGTTAAATCTGGTGCAGCTCTTCACAGAAACCAATCATCTTCCAGATTTTTTGTCAAAGCTTATTTGGACAAGCTGAATTAAGAAGCCGATTGGTTACCATGCACAGCGGCACCAGATATTGCACTCTCCAGTTTTAGTAAATCAACCATATTGCCCCACAGCAGCTTAAAGTTAAAACAACAAACTCATTTTTTTATTTGGATGACTCTTTAGATCAGCCTTTCTCAACCTCTTTAAAACGTAGAGGAACTCTTGGAAATAATAAACTTTTGAGTGTCAGGGAATTCCTGTTAATAATTACTATATTTACAGCTCACTGTTATGCTGGCCATACACTATACGATCAATCGGCCGAAATTCAGTCCTTTGGCCAGTTAATTGGCACAAAATCGAAAATCGTTGGGACGTTTTTGAGCCGAAAAAACAAACGACAAGTTTGGAAATCTTCTGCCGAATGAACGATAAATTGAAAGGTTAATGTGCTTCCCATCCAAACCGTTTGCACTAGGTATATGTAAAAAAAGAAAAACACACGAACAAAAAATGGATTAATTTATGTCTTTATCATCAGTCATTACATAATGGCACCATCGTTTGCTCTCACGGCCGAATGATCATTTTTCCAAAATGGGTTCGGCCGATTTTCCGTATAGCGTATGGCCAGCATTACACTGGGAGGTCATTGGAAAGAATCACCTCTTACAGAAAGCAAAACAAAGATCATTGGCATCAGTAGTTACTTGTCGAAGAAGCAGAAGTTGTTATTTGCTCAAGGAACCCCAAGCAACCTTTGGAAGAACTCTGCTTGAGAAACTTTGGTCTAGAGATTGAATAAAACACTACCCAACGTTCCAGACTGAGGTCCATGGCATTAAACAGCCCTCTTGGATGGCTCTCCTTAAAATGATAAACAATGAATGTAGAATGTAAGCAGGCATTATCTGCATTACGTAAGGAACTTAATGATTATTTTGGAAATGTCTAAAAGGTCAGTTTGTGAAATGACTCTATGGTTTTCATGAGAAAATGAGATGCAAAGTTGTGAACTAAAACTGCAAGTGACAGATGTACGGGAGCCAAAACCACCTGTTTGTACTGAGAAGACAAGGTCATGGTTCACTGCACAGTTGGACAGAAAGATAAAAAGGGACCTTTAACCAATTCTGTGCTGGGAAACCAGGATATCCAACACAGTGTCAGAAGCAATGCCAGCAGCTAAGGTCACACTCATGTAGCATTTCCTCTATTACACAACACTGCTGAGCTATCTCTATCCTAGTGTATAGCCAATACAATAAAAAGGGATTTTACAGCACAGAGAAAAGGTGGTGACACTGTAGGCATTGTCTGGACCAGACTTTCCCAACCTTTTAACACAGAGAAACCCTTGGAAAAAAAAGGTCTCAGGGAACCCCTGCTAATAATTGCTTTAGCTCCCTGTACATTAGCGTGAACAGTAAGGCAAGATATAATAAATCATTCTTAATGTATTCACCACCTAGGACTGTGCTATACAGCCAAATTATTTTCAGTAATCATAATGATCTCATATGGATAAGTGTTAATAATAATACCCAGAACAGAAAATCAAAATTGTAGCGTTCCTCACTTTGGTGGTCAGTGGAGAAATGTCCCACTGCATTGATGGTTGGTGGAAAAGTGCCCCATTACACTGGTGGTCCTTTGGAAATATGCCCCTTACACTGGTGGTCAATGGAAAAGGATCCACTTAGATTTGTGGTCAATGAGAAAAAAGCACTCTCATATTGGAAATCATTGGGGAAAAAAGGGCTTCTTCACTGGTGGTCCACTAAAGAAGGATTCCATTACACTGGTGATCATTGGATATATGCCCCTTACATTGATGGTCAATGGAGAAGGTTTAGGTTTGAGGTCAGTGGAAGAAAAACACGGTCACACAGTGGTGATCATTCATTGGGAAATAAGCATTTTTCATTGGTGGTCCCTTTAAGAAGGATCCCATTACACTGGCGATTATTTGGAAATATGCCCCTTACATTGTTGTTCAGTAGGAGAAAAACACCCTCACATTGGTGGTCATTAGGGAAAAGGCTTCTTCACTGGTTGCCAGTTGAAGTTTCCCATTAATCTGGCAGTCATTGGGAAATATGCCCCTTACATTTGTGGTTAGAAGGCAAAAAACACCCTCACATTGGAGGTCATTGGGATATGAGCCCTCCACTAGTGTTCATTTGAAGAAGGGTCTCTACTTTGGTAGTCATTAGAAAAGGGACTTTTTAAGTCGTAAGTTGTAGAAAGTTACCATTAAACTGGTGGTCATTAAAAAATATGCCCCTAAATTGGTGGTCAGTAGGAGAAAAAAAAACTCACATTAGTGGTCATTGGGAAATATTCCCCTTACATTAGTGGTCAGAAAGTGAAAAAACCCTACACATTGGTGGTCATTGGGAAAGGGGACTCTTCACTAGTTGTCAGCTGAAAAGGGGCCTCTTTAAATTGGTGGCTATTGGGAACTAGAACCCTTACATTGGTGTTATTTTACAGGAAAAACTCCCTTACATTGATAGTCATAGGAAAAGGGCTTATTCACTGATGGTCAGTTGAACAAGGGTGTCATTAAACTGGCAATCATTGGGAAATCTGTACCTTACATTTGTGGTCAGAAAGAGGGGGGGGGGGGGGGGACTAATATTGGTGGTCATTGGGAAAAGGGATGCTTCAACAGCGATCAGTTGAAGAACGATTAATTTATATTGCTGGTCATTGTGTTGGTCATTAAGAAATATAGTTCAAGGAACCTCTGGACGAACCCTGGGGGCGAGTAAGGCTGCTGCGGAGGAACCCTGGGGGGCGAGTAAGGCTGCTGCGGAGGAACCCTGGGGGGCGAGTAAGGCTGCTGCGGAGGAACCCTGGGGGGCGAGTAAGGCTGCTGCGGAGGAACCCTGGGGGGCGAGTAAGGCTGCTGCGGAGGAACCCTGGGGGGCGAGTAAGGCTGCTGCGGAGGAACCCTGGGGGGCGAGTAAGGCTGCTGCGGAGGAACCCTGGGGGGCGAGTAAGGCTGCTGCGGAGGAACCCTGGGGGGCGAGTAAGGCTGCTGCGGAGGAACCCTGGGGGGCGAGTAAGGCTGCTGCGGAGGAACCCTGGGGGGCGAGTAAGGCTGCTGCGGAGGAACCCTGGGGGGCGAGTAAGGCTGCTGCGGAGGAACCCTGGGGGGCGAGTAAGGCTGCTGCGGAGGAACCCTGGGGGGCGAGTAAGGCTGCTGCGGAGGAACCCTGGGGGGCGAGTAAGGCTGCTGCGGAGGAACCCTGGGGGGCGAGTAAGGCTGCTGCGGAGGAACCCTGGGGGGCGAGTAAGGCTGCTGCGGAGGAACCCTGGGGGGCGAGTAAGGCTGCTGCGGAGGAACCCTGGGGGGCGAGTAAGGCTGCTGCGGAGGAACCCTGGGGGGCGAGTAAGGCTGCTGCGGAGGAACCCTGGGGGCGAGGAAGGCTGCTGCGGAGGAACCCTGGGGGGCGAGGAAGGCTGCTGCGGAGGAACCCTGGGGGGCGAGGAAGGCTGCTGCGGAGGAACCCTGGGGGGCGAGGAAGGCTGCTGCGGAGGAACCCTGGGGGCGAGTAAGGCTGCTGCGGAGGAACCCTGGGGGCGAGTAAGGCTGCTGCGGAGGAAACCTATGGTTGATAAAGGCTGGTGTGGTCAATGATTTATCCATAACAACCTGAGCAATGCTGGACTAGCATATCCCAAAGGATGAATGAGTGTGTGAATGACATAGGTAGAAGCAGAGCTCTGCAATGGTTACAATGAGAGGAGTAGAGGCCCAGTAGAGGTGGTGTGATCAGTAGAGGTGGTGTGATGGGTAGAGGCGGTGTGATCAGGTTGTGTGCCCCCCATATGCCAGCTGCAGGCAGACATGGGAAGGGAAGGCGGCGATCCATGGCCTTACCTTATCCTTCTTGTCCTTGGTGTTCTCCTCGTTCTTGCTCATCCCTGTGCTGACCAGAGCCGGGCTCCAGGTGATCGCCGTGCCCCCCGAGTGTGCGGTGCCGCCCCCGCTGTCAGTCCAGCCGCAGCTGTCAATCTTGATGAGCCGGTGTTTGGGGGAGACCACGAAGCCCCCGGGGGGTACTTGCTTGGCTCCAGGCGGCCTCCTCTCGCTGTTGCTCCGGTAGAGGTGCGGGGAGGAGGACGATGAGGACGATGACGAGGTGGTATTAGTGCTGGATCCAGGGTAGGGCTCCTGGAAGAGACTATTACTGCCCCTCCGCCCCTCCACCTGCTGCTCCTCGCTGCACATGGCCCGCAGTTTGCGGAGAGAAGAGCCGGGGCCACTGTAGGGATCCTCGAAGTCCCTCTCCTTCTGAGCCCGGTAGGCTTTGATGAGATCGCTCTCCTCCCGGCAGTGTCCGGGCAGAGGGGACGTGTGATGGTGGAAGGAGCGATCGGGACCCCCATTCCTCTTGTAGTCCGGTCTGGGGGGTTGCGGGGGGCTCTTGGTCTTGTTATTGTTGTTGTTCCCCAGGCTGAAGTATTTGTTCAACCATTTGGCCATGATCGGATAGGGCGAGATCCCGATGTGTGCGAGTGAGTGTCAGCTCCTGGGTACGAGATCACATGGAACAGCACCAAGTTCTACACGACTAACTTGACAGCGATCAGCACTGGTCCTAACAAGGGGGCAGACTAGTGGGCATCCTCCAGGGACACCGACACCCCATGGACAGTCCTGGGAGGCATGGATTTAAAGGTCCCAGCACCTTCCTCTCTCCCATTCACTCTGACAGGGAGATCCCAGCACTGACACTTGTTGGGTGATCAGATCCCGGCGGATGTCCTCTGTGTACAGTATAGAAGGGGAGTAAAGGTAGCGATCACACTCTGCTAGCACGCCTCGTACTTTGCCCACACTATGACAGCTCTCAGCCTCTGTGTTTGAGACTCTACACACCGATCACCTCTTGCTCACATTACGGGAGGAGCCGAGTGACACTTATCCGCCCCTTCCCCGTCCGGCTCCTCCCACCTCCCCTCCTACTCCCTTACAAAGTTGACGGTCGCTCCGACTCCTCCCATCTCCCTCCTCCACCTATACAAGGCGCTCCGACTCCTTCCACCTCCCTCCTATACAAGGCTGATAGTCGCTCCGACTCCTCCCACCTCCTATACAAGGCTGATAGTCGCTCCGACTCCTCCCCTCCTCCTATACAAGTCTAATGGTGGCTCCGACTCCTCCCACCTCCTCCTATACAAGTTTGATAGTCGCTCCGACTCCTCCCACCTCCCTCCTCCATACAAGGCTGATGGTCGCTTTGGGACTCACACCTTCGGACTGTGCACATGTTGCTGGGTTACTTACTGCCACTCGAGCTCACCAACCAAACAGCCTCTAGCTTCGGCTCGTTCACTGAAGATTTGAAAACGAAAGCTAGAAGCTGATTGGTAGCCATGGTTAGGCAACACACGAGCATTCCCTTCTAGGGCTGGTTGCTTGCCAAGTACTCTTATACTGTCACAGGAAGATCGGCGCTATAGTAAGATAATATAGGCAGCAAAAGCAACCGGACATCTCTGATTGTCATGTTTCATGAACTTATACAATAGGACATGCTGAAAAGAAAAAACACATGGCTGTCATTCACTCTCTCTGTATAGGAATGTCTACTCTATACGAAGTACTTGCAGTGCCCCTGCTGGAGTTATGTCTTAACTGCATTAACTGTCTGCTTTCAGTACATTCTGAAATAAACTATATTACCAATAGTATTGGGAAGCCTGCCTTTACACACACATCAACTGGTATGAATGGCACCCCAGTCTTAGTCCGCAGGGTTCAATATTGAGTTGAACAGCTTCAACTCTTCTGGGAAGGCTGTCCACAAGGTTTAGGAGTGTGTCTATGGGAATGTTAGACCATTCTTCCAGAAGTGCATTTGTGAGGTCAGGCACTGATGTTGGATGAGAAGGCCTGGCTTGCAATCCCTGCTCTAATTCATCCCAAAGGTGTTCTATCGGGTTGAGGTCAGGACTCTGTGCAGGCCAGTCAAGTTCCTCCACCCCAAACTCACTCATCTATGTTTTTATGGACCTTGCTTTGTGCACTGGTCCAAATCATTTCGTGGGGGGAGAATTATGGTGTGGGGTTGTTTTTCAGGGGTTGGGCTTGGCCCCTTAGTTCCAGTGGAGAGAACTCTTAAGATGTCAGCATACCAAGACATTTTTTTACAATTTTATGCTCCCAACTTTGTGGAAACAGTTTGGGGATGGCCCCTTCCTGTTCCAACATGACTGCTCACCAGTGCACAAATCAAGGTCCATAAAGACATGGATGAGCGAGTTTGGGGTGGAGGAACTTGACTGGCCTGCACAGAGTCCTGACCTCAACCTGATAGAAGACCTTTGGGGTGAATTAGAGCAGTAAGCTCACCTCCTGGTTGCTGTCTGGCTTACCAGCACCCATCAATGCTGACCACTAAAAAACTGACCTACCCACACTGACCATTACACTGACCTACCTGACCCACACTGACCATTACACTGACCTACCTGACCCACACTGACCATTACACTGACCTACCTGACCCACACTGACCATTACACTGACCCACACTGACCACTAAACTGACCATTAACCTGACCTACCAGACCAACCTGAACATTACACTGACCTACCTGACCTGCACTAACCATTACACTGACCCACACTGACTTACCTGACCATTACACTGACCTAACTGACACACACACTAAATATTACACTGACCCACACTGATCATTACACTGACCCACCTTATCCACACTGACCATTACACGGACCTACCTGACCCACACCGACCTACCTGACGCACACTGACCTACCTGACGCACACTGACCATTACACTGACACACTGACCATTACACTGACCTACCTGACATACACTAACCTACCTGACTTACACTGCCTTGCCTGACCCACACTAACCATTACACTGATCTACCTGACACACACTGACCTACTTGACACACACTGACCCACATTAACCCACACTGATCATTACACTGACCCACACTAACCTACCTGACACACACTAACCTACCTGAACCATTACACTGACCTACCTGACCCACACTGACCTACCGGATCCACACTGACCATTACACAGGTATCAAAGTCTGGGGGATGCCCAGGAAAAACCAAAGCCTACTTACCACCAGTTCGCAGACAACCAAATTGACCTGTCTAACGGTATGCATTAAAAACAGGGGTTTAGTCCGCACGCATTTGCACATTACACAGACCTACCTGATGCACACTGACCTACCTGAAACACACTGACCATTACACGGACCTACCTGATGCACACTGACCTACCTTACGCACACTGACTATTACACTGACCCACACTGACCTACCCGATGCACACTGAACTACCTGACCGACACTGAACTACCTGACCGACACAGACCATTACACTGACCTACCTGACGCACACTAACCTAACTGACCGGCACTAACCATTACACTGACCTACCTGATGCACACTAACCTACCTGACGCACACTAACCATTACACTAACTGACCTACCTGACACACACTGACCTACCTGACAACATACACAGACCTACCTGACATAGACTGACCATTACACTAACCCAGACCCACACTGACCTACCTGACCCACACTGACATGCACTGAACTACCTGACCATTACACGTGACGTCAGACTTCAGGTTACCGTGACCTCCGGGTCCTCCTGCAGCTCAGCCATAGTGTGCAGCGCCGGCGCGCCCATCCCAGGAGACAGCAGGCAGCCTGTCAGAAACCATGAATCAGACTGAGACAGAAGTACAGTTAAATCACACTTGTTTAATGATAATAAAAACAGGTAAATGGAGTCAAAACATAGCCAGAGTTCAGGAACCGGAACGGATAGTCAGACAAGCCAAAACGTCAGGGAGCCAGAGAACAGCGTAGTAGAACAGCACGCAGGATCTGGAGCCAGAAGGAATGTCAGCCAAGCAAGTCTTTAACAGGAATACAGGCGAGCGTCTCTAGAGATGTGACCAAGGTGAAGGCAGAGATCATCTGGACTGGATGGCTTAAGTAGGCAGGACTGACGAGCAGAATATTATCAACAGGTGAGTCACTATGGAGAGATAGGAGCTGGCAATTAGCCGACAGCTGAGCGGCCAGCTCAGAGAAGGAAGGGCTGAGCACAGCCCTGACACAGCCAAAGACAGGAGAGGATAGGAGAGCCGCCCGCTCAAGCGCCAAGTAGGGATCTTCTCATAGTGATGACACGGCTGCATTGTAGAGCCCGCAGCGTCTATGATGGATGTCCCGCGGTCCCAGCATTGGACCAGTGGGACATCCATCATAGGTGCTGCAGGCTCCAGAACCTGCTATGTCACTCGGCCAAGCTCCGAGTCAGATCGGTCCCCGCTTGGGCTCAGGGCTAATAATAGATTTAGAATGCCCGAGACCCGGGGCTTTTTGGGGGCCCACTCAGGGCTCCAGCCCCCCTTAGCCCCCCTCCCGACGCCACTGCTGGACTGGCTCTGTGATGTCAGTCGACAAACGGGTCACAGGAGTGCAGAATGAACTGCACTACTGTGATCCACATTAGAAGTACAGCCAAATGAGCTTTGGCTGTACTTCTCTTCTAGGCTGGGTTCACACCATTGCCGCATGCAGCTCCCAGCAGGGGTCCGGTGCGTCTGAATTTTTGGCTGAATTCGGGCCTGAAACTGACCAAAAGATGCACAGGACTCCTGTGCAAATTCGCACCGGAGCCGCAGCAGAGATATGTGAACCGGCTCCATAGAGAGCCGGTCAAAATCTCCTGCTATTTGCGAATTGGATGCGGACCCACATCCAATTTGCAATGGTGTGAATCCAGCCTCAAGGTAAAAAATAGTCTGCATACAGCACCCACGAGCCCCCCCCCCCCCTATACTTACCTGAGCCCATAGCTCCCAGCTGTCCCTGATTTCGAGGGACTGTCCCTGATTTGGGGCAAAGTCCTTCTGTCCCTCTTTCCTTCTCATTTGTCCCTCATTTTGGTCTGATCTATATAGTTGTATATAAAATACACTTTTTATCTTTCAAAAAGTGTTTCCCAGGTGCTAAACCTTTCATCCAATTTCTAAATTGCTGCAACTGTACATCTCAAAAGCCAATATAAAGGAATAGTAGTGGTAAAAAAAGCACTTGTGGGTTTAAATAATCAATTTTTTTTGGTATAATGCTCCTTTAAGGGGGCATGGCAAGGGGTGTATCCTATGCCTACATACTATTGCTACCGTATTAGGTGTCCCTCATTCTCATCTCAAATAATTGCAAGGTATGTATTTTGGCTGCATGCAATATTATGTTTTTTTTTTTTTTCTTTTGTTTTGTCATTTTTTAAGTCTCTATTCACATTCAATTGGTTCTAAAGGCAAAAGGATTTTTTTTTGTTTTGTTTTTTTACCTTAATGCATCCTTTGCATTAAGGTGAAAAATCTTCTGTATGCAGCCCCCCAACTGTCCCTGATTTGGAGGGACAGTCCCCGATTTGGAACAAGGTCCCTTTGTCCCTCTTTCCTCCTCATTTGTCCCTCAGTTTGGTCTGATCTATATAGTTGTAAATAAAATGTACGATTTACTGTATCTTCCAAGACGTGTTTCCCAGTGCTAAACCTCTCATCCAATTTCTACATTGCTGCATTTGGAAATTTCAAAAGCCAGTATAAGGAAATAATAGTGGTAAAAAAACACACACTTGCGGGTTTAACCAGTAACGGCCCGTCCATTAGGGGCACCCGGGCGCTGCCCCCTCTATCCTCGCCACCCCCTATATGAATAATGGATAGATTCATGTTTAGCATGAATCTATCCATGGCTGCTGCGGCCACCACCTATTCAGGCATCTGGTCCATTTACAGCGGCGGGGTGGTTTTTTGAAGAACCTGATTAGAGCCATAGGCTCTGATAGGCTTCAAAATAGGGTGGCTCGTGGCACAGAGCATTCCTCCATGAACCCACCCATGTGTTTCTGATTGGCCATAAAGAGAAGACTCCCGATTGGCCAATGAGAAGGAGGGAGGAAACGGAAGCTGCCACCGCCATGGAGAGCAGGGGAACGGGAGTCCGTCGCTGAGTATATACAAACAAGTGTAGCGCTGAAAATGATGCAAAGAGTGAAAAAAAGGAAAAAAATAATGCAATAATAAAAGTACATTACATGCTAATGAATGTCCATGTTGAATGCATCAAAAGTCCATCATGATATAAACCATTACATTCACCATGTGAATAGACAGATATATTAGTGACAAGACTGTCCCACAATACAATGAAGGCGTGCCAAAAGTATTGAACCCACGATGAGTAGTTGTTATATAAAACAGGCAAACTTGTTGCAGCATTGATGAGCTCAAAACACCATTATGTGGTAGTGGAAGCCTTCAAGAAGATCCAATGTGTGTAGACATACAATTGTGCAAAACCACCACCCGAGTGAATGGAGGCTTACCAGAAAGATGGGACCCACAGAGCATATGCTATATGGGTCAAACAGGCTTAAATTGCCTACTGGCAATGGAGGGGGACCACCGAAGATACACTGACGGGGGAATCCTGACGGTTCTTTCCAAGGGATATCTTCTCCAAATAGAAGTATAAACGTCCTCGGACGTAACCCACCTGATTGTTTTTTCTATGTCAGAATCTTAGTCCAGGAAGCCGATGCGGACCATGGGTGATGCCAGAACACAGATGGCTCTCTCTCCTCCACAGTCCGCTGGAAATAGAGCGACGGTGAAATTCCCACGCATGCGCAGAATGTGATCACGGCTAGAGCCTGCACATGCTCGACTCTCAACGGCGGCTGCTTGTTACTGCGCAGAGTCGCTGAGCATAGGAAGCCGAGATGGGGTAAGTGCGAGCGACGGGGGGGGGGGGGGGGGGAGGTGTCGGTGGCATATTGTTTGCCGCCCCCCCCAAAAAAATTCCACCAACCGCCACTGGGTTTAACCGATTGTTTTTTTTATTGTATAATCCTCCTTTAAGGGGGAGTGGCAGGGGTGTGTCCTATACCTAAATACTTTTCCTTATAGGTATCCCTCGTTCCCATCTCAAAAAGTTGGGAGGTATGTGACTCTCGATCCAGCAATGTGTACTAGAGCAGCGGCTCTCTCCTCTCTCTCCCCCTCATTGTTTTACAAAAGATTCTATTGAGCTTTTAAGATTTTATACAAAATACAAAACATGTTTGCACAGGAAGATGCAAGACTGGGAGTGAGGTAAGGCATAACAGAGGCAGGTAAACGATAACAAATCCATCTGGACACAAGAGCAAAACACATGGATTCATCATACATGAACAAAGATCTATAAGTGTATAGAGCCAGCCTCATCCCAACAAAAAGAGCTTCCCAGTAGAGGAGTATCGTGCCCGACAAAGCTTTCCCTGAGCAAGAGCAGAGCAAGGTGGGGGGGGGGGGATAGGGTGAAGGGCAGAAATGCCCAAAAAAAGGGCATGACACCAGAAGGGGAAGTGAGGACTATTCTACAATGGCCTGTGGTTAGAAAAAGAGGTGGTGGGAGACAAAAAAGAGAGAGATTTGCCTGGGGGGAGAAAAGAAAAAGAGGGGAGAAGAGAAGAGGAAGGTTTCCCGCGGGATTCAATCCACCATGTCACCCACTCAATCTTTATGGGCAGTCATGGATATCAAAGAGCAATCCAGACCCAACTGGCCATTAAAGACAATCTCGGGGCAAAACTGCAAGAACTTAGCATGGGTATCCATTGAGATAGATGTGAGCTTCTCATGGACCATGGTCCCCATGAGCCGTTGTTCGACCTCAGTAAAATTAAGAAAAGGCTGACACCAAGTTTTAGCCAATGTCTGTTGGCTAAAGCTGCCAGGAAGACAAACCCCGCCAGCTTCCCCTGGCCTTTAGTCAAGGACATCCCCCTCCTCATTGGCTCAGAGACACGAACACAACCAGTTAGGAGGGAGTAGGGGGGAGGGGCTAAGTCAAGCTCTGTGTGTCAATAGACACACAGAGCTGACTCAGGAGTGAGCAAGCACGAGTGCCCCCATAGCAAGCAGCTTACTATGGGGGCACTTGGTGGGGGGAGGGGCAGTTCTAAATCATTGCAAAATGCGCAACACACGTTCAGGTGCCATTGTTCTTATTAGCAGCCTAAGCGCGGTGCGATTCTGTGCGTCAGAATATCGCAGCAAAACGCATGTTTAAAAATCTTGCTAACTTTGGCGCCCAAAAATGATCAGGTGCTTCTTTCGGGCAAAAACTGCGCATAGGGCAGCCCATCAAGTGAATGGGCTGCCCTATGCATGGCACGTGGAAACATGTGTAAATCACGTTTTCAAAATCGCAAGCGGGTACGCTTGTTTCCATGACATAATGGGGGTCATTTACTAAAGGCAAATCCACTTTGCACTACAAGTGCAAACTACAAGTGAAAAGTGCACTTGAGATTGCACTGAAAGTGCACTTGGAAGTGCAGTTGCTGTAGATCCGAGGGGGACATGCAAGGAAAATTAAAAACAGCATTTTAGCTTGCACATGATTGGATGATAAAATCAGCAGAGCTTCCCCTCATTTCAGATCTACCCCTCAGATCTACAGTGACTGCAATTCCAAGTGCACTTGCAGTGCAATTTCAAGTGCACTTTGCACTTGTAGTGCAAAGTGGATTTGCCTTTTGTAAATAACCCCCTATATCTGAATGGGGCTTTATGTCAAGTTTAGTCAAATTTATTTATTTTTTCAATCAGACCAGGGGAGAGTACTCACTAATAATGGAAAATAAATGTGGGTGGATCGCCAATAAGCCAATGCACCACTTCCCATATATTGAAACAAACTTGGAAGCTAGGTATTGGGATTTTTTTGGTGCTTTACATCAAACAACATCGATTGATGTAAAGCACCGAAAAAATTCCAATACCCAGTTTCCAAGTTTTTTTACTCACTAATAATGCATTGTGTCCCTTGCGCTGAAGGCTGTTGCTTTAGTTGAAATGCCCTGTGTTCTGATCGCTCCCCACAAAAAATAGGTAATCTTTAAAGAATTCCAGCCTGGGCTTGTTTGGCTGGGCTTCTCCTCTGGGTCACAAGAGTGCAATTCGTTTTGCACTCCTGTGACCTGTTTTCAGCGGAGAGCGGTCTGAAGTCTGCACTCCGCTGACATCACTGCAATCAGTCAAGGACATTCTGACTTAGGAAGTCTGGATCTACCAGGTGCCTGGACTGATGGCAGTCTCAGCCTCTCAGCGAGCCACTGAGAGACTGAGACGGCCGCTCCCCGCCCCTCTACAGCTCAGCGTTCCAATGAGCGTGGAGGAACAGAGCAGGAGAGATGCTGACTGACAGTCAGCAGCTCTCTGCTTGGGGAGGAGAGAGTGAGAACTGAGCCATCAGCGATGTTCGGTGGCTCGGTTCTCAGTGCAGAGACACCAGGGGACAGATGCAGCATCGTACAGATCCTGCATCCAGCTAGGTTAGTCTGAATCTAAAAAGAAAAAAAAAAGCCCCATACTTCTCTTTTAAGTGTTGCAGGGGTTTATAGAGCCAAGCAACCTGTCATATGCATTCATTAAGTGTGCTGACTATGCCCACCCTTTGCACCCACCTCCTCCATTTATAGACGCTATAATGCAGCTTCCATGAATGAAAAGTGTTCCATGAATGGAGGACAGGCAGATAAATGAAAAGTCTGATATTCATAATCGTTTTTCATTCAGAGAATCTATAGTATGGCTTCTTTGAATGGAGGAGGCGAACGGAAAGGACAGACATAGTCAAGCATTCTTGATGAGTGCCTGTCACAGGTCCCTAGGCTCTAGTAACCTCCACCATACAGGAAGATTACCGCTGTGGGGGTAGCAATTGTGACCCAGCCTCATGCTTCAGAGGGCCTGTGCGACTCCCCTATCATATGGTTCTACACCTGGATAGGAGGACTGACATATAGAGGAACTGATACTCTCCACTTTTCTCCTGCAGCCAGCTGAAAGCATGCTTCTCCTCCTCTCCCTCCCGCTGGCATTCAGTGGCTGCAGGAGGAAAATAGAGGGTGTCAGTTCCTCTATATTCTGCCCCTCCTATCCCAGTTACTTATTTGCTGCTGCTTGCAGGCCCCTGTGTGCTCCCCTGGTTCCCCCCTGGTCCCCCCCTCCATCTTGAAAGGGATGCTTTCAGGATGGAGAGCAAGGGAAGGGGCTAATAAATATGTAATTTAATGGCCTCTTCCTTTTCTGAATGGATATAATGAATGAGTGGTCCCGATCGCTCCTGTGTCCATTCATAACTAAAGCATAGTAAACTGTGTTTACTACAGTGCCTTGAAAAAGTATTCACACCCCTTAAAATTTTCTACATTTTGTCATGTTACAACCAAAAACATAAATGTATTTTATTGGGATTTTATGGGCTAGACCAACACAAAGTGGCACATAATTGTGAAGTGGAAGGAAAATGATAAATGGTTTTCCAAATTTTTTACAAATAAATATCTGAAAAGTGTGGTGTGCATTTGTATTCAGCCCCCTTTACTCTGGTACCCCTAACTAAAATCTAGTGAAAACAATTGCCTTCAGAAGTCACCTAATTAGTAAATACAGTCCACCTGTGTGTAATTTAATCTCAGTATAAATACAGATGTTCTGTGAAGCCCTCAGAGGTTTGTTAGGGAACCTTAGTGAACAAACAGCATCATGAAGGCCAAGGAACACAGCAGACAGGTCAGGGATAAAGTTGTGGAGAAGTTTAAAGCAGGGTTAGGTTTTAAAAAAATATCCCAAGCTTTGAACATCTCACGGAGCACTGTTTAATCAATCAGCTGAAAATGGAAAGAGTATGGCACAACTGCAAACTTACCAAAACATGGCCGTCCACCTAAACTGACAGGCCAAGCAAGGAGAGCATTAATCAGAGAAGCAGCCAAGAGGCTCATGGTAACTGTGGAGGAGCTGCAAAGATCCACAGCTCAGGTGGGAGAATCCATCTGCAGGACAACTATTAGTCATGCACGCCACAATTTTGGCCTTTATGGAAGAGTGGCAAGAAGAAGCCATTGTTGAAAGAAAGCCATAAGAAGTCCTGTTTGCAATTTGCGAGAAGCCATGTGGGGGACACATCAAACGTGGAAGAAGCTGCTCTGGTTAGATGAGACCAAAATTGAACTTTTTGCCCTAAAAGCAAAACACTGTGTGGCGGAAAACTAACACTGCACATCACTCTAAACACCATCCCCACTGTGAAACATGGTGGGGGCAACACCATGTTGTGGGGATGCTTTTCTTCAGCAGGGACAGGGAAGCTGGTCAGAGTTGATGGGAAGATGGATAGAGCCAAATACAGGGCAATCTTATAAGAAAACCTGTTAGAGTCTGCAAAAATGACACTGGGGCGGAGGTTCACCTTCCAGCAGGACAACGACCCTAAACATAGGGTGGTTCTACAAAGTATTGACTCAAGGGGGCTGAATACAAATGTAGGCCACACTTTTCAAATATTTATTTGTAAAAAATTTGGGAAAACCATTTATCATTCCTTCCACTTCACAATTATGTGCCACTTTGTGTTGGTCTATCACATAAAATCCCAATAAAATACATTTATGTTTTTGGTTGTAACATGACAAAATGTGGAAAATTTCAAGGGGTATGAATACTTTTTCAAGGCACTGTATGCTTCAGTTTGTGAATGAACAGGAAGCTCTGCGCAGAGCATTTCATGTCCTTTCATTCTGTGCAGCTGTTTAGACCCCTGATATCTCACAAAAGCGAGGAAAAAAAATGTTTAAAAAAATAAAATAAAAATAAAAAACTACTGACCCCATCCACTGCCCTACTAGCAAAGACCACTGCCCTACTGACACTGTCAACTGTATTATTGACAAAGTCCACTGTTCTAAAGACTGACACCAGGGTTGCAGGTCGCACATGCAACTGGGCCCTGGTGTTCTGCTACTGTGGAGGAGCCCCAAGACTGCAGGAAGGGGGTCCGCTGCAAAAAATGTAAAATGTTACCGCTGCAAGACCATAATAAAGGGCCTGTGATGGGAGTAAAGGGCCCCCGGTGGGAAGGGGCCCTTCATGGTTTCTTGCATTGGGGCCCTAACAGTTCTAGTTACGCCTTTATTTCATATTGATAATAAGTACTGTCCCTTGTGCTGATCATTTTGTGACACTTCAATAAAGTTAGAAAAAATAAAGAATAAACACCGTAATGCATTGTTACAATGCATGGCACCGCCCCTCACAGCCCTTTTACAATACATGCCCGCATGCATTATACATACATATACACTATAGCATGCAGGCAGATGTGAATAAGCCCTAATCAATTTTTAGTGAGTATTCTTGCTCTTACCTTCTTCAGCTTGTATAGAAGCAGTGATTCTAACAAGCTTTTGCAGAGTATTTGTGAAGCTTTCTGCAAGCTTCGAGCAGCATTGTTGAAGTCTTTAGGTCTCACATGGGCAGCCGCCTACGGCTGCCAGAAAATTATTTTCAGAAGAATAGCAGCTGCATGCACCTATACAAATGGATGGTCTGCACTGCCACTGTTCACATGTAACTGCTCATCTGAGCAGTTACACACAAATAGGGCCTCTGAACAGCTCTGGACGCAGATGGAAATTCTGGCCACAGCTAATCGGCCAGTTTGTATGTGGCCATAACACAGAATGCTGTGGTGTTTAGCCATTTCAAAGCACAACAGCTTATCCACCCTCATCTTATCTGAACTGAGTCCTTACATAATTCTTCAGCACCAATTTGGGAACACAGATCTTAAAGGAGTACTAACTTTAACTTCTAGCAGACCTTCAACAAGCTTCAACTAGTACTAAAGCTTACTAAAGCCTGCTAGCAGCTTGTATAACCACCTCCTGCCCGCCATATAAACAAATGATGGCAGAGTGGGCAGCTCTTGTTCTGTTCTGGGGGGCACAGCGATCGTGGGCACGCTGTGTCCCTGGGACACAGTGCGAACCCGATCTCGGCAAAGAGCCGCAGCTCTTTACCTATGTGATCGGCTGTGTCCTGACGAAGCGCGCGATTGACGTAGGCAGCGCCACCCAGCCCTGCCCTCCACCATGCATTCCAACAAGTGTGCGGCTCAACATCAGCCGCCCCTTCCGCATCGACTGACTGGATGAGTCTGCCCTGGGCTACCTCACAAGCCCTCTGAGCTGACACAGTCGCCAGACTGTCAACTAACACAAGGATATGTCAACATGCTGACTGCAGTGATTATGAAGGGAGTCTCCCATGTATCACCACAACATCAGTCAACACTACGGAGTGGTGAGAGCTTTTGGGCAACCTCCTCTGACTAACCTCTGACCTAAGCTGAGCCCTTAGTGCTGTGTTATACCCTTGCAATACAGGGCTGTCAAGTTCATAAAGGTGTATCCTGCATGCCAAATTGACAGATATCCTCACCAGTGATTTGGCTGAACTGTCACGAGGACATCAAGAGAGCAATCTCATTTCATGCTAACAAGACATTGGCACATTTAGAGCTCAGGCTTATTCGAGTTATTTACATCTTGGCACATGCATTGTTGCACAGCCAGTCCTGACGGCACCACAAATGTGTGGTACTTGACTCTGTGAGGTCCATTCAATTGCTACATACCACAGTTTCTACACTACTACTGCACAAGCCCAATTCCTGGACATGCTAGATGTAGAACCCAGGCTTTATTATTCATTATATTCTTCACTGCATGGATGTGTGTGGGGCCTAGGTGTTGGCGCCAATTATTGTGACAACGTTGTAATTTTGTGTGTTTTTTAATCTGGGTACACTGGGGGGTTGTTTCCACTTAATTGGTGCAATTGTCACCATAAGTGGGTTATTTACACTGCCTTTTCAATCAAGTTTTTCTATTTTTTGAGATACCATGGTTGATCCTCCTTTTTGCTATCCTCTCGGAGACATTTCTTTGTTCTCCCACTGTTTTACATGTATTGACCCCACATCGTTTTGGAGGTATCCACGCGGACAAATCGGTGTTAATTAATTAATTACAGACATATTTCCAGTTATTAGATATTGGGCCCCATTTTTTGATTTTATTTTGATGCTTTCTTGTGCATCATCTTTAGAAGAGGCTTCCTTCTGGGACGACAGCCATGCAGATCAATTTGATGCAGTGTGCTGCGTATGGTCTGAGCACTGACAGGCTGACCCCCCACCCCTTCAACTTCTGCAGCAATGCTGGCAGCACTCATACGTCTATTTCCCAAAGACAACCTCTGGATATGACGCTGAGCACGTGCGCTCAACTTCTTTGGTCGACCATGGCGAGGCCTGTTCTGAGTATGGTTGCCACCTCATCCCTTTAAACCCGCACACATATGAATTATACAGGTTCTGAAGCTAATTTAATGCAGAGAAGGCACCAAGTGAGTTTAATTACCTCCTTAATCAGCCACAGAGCATGTGTTATTTATATGTGTTCGGTTTTACAGGGATGAGGTGGCAACCCTAGTTCTAAATGGAACCTGTCCTGTTAGGCTACTGTATGGTCTTGGCCACCGTACTGCAGCTCAGTTTCAGGGTCTTGGCAATTTTCTTATAGCCTAGAAAATCTTTATGTAGAGCAACAATTCTTTTTCTCAGATCCTCAGAGAGTTCTTTGCCATGAGGTGCCATGTTGAACTTCCAGTGACCAGTATGAGAGAGTGAGAGCGATAACATCAAATTTAACACACCTGCTCCCCATTAACACCTGAGACCTTGTAGCACTAACGGGTCACATGACACCAGGGAGGGAAAATGGCTAATTGTGGCCAATTTGGATATTTTCACTAAGGGGTGTACTCACTTTTGTTGCCAGAAGTTTAATTAATGGCTGTGTGTTGAGTTATTTTGAGGGGACAGCAAATTTACACTGTTATACAAGCTGTACACTCACTACTTTACATTGTAGCAAAGTGTCATTTCTTCAGTGTTGTCACATGAAAAGATAGAATAAAATATTTACAAAAACGTGAGGGATGTACTCACTTTTGTGAGATACTGTACATATATTTTATAAATATAATAGTTTTTAATAATTTAGATTAGCTCCAATTAATTATTAGGCTGTAGGTCTGTAAATTGGGAATTTAATTGTTTAGTTAGTTCATTTTAGTTTTATTTTATTGCTTAAAGGGTTTGTTAACCCATCTATATAAGACTATGCCAGCCAGAGGCTGCCATAGCACACTATGTCAGTAGTTTAAAAAAACCGAGTGTTCTAAATATCTAATTTGAGCTGTCTTCAGGCAGGTCACACCACTTGCGGCCGCTTTGGATTGCTTCTGCGGAAGGGGCCATAATACAGAGGATGGCAGTGAAAATTTGGGGATTTTAAGTTACAAGAATAGCGGCGGGGGTCGGGCAGGAGACAGACACAGAGGGGGTGACAGGCAGGAAGGAGGGGGTGAGGGGCAGAGAGGAGAGCAGAGGGGACAGATATGTATGATGCGGGGACGCAATCAGACCACGGTGGTCGTGGCGGAGCAGCCCTGCTTTTCGTGGTCTGTCTAGAGAGGGCATACAGGAAGTGGCAAGTTCAGGTTTTTTTTACAGTTTGGGGGGGGGGGGGGGGGGCAGATTACACAGCACAAGCACATTGCTGTGTAATCTGCTTTAAGAGACCAGGATCTGCATATTTTTTGGGGGGGTTAACAAACACTACAAGTCGTACAAGTGTGAAAGGGGCCTAAGCAGTCACATGACTGCTGGTTGCTCAGTTCTCAATCAGCACAGGGCAGAGAGCTGTGATGGTCTTTTAAAAGCGGTGACACTGCTTTTACAAGTGTTTGAGGTTTTTTTTTTGTTTGTTTGTAAACACACCTAGTCTCATTCATATTCCTGTCGCACACGTTCCTGGAAAACAAGGCTGATCAAATGCTGGGTGCTGCAGCGATTACCAGCTGGATCCTTGAAACTTCAACAAAGTGTACGTATTCGCCAGCACACCTGGTGATTGTGGATCCATGGTGAATATGTACACTTATGTGACTGCTTAGTTCTCGGGCCAAAGTGGGACAGTTGCAACATCACACTGATGCCGCAGCATAGAGATGAGTATGGAGGTTGATTTTTATGTACCCCAAACTTTTCCTTTAACTATATATTGTATGTTTTAACACTGAAATACTCTGAAACCAGTGGCGGAACTACCAGGGTCACAAAGGTTGCATTTGTGACTGGGCCCTGGTGTTCCACCATTGTTGAGGCCCCAGCAGGGTTTCTGGCCGCAGGGCTCTGAGCAGAGAGCGTCTCTCTCATACAGTTCAGAGTCTGTACTTACATTTCCCCTCCTTCCTCCTTCACACAGATGGGAGAGGAGAGAGCCTATCTGCTCCTTCTCCTCCCGCCCCTCTCCTCCCATGTGTACACCACGGGAAGTGTGAAGTCCAGCAGCTGTGTGAGAGAGATGCTCTTAGATCAGAGTCTTGCTGAGGAGGCACTGATAGGCAGCACTGATGGCACTGTTAGGCAACACTGATGGGCGCTGATAAGTGGCATTGATGAGCACTTATAAGCAGCATTTATGAGCACTGATAGGCGGCACTGATGGGCACTGATTGGCGGCATTGATGAGCACTGATAGGCGGCACTGATGGGCATCATTGACGAGCACTGATGGGCACTGAACGGTGGCATTGATGAGCACAGATGGGTAGCACTGATAGGCGGCACTGATGGGCACTGATAGGCAGCACTGATGGGGCTGCACTGATAATCAGGACACTGATTATCAGTGTAAACAATGTACTGACAGTCTTGCCAGTTAATGGCTCCCCTTTCCTCACACAAGCGTAGCATGGGAGTAAAGGACTGCCAATAACTGGCAAGTCTGTTTACATGTGATCAGCTGATCACATGGTAAAGGGCCGCTGTGATTGGCCCTTTACCATGATCTGTGATCAGCTGTGTCCAAAGGGGAGGTAGGTTCAAGGAGGATGTCAATGGATGCCCTCCCAGAACTGGAAGCCCGGGACTTGGATGGAAGAGGGGGAGGGGGTAAGGGGGGCCCTTTATGGTTTCTTGCATTGGGTCCCTGAAGGTTCTAGTTAAGCCTCTGTCTGAAACATTGTATCCTTCTATACAGTTGAAACTGATGTTTACTGTTATCCTTCTCTGCACTGTTGAAGCTAAAGTGAGAAAAAAAAGACAAAGAAAAGGAGAGAACATATTCAACCAGAAAAGTTTGTTTGCAAGTTTACTTTCTCTAAGTGGCTGTCATGGTAAATGTGTTATTGGAAACTACACTGATTGGTTCCCAATCATTAGTCTAAGATGTGTAGCTGTCAGTGCACACTGCTTTGTACTGCTGATTCACAGCTGCAAGATTTTTTAACCACTTGACGACCGCCTCACGCCGATGTACGTCGGCAAGGTGGCACGGACAGGCAAAATCACGTACATGTAGGTAATTTGCCTTCCGCGGGTGGGGGGTCCGATCGGACCCCCCCCCGGTGCCCGAGGCGGTCGTCTTTTGTCCCACGGCGATCGGAGGTGAGGGGGAGGCCATCCGTTCGTGGCCCCCCCCCTCGCGATCGCCGCCGGCCAATCGAATCATTCCTTTGCTGCTGTATGCTAAACAGCAGCAAAGGAAATGATGTCATCTCTCCTCGGCTCGGTAATTTCCGTTCCGGCCCGAGGAGAGAAGACAGGTATGTGAGTGCACAACACTACACACACACAGTAGAACATGCCAGGCACACAAAACACCCCGATCCCCCCCCCGATCGCCCCCCGATCCCCCCCAATCACCCCCCCCTCCTGTCACAAACTGACACCAGCAGTTTTTTTTTTTTTTCTGATTACTGCATTGGTGTCAGTTTGTGACAGTTACAGTGTTGGGACAGTTAGTATTAGCCCCCTTTAGGTCTAGGATACCCCCCTAACCCCCCCTAATAAAGTTTTAACCCCTTGATCACCCCCTGTCACCAGTGTCGCTAAGCGATCATTTTTCTGATCGCTGTATTAGTGTCGCTGGTGACGCTAGTTAGGAACCTAAATATTTAGGTTCGCCGTCAGCGTTTTATAGCGACAGGGACCCCCATATACTACCGAATAAATGTTTTAACCCCTTGATGGCCCCCTAGTTAACCCTTTCACCACTGATCACCGTATAACTGTTACGGGTGACGCTGGTTAGTTTGTTTATTTTTTATAGTGTCAGGGCACCCGCCGTTTATTACCGAATAAAGGTTTAGCCCCCTGATCGCCCGGCGGTGATATGCGTCGCCCCAGGCAGCGTCAGATTAGCGCCAGTACCGCTAACACCCACGCACGCAGCATACGCCTCCCTTAGTGGTATAGTATCTGATCGGATCAATATCTGATCCGATCAGATCTATACTAGCGTCCCCAGCAGTTTAGGGTTCCCAAAAACGCAGTGTTAGCGGGATCAGCCCAGATACCTGCTAGCACCTGCGTTTTGCCCCTCCGCCCAGCCCACCCAAGTGCAGTATCGATCGATCACTGTCACTTACAAAACACTAAACGCATAACTGCAGCGTCCGCAGAGTCAGGCCTGATCCCTGCAATCGCTAACAGTTTTTTTAGTAGCATTTTGGTGAACTGGCAAGCACCAGCCCCAGGCAGCGTCAGGTTAGCGCCAGTAGCGCTAACACCCACGCACGCACCGTACAGCTCCCTTAGTGGTATAGTATCTGAACGGATCAATATCTGGTCCGATCAGATCTATACTAGCGTCCCCAGCAGTTTAGGGTTCCCAAAAACGCAGTGTTAGCGGGATCAGCCCAGATACCTGCTAGCACCTGCGTTTTGCCCCTCCGCCCGGCCCAGCCCAGCCCACCCAAGTGCAGTATCGATCGATCACTGACACTTACAAAACACTAAATGCATAACTGCAGCGTTCGCAGAGTCAGGCCTGATCCCTGCGATCGCTAACAGTTTTTTTGGTAGTATTTTGGTGAACTGGCAAGCACCAGCCCCAAGCAGCGTCAGATTAGCGCCAGTACCGCTAACACCCACGCATGCAGCATACGCCTCCCTTAGTGGTATAGTATCTGAACGGATCAATATCTGATCCGATCAGATCTATACTGGCGTCCCCAGCAGTTTAGGGTTCCCAAAAATGCAGTGTTAGCGGGATCAGCCCAGATACCTGCTAGCACCTGCATTTTGCCCCTCCGCCCGGCCCAGCCCACCCAAGTGCAGTATCGATCGATCACTGTCACTTACAAAACACTTAACGCATAACTGCAGCGTTCGTAGAGTCAGGCCTGATCCCTGCGATCGCTAACAGTTTTTTTGGTAAAAAGTAGAAAATATCATTTTTTTTCAAAATTTTCGGTCTTTTTCCGTTTATAGCGCAAAAAATAAAAACTGCAGAGGTGATCAAATACCATCAAAAGAAAGCTCTATTTGTGGGAAGAAAAGGACGCAAATTTCGTTTGGGTACAGCATTGCATGACCGCGCAATTAGCAGTTAAAGCGACGCAGTGCCAAATTGGAAAAAGACCTCTGGTCCTTAGGCAGCATAATGGTCCGGGGCTCAAGTGGTTAAACTTGAACTCAAAAAATGAAGATTGCCTTTTTATAGTGAACATCTAGAAATGGTAATTTTGCCTATGCAGTATACTGAAAAATCTATCTTTTTTCCTGAATTCCTCCGTGCCTACGCACTCCTCTGCCTTGTGCTAGTGTGCTAGTGTGCGGTGCTAGCACATTATGGCAGTTTAAGTACATAAAAGTGTTTCTAAAGGCAAAAGGGTTTTTATCTAAATGCATTCTATGCATTTAGATAAAAAAACCTTCTGTGTGCAGCAGCCCCCCTAATACTTACCCGAGCCCCATCTCGATCCAGCAATGTTGCACGAGAGACTCAGCTGTCCGGGACTCTCCTTCCTTCCACGGCTGAGACACAGCGGGTGCCATTGGCTCCCACTGCTGCCAAACAAAGTCAGTGAGCCAATGAGAAGAAAGAGGGGGCAGGGCTGAGCCGCGGCTCTGTGTCTGAATGAACACACAGAGCAGCGTCTCGGGTGCCCCCATAGCAAGCTGCTTGCTGTGGGTGAACTCGGCAGGAGGGAGGGGCCAAGAGCTCTGGCAAGGGACCTGAGAAGAGGAGGATCTGGGCTGCTCTGTGCAAAACCATTACACAGAGCAGGTAAGTAACTATATAACATGTTTGTGGTATTTTTAAACAAAAAAAAAAAAACAAGACTTTAGTATCACTTTAAAGTGATTGTAAACCCTCACCTTGTAAAACGTACCCTTCGTTTTAAAAAAGAAACGAAAGCCAAAACATTTGTGTATATATTGAAATCACATTATACCTTTTTTTCCACCCTTATTTTATAAGAGATTATAAGGGGGGGGGATGTCAGGACAAGTTTGATCATTGGATGAGAGCACACTGAGTTCCCAGCACAACCAGAAAACTGACCACGCTGTATTCTCCTGCTTAGTGAGTCAGTTTTTAATAGGAAAGCAGAGGGACTGGCAAGAACAGCAGGTATTTCACACAAAGGAAGCAATACATAGAGAACAGGATACTTTTTTATACAAGCACATGGTACAGCAGGTACATATCAGTAATATGAAGTGTTGGGTTTACATTTTCTTTAAAACCAAGCCCTCTAGCAGTGCGCCGTTACCACTGTTGGCGCTTCCATCTTCACTCGGTCTTCCTTCGGGTTTGCAAGCTCCGGCCATTTGGCCGGGCAGTGCTGATGTCAGTCCCGTGCGCACGGCTGTTACACAACATTCTGAATTGATAGTATACTCCATTGTGAATATTTCCTAAACACCGCACGTTTAGGAGATATTCACTGTACCTATAGGTACAGTGAATATTTCCTAAACACCGCACGTTTAGGAGATATTCACTGTACCTATAGGTAAGGGAAGCCTTATTATAGGCTTACCTTTAGGTTCATGTTCAAAGGTGGAGTTTACTACTGCTTTAACATGTTTCTTGCACAGGGAGCTGTACAGTACATCCGGAAAGTATTCAAAGCACTTCACTTTTTCCACATTTTGTTATGTTACAGCCTTATTCCAAAATTGATTAAATTCATTATTTTCTTCAAAATTCTATAAACAATACCCCATAATGACAACGTGAAAGAAGTTTGTTTGAAATATTTGCAAATGTATTAAAAATAAAAAATGAAAAAATCTCATGTACGTTCTTTGCCATGACACTCAAAATTGAGCTAAGGTGCATCCTGTTTCTACTGATCATCCACCTGTGGTAAATTCAGTTGATTGGACATGATTTGGAAAGACACACACCTGTCTATATAAGGTCCCACAGTTAACCTTGTGTATGTCAGAGCACAAACCAAGCCATGAAGTACAAGGAATTGTCTATAGACCTCCGAGACAGGATTGTATTGAGGCACAGATCTGGGGAAGGGTACAGAAAAATGTCTGCAGCAATGAGCACATTGGAATCCATCATCCGTAAATGCAAGAAGTTGGGAACCACCAGGACTCTTCCTAGAGCGGGCCGGCTGGCCAGCCAAACTGAGCAATCGGGGTACAAGGGCCTTAGTCAGGGAGGTGACCAAGAACCCGGTGGTCACTCTGACAGAACTCCAGCATTTCTCTGTGGAGAGAGGATATCCTTCCAGCCATCTCTGCAGCACTCCATCAATCAGGCCTGTATGGTAGAGTGGCCATAATAAAAGCAACTCCTCAGTAAAAGGCACATGACAGCCCACCTGGAGTTTGCCAAAAGGCACCTGAAGGACTCTCAGACCATTAGAAACAAAATTCTATGGTCTGATGAAACAAAAATTTAACTCTTTGGCCTGAATGGCAAGTGTCATGTCTGGAGGAAACCAGGCAATGCTCATCACCTGCCCAATACCATCCCTATAGTGAAGCATGATGGTGGCGGCATCATTTTCCAGGGGAATGTTTTTTTAGTGGCAGATACTGGGAGACTAGTCAGGAATGAGTGAAAGATGAATGCAGCAATGTACAGAGACCTCTTGATGAAAACCTGCTCCAGAGCGCTCTGGACCTCAGACTGGGGCAAAGCTTTATTTTCCAACAGGACAACAGCACACAGCCAAAATAACAAAGGAGTGGCTACAGGACAACTCTGTGAATGTCCTTGAGTGGCCCAGCCAGAGCCCAGACTTGAACATGATAGAACATCTCTGGAGAGATCTGAACATGGCTGTGCACCAATGCTCCATCCAACCTGATGGAGCTTGTGAGGTCTCGCAAAGAAGAATGGGAGAAACTGCCCAAAAATAGGTGTGCAAAGCTTGTAGCATCATACTCAAAAAGACTTGAGGCTGTAATTGTTGCCAATGGTGCTTCAACAAAGTATTGAGCAAAGGCTGTGAATACTTATGTACTGTACATGGGATTTTGTTTTTTGTTTTGTTTTTTAATAAATTTGCAAAGATTTCAAACAAATTTCTTTCACATTGTTATTATGGGGTATTGTTTGTAAAATTTTGAGGAAAATAGTGAATTTAATCCATTTTGGATATAAGGCTGTAACATAGCAAAATGTGTAAATAGTGAAGCGCTGTGAATACTTTCCGGATGCACTGTACCTAAGGACATTTATTTACATAATATGGTCATCAAGGGGTTAAACTTATAGGGAAAGCATGTTGTATATATTTTTTTTAACATGCTTTGTACGAAGTAAACTTATAAGTAAATGGATCCATCTGTAGTTTCAGGAAGTCACAGGAAAAATATGTGTAGTCCATGGTGGTAACCACTACTCAGCTTGGGCATCATCATGGCCACACCACAGCTTGTCTCTTCTTTGCCAGTAACTGACAGCGTAGAAGAGAGGAGGAAGAGAAAGAACAGTGATTTGCCAGTTTTAGCGGTACAAAATCGGACTAGATAACTAGGAGATACTGGACCATGAGGAAGAAGAATTTGGACAATGTAAAATAGCTACCTCTGTGCACTCACAAAGGATGGGTCCCAGAGAGTTTGCAAAGAGACCCCACCATCCATAACCAGGGAGAGAGAGAAACAGCTGAAGCCAAGAACTATGTGGCCTATCTGTCAAACTCCTTCATCCAACCTATAGAGTGGCCATCGTTGGACCTCAGAGTGGTGAGCAACCTTTGGCTACCTTCAGGTGTGTTGAACATGGTCTACCCCTGTTTAGAGGACACTACTGCCTCTTGTGGAGCATATTTATAGACCTTCTTATCTGCTCAATACCATTTGTTTCGGGAAGCTTTGAAAAATTAAATTTTTTTTTTGTGGATTACAAATACCTTCAGTTGAGTGCTCCGTCACTGGACTTAAAGGTGTCCCATTACCAGCAGATTCTGTGACAGATTTATCCAGTGACCAGTGGATAGCTATGGTCTTTTTTACTGTAGTTACAGTTAGCCTCTTCCCCCTTACTCTCTATCAGCAATATTTGTTGCATTGAGTGTTGTGTTTGATTGCATGCAGTATCTTTCTCCACTCACCTAGTGCATTTGAAGCAGAACCTCTCATAAGTGGAAAAGAGAATGAACACCAGTCTTATTCATTTCATTGTTTTAATTAATTGTACCACTGTTATTATCCAATTGCATTCATTGTTGTCAAACTTGCTTAACCAACTTTACTTTCTCAGCAGCTGTTTTTTAATAAATCCCAATTATTGCCCTTGGGGTGTCGGTGTATTAACAGGTTCAGATAATGGTGGGTCATCATTGGGAATGATAGGAGAACCCATCATATACTAGCACCTTCTGCAGGGGTAGTGTTACATATGTTAAACTTAGTTGCATATACTAAACATTAAGTGCATATACTAACGATTGCTTGTAGACCTAATATAGTGTTTAATCTAAATGCACTCACTATATCTAAGCCCATACTGCTATATTTACAGTTCAATACACATAACTGTAGCAAGGACATTCATTATATGATATACACGGTTGAATGCAGAGGAAGTAATTTGTTGTACATATGGCAAAACAGTCTAGTTATAGATTGCCTTTTTTGCCCCTTATTATATGTTTTTTGTTTTTGTTTTATTAAATAAAAAAAAATTATTTGAGTTTAAGGAAATGTATGTTTTATTTATCACTAAAATAACTAGCTGTATATTGTTTCATTCACAATTTTATCTTTAATTTTAACTGTAAATGTTTATATTTTTACTTCTGCACTTTGCAGGTATAAGGCATTGAAATACGTTTGCTGCATCTACACTGAGCAAAATTATAAACGCATCACTTTTGTGTTTGCCCCTATTTATCATGAGCTGAATTTAAAGATCTACAACTTTTTCTATGTACACAAAAGGCCTATTTCTCTCAAATATTGTTCACAAATCTGTCTAAATCTGTGTTAGTGAGCACTTCTCCTTTGCCGAGTTAATCCATCCACCTCACAGGTGTGGCATATCAAGATGCTGATTAGACAGCATGATTATTGCACAGGTGTGCCTTAGGCTGGCCACAATAAAAGGCCACTCTAAAATGTGCAGTTTTATCAAACAGCACAATGCCACAGATGTCGTAAGTTTTGAGGGAGCGTGCAATTGGCATGCTGACTGCAGGAATGTCCACCAGAGCTGTTGACCTTGAATTGAATTTTTATTTCTCTACCATAAGCCGTCTCCAAAGGCAATTTTGACAGTACATCCAACCGGCCTCACAACTGCAGACCACGTGTAACCACTCCAGCCCAGGACCTTCACATCCAATATCTTCACCTTCAAGATCATCTGAGACCAGCCATCTGGACAGCTGCTGCAACAATTGGTTTGCATAACCAAAGAATTTCTGCACAACTGTCAGAAACCATCTCAGGGAAGCTCATCTGCATGGTCATCATCCTCATCAGGGTCTCGACCTGACTGCAGTTCGTCATCGGAACTGACTTGAGTGGGCAAATGCTCACATTCGATGGCATCTGGCACTTTGGAGAGATGTTCTCTTCACAGATGAATCACGGTTTTCATTGTACAGGGCAGATGGCAGACAATGTGTATGGTGTTGTGTGGGTGAGTGGTTTGCTGATGTCAACGTTGTGAATCGAGTGGCCCATGGTGGCGGTGGGGTTATGGTATGGGCAGGCGTATGTTATGGACAACGAACACAGGTGCATTTTATTGATGGCATTTTGAATGCACAGAGATACCGTGACGAGATCTCGAGGTCCATTGTTGTGCCATTCATCCATGACAATCACCTCATGTTGCAGCATGATAATGCACGGCCCCATGTTGCAAGGATCTGTACACAATTCCTGGAACCTGAAAACATTCCAGTTCTTGCATGGCCAGCATACTTACTAGACATGTCACACATTGAGCATGTTTAGGATGCTCTGGATCGGCGTATACGACAGCGCGTTCCAGTTCCTGCCAATGTCCAGCAACTTTGCACAGCCATTGAGGAGGAATGGACCAACATTCCACAGGCCACAATCAACAACCTTATCAACTCTATGCGAAGGAGATGTGTCACACCAGATACTGACTGGTTTTTGTACCCCCCCCCCCCCCAATACAATAAAACTGCACATTTCAGAGTGGCCTTTTATTGTGGCCAGCCTAAGGCACACCTGTGCAATAATCATGCTGTCTAATCAGCATCTTGATATGCCATACCTGTGAGGTGGATGGATTATCTTGGCAAAAGGAGAAGTGCTCACTAAACACAGATTTAGACAGGTTTGTGAACAATATTTGAGAGAAAGAGGTCTTTTGTGTACATAGAAAAAGTCGTAGATCTTTGAGTTCAGCTCATGATAAATAGAGGCAAACACAAAAGTGTTGCGTTTATAATTTTGCTCAGTGTATTTCTCCAGCAAAACACAAGTTAAATAGAGTTCATTGGTAATGCATCGAAAATATGCAATGAACCTAATGCCGCGTACACACGAGCGAACTTTATGGCAGACTTTGTCCTGCGGACTTTTTGACGGACTTTACGACAGACTTTCTGAATGAACGGACTTGCCTACACACGATCAACCAAGGTCTGATGGATTCGTACGTGATGACATACCACCGGACTAAGACAAGAAAGTTCATAGCCAGTAGCCAATAGCTGCCCTAGTGTTGGTTTTTGTCCGTTGGACTAGCATTCAGACGAGCGGACTTTTCGACCGGACTCGAGTCCGTCGAAAAGATTTGAAACATGTTTCATTTCTAGGTCCGTCGAACTTTTGGGGAAAAAAAGTCAGCTGGAGCCCACACACGATCGAATTGTCCGACGGACTCCGGTCCACCGAACCAAGTATGCCGTAAAGTCTGGTCGTGTGTACGCGGCATAACACTGCACCACACCAACAAAACACAAAAATACATATATTGACTTTCTCTTTTAATAAATGTACAGAAACATGTTATGTTTTTCAAACACTGGTGTTGAATGAAAACATTGAACAAAATAATTGAAAACATTGATTGTTGAGTGAAAACATTGATGTTTTCACTGCTATTAAGCATAAGCCACTTTAGAGTGTAGGTGCAGGGTGTCTGGAAGAGCCAATAACAAATAAGCCTCTGTGGTTTTAGCCAATGAACATGCACAATTTTCTGCTGAATTAGGCCAGGTGTTTTTCCAGCTATTGAACCTTCAATGGTTTTGTGATAGCAGCAGCATTCCGTATGGTGTGGCACTTTTTACCATCAACAGAATAGCTGATACTGTAAGCCCATGAAAATGTTGCCCATTTTAATTTAGAATGCAGCCCAATTCCAGGTTTTCTTAACCAGTAGTTGACCAGTCACCATTATTATACTGCAGCAGGTCGGCTCTCCTGGGCAAATCGCCGTAGGTATACGTCGGGCGCGCGGATTCGCTTCAGAACCGATGAGTCTCCAGGCCCAGTCCAATGATTTCTGGAATGGACCTGGTGATCGGTTCTGGCGAATAAGAGACTATCCTCTGCCTATAAGTGTAAACACAGGCAGAAGAAATTATGTCATCTCCCCTCGTGGAACTCTTTTCGGTTCCAGAGAGAGGAAAGTGGACATCTAACTGTGAGTTGCACAAAACTACACTAACACCAGTACACTTGTCACCCCCGATCGCCCCCCAGTTAACCCCTTCACTCCGTGTCACTGTGTCACCAATTGCAGTTTTCAAATTTTCCACTGATCACTGCATTGGTGTCATTTGTGACACTAATAAGTGTTAGGGCAGTTAGTAATAGGCCCCGGTAGGTCTAGGGTACCCCCCCAAACCCTCCTAATAAAGGTTTAACCCCTTGATCGCCCCTCAGTTAACCCTTTCACCCCCTGTCACCAGTGTCAATAATATAGTGTATAGATCTATATTCTGATCGCTGTATTAGTGTCATGAGTTAGCCAGTTAGTTTCACCGTCAGTCTGTTATAGCGTCAGGGTACCCCCATATATTACCAAAAAAAGGTTTTAACCCCTTGATCACCCCCAGTTAACCCTTTCACCCCCTGTCACTGATGATCACCATATTAGTGTCACAGGTGACGCTGGTTAGTTATTTTTTTATAGCGTCAGGGCACCCACCATATATTACCTATTAAGGTTTAACCCCCTGATCACCCCCTTGACATCAGTTAGGTTTTAGTGTCAGTTAGGGCCAGCGTCAGCCCCAGGCAGCATCAGATTAGTGCCAGTAGCGCTAACACAAACGTACACATCATACACCTCCCTTAGTAGTATAGTGTAGTGTAGAATGATGCCTGCAGGTTTAGGTATCATCTTGGTATCGTTCTCTTCAGCCAACGGTCGGCTTTCATGTAAAAGCAATCCTAGCAGCTAATTAGCCGCTAGACTGCTTTTACAAGCAGTGGGATGGAACATCCCCCCCCCCACTGCTGTCTTCCATGGTTTTCTCAGGCTCTTCTGTCCCACCAGGGGACCTGAGAATGCAGCCGGTGGTTCCGCCAGCTGGCCATAGAGCTGATTGAAGACCAGAATCCAATCATCTCTATGGCCTAGGAAACCGGAAGCTACGAGCGTTTTATGACTTCGGTTTCACTGGATATAAACAGCGCCATTGGGAAATTGGGAAAGCATCTTATCACACCAATCTTGGTGTGTTCAGATGCTTTGAGGGCAGAGGAGAGATCTAGAGTCTAACAGACCCCATTTAAAAAAAAAAAGAAGAGTACCTGTCACTACCTATTGCTATCATAGGGGATATTTTAATTCCCTGTGATAGCAATAAAAATGATAAAAATAAAGAAAAAAAGAAAGAAAGGAACAGTGTAAAAATAAAATAAAAAGGCTAAATAAATAATGAAAAACAAAAAAAGCACCCCTGTCCCCCCATGCTCGTGCGCAAAGGGGAATGCAAGCTTCGGTCTCCTGTCATATGTAAACAGCAATTGCACCATGTATGTGAGGTATCACCGTGAACGTCAGATCGAGGGCAGTAATTTTAGCAGTAGACCACCTCTGTAAATCTAAGGTGGTAACCTGTAAAGACTTTTAAAGGCTTTTAAAAATGTATGTAGTTTGTCACGCTGCATGGTTGTATGCAATTTTAAAGCATGTCATGTTTGGTATCTATTTACTCGGCATAAAATCATCTTTTATACTTTACCAAACATTTGAGCAATATAGTGTGTTTTAGTGCATAAAAATGCAAAAAAGTGTTTTTTTTTTCCAAAAATTTCTGTGCAAATACTGTGTGAAAAAAACATCCACCATTTTAATCTGTAGGGCCCTTGCTTTAAAAATATATATAATGTTTGGAGGTTCAAAGTAATTTTCTAGCAAAATAATATTTTTTCATGGAAATAAAAAGTGTCAGAAAGGGCTTTGTCTTCAAGTGGTTAGAAGAGTGGGTGATGTGTGGCATAAGCTTCTAATGTTGTGCATAAAATACCAGGACAGTTCAAAACCCCCCAAATGACCCCATTTTGGAAAGTAGACACTCCAAGCTATTTGCTGAGAGGCATGTTGTTTCCATGAAATATTTTGCCGCAAGTTCGGGAAAATTAAAATTGTTTTTTTTTTTTTTACACAAAGTTGTCACTAAATGATATATTGCTCACACATGACATGGGTATATGTGGAATTGCACCCCAAAATGCATTCTGCTGCTTCTCCTGAGTACGGGGGTACCACACGTGTGGGACTTTTTGGGAGCCTAGCTGTGTACAGGACCCCGAAAACCAGTCACCTCCTTCAGGATTTCTAAGGGCGTAAAATACTTCTCACTACCTATCACAGTTTAAGAGGCCCTGAAATGTCCAGATAGCACAACCCCCCCCCCCAAATGACCCCATTTTGGAAAGTAGACACCCCAAGGTATTTGCTAAGAGGCATAGTGAGTATTTTACAGCTCTCATTTGTTTTTGAAGTAGAAGAAAGAAAAGGATTTTTTTTTCTTTTTTCAATTTGCAAAACTTTGTGACAAAAAGCGAGATCTGCAAAATGTTTAACATGCCTCTCAGCAAATAGTTTGGGGTGTCTACTTTCTAAAATGGGGTCATTTGGGGGGTTTTGTGCTATCTTGGCATATCATGGCCTCTGAAACTGTGATAGGTAGTGAGGAGTGAAATCAACATTTTACGCCCTTAGAAAGCCTGAAGGCGGTGCTTGGTTTTCGGGGTCCTGTATGTGGCTAAGCTCCCAAAAAGTCTCACACATGTGGTATCCCTGTACTCAGGAGAAGCAACAGAATGTATTTTGGGGTGTAATTTCACATGTTTGAGCAATATATCATTTTGTGACAACGTTGTGAAAAAATAAATAATAATTTTTGTTTTTGGCTTGTTCCCGAAACTTGTGGCAAAATATAAAATATTCCATGGACTCAACATGCCTCTCAGCAAATAGCTTGGGGTGTCTACTTTCCATTAATGGGATCATTTGGGGGGTTTTGTGCTATCTTGGCATATCATGGCCTCCGAAACTGTGATAGGTAGTGAGGAGTGAAATCACCATTTTATGCGTTTAGAAAGCCTGAAGGCGGTGACTGGTTTTCGGGGTCCTGTACGCGGCTAGGCTCCAAAAAAGTCTCACACATGTGGTATCCCTATACTCAAGAGAAGCAGCAGAATGTATTTTGGGGTGTAATTTCACATATGCTCATGGCATGTTTGAGCAATATATCATTTTGTGCCAACTTTGTGAAAAAATCATTTTATGTAAATTTCCTGAAACTTGTGGCAAAATATAAAATATTCCATGAACTCAATATGCTTCTCAGCAAACAGCTTAGGGTGTCCACAGAAGAGGTGAAGCGGACCCTATACATCACATGACTAAAAATCCAAAAAATCTAAAATATGTGGGAAGTGGAGGGCTTTATGTGGGGTTGGGTTAGAGAGGATGGGAGCATGTTTACTTTGAAAAGTGAATTCTCACTTTTGAGTTTTTACTTAGGTGTAAAAATGTATTTAGCAAAAAATACACAATCACATGCAAGGAAAATTTAAAAAAAAAGATTTTTACTTTTCTTAACCTTATTTACTAACCTAACAGATAATTCTCTTGCAAAGTAGAAATTCATCTTGCAAAGCGAACAACTTATATGGCTTTAGTAATTCAACTCCATGTGTTCACTTCCCCTAATGACAGATGTGCTGCTAGCTCAACATGGTTGGATTATACCACCTGCTGACTAATTTTCCATTTTCCTTTGAAATAAGGCTGGCAACTACTGAGTGCATTAAAATGCAAGCTCATGCAATTTCAGCATGCATGTACATGCTCTAATCGATAGGATTAAGGTGTAACAATGTAATCTAATCTATAACATCTTTATTGAACAAATAAAGAAAATTGTTTGGAAGTCACACTGTGCACACAAATCTGGACTGCTGTCCAATGTCAATGGCGTGCTTCATAGTTGAGTATGACAATGGTGATGTCTTGAGCTACATCAAGGATTTAATAAACTGACTTTACTCTGAGAATCGGTCCCTTGCTTTGTTCTCCAAATCATAGCACAACCCCATAGTTTTGGAAACTTTGCAAAGGAAAGGAAAATCAAATAAACTGTCAGAAGCTTATAATGAGTTCTAACCCATCCCTGAGCAGCTGTGCGAAAGCTCTTTTTTTTTTTCTTCTTTACTGCCAGAAATGGTGCTATTATAATTTGTGGTGCACTCTTGGCATCGACAGCATAGCAAACAAAAGCATCCGTTGGTTAGTTAGTTAGAAGCTCTAGCTCGACTGAAAGGTAACTGTCATTGTACATCTAACAAATGTATTTAAAGTGAAAAAAAGGTCAGGCGCTTGTAGAGCTTGCCGTGTTGTTGTTGAACTTGCGAGACGTAAATGTGGGAAGCTAGTGTATTTAATTGCTTGGCTTCGGGGTAGACCTGCTAAGAAACAAGGATGTGAATCCTGTCTCTCTCCTGTGAATGAGCAGAAGAGGTGCTCAGATATTCCTGTTTAGTATGCAAAGCATAGAGCTGTAACCGCTCATTTTCTAGCACTCATTTTTTGCACAAGGATGTGTTCTATTATGCAAATGCTGACTAGCTTTAGGAAATATGTCTTTCAAATATCTCCATTGCCTTGGGCCCCCATTTGTATTCTCTGCAGGTTTTTAATTCTGTGTTGCAGGATCTTCAGCTTTCATAAAGGGGTTGTCTGAAAATATTATTTCTAGTTTTAGCAATGTTCTAACAAATTCCCATGGCTTTAAAAATATCTGTTTAGTTATTTAATCAAACTGACATTTGAATATCTCTGTGGGATCTATAATTGATACTCTTATCCAGCTAAGGGCCAGTAAACATGAACATTTAAAGGCATCAATAAAGGCAGGTGCTTATGTTCATGATTTTGGTGAACTAAGTGTCTCAATACAGGCGCTTTCTTTGTGTTGCATGAAAATGAATTCAGACCACAGCATCTGCGCACATTGATGCTATAGCTTTGTGTACCTCTACTGCTTCAACTAAGTACAAGAGGGAATTTGGCAGACAATATATAAATATCTGCACCAACTCCTGACCATACATTATACAATTTTCTTGTTCAATTTCATTTAGATTTACCTTCAACTATGTAGTGCAAGGGCCGGCCTGATTACATAGAAAGTATTGGGGTTTGACCTTATATTATATGGTTTGGGTAAATGTAAAGGAAAATTGTACAAGAAAATTGTACAAGGCCTGGTTCACACCTATGCATTTTTTAGTGCATTTTCAGTTTTGCAGAAACGCACTACAGTCCATTTAACATGGTTTTCTATGGATATAGTCCACATCAGTGCATTTTGTGGAAAGGGCCAGGGACTTTTCAGTTTTGTGGTTCCATAGACTTCAATGGCTCAAAAGCATGTATTGAAAAATGCAAAATGCATCTGGAATATGCAAACTGCAACCTGCATAGGTGTGAATCAGGCCTAATTGTATGGCCAGCCCAAGGCCTCATGCACAGATGTCTGGAGGCTGCAATGTCCTGGCGCTTTCCCGCACCCAGGGAGCTGTAGGTGCTACATACAGCTGTTGATATAAGTCAATGGCTACACGTGGCCATGCTCATGTAAATGCCAATGGCTTGAAAGTGGAACATTTAGAGAAATATGTGCCGGTAAATGCCACAGACATCTTTGCGTCTCTGGAGCCTCTAGACATCTGTATGCACAAGGCCATAATGGTTAGTTTTGTGTGCTGACTGAAAAAAAATTATTCCTCCATGCCAGTGTTTTTTAACCTTTTTATCGGTCAAGGCACCCTAAAATTCTGCACAATCTCGAGGCACCCTGTTCTAAAATGTAAAAAACATATAGTTTTACATAATGCAGCAACATCCACACACGTAGCACACCCAACATTAGAGGTGATTTATTCTTCCAAAACAAATACACCTTTGCACACTGGTACTTACTAGTATTCTAATGTTTCTCTTACCCCTCAGTTTCTCTCCTACACTCAGCTAATGTGACCCCATTGCTGATGGAGAGAGGCAGAGGAAGGGCAAACAAGTATCCTGTGCACGCAACCACGCAACCAATGTTCTCTTTATCAACCGATTATCTCACTGGTTGTTAGGATGCCAGTGGCTAGATGGTTGTAATAGTGCACAATGAAAATCTGTGACTGTGTAACTAAAAGGCAGAATTGATTTATCCACTGACTTATATACAATGTTTGGGCACCTTTTAAGCATTTTGCCAAGGGACACCTGAAGAAACCTGAAGGCACCCCAGAGTGCCTGAGCACCCTGGTTGAAAAAGGCTGCTCCATCCACACAAACAAGGTTGATTGAAGAATCCCACCCTCTGGGACATTGTATTCTGACGGCAGCAAAATTTTCCCTTTGACAGAAATCGATTAAACAACTGAGCTGAGAAGTCCACACACTGATCAAAATTTCAATCAGTGTATGGCCAGCTTTAGTATGAAAATGATTAGCCCCTAATATTGTAATTTTTTCTCCTATCATTCACACTATTTGGTGCACACCAGGGCAGCTTGCTATAGGTAGTTGAGAGTCATTTTTGTGTGTAACAAACTAGTAGAATGAGGCTCTATTATCCAGATACATAAAAATGTTCATATGCAGTCCGCACTCAGAAATTCACCATCTCTGTTTGTCTGTGACCAATATCACTGTGTAGTGCTACCCCCGAAGGATCCGCAACAACAACAGTTTTTTTCACTAAAAGTACAGAAGTTGCCTATCCTTGCAAGCACCAGACTATTCACTCTGGCTCCAATAATACAGTCTAGTGGATTTCTTTTTAAGATTTATTGCTGGTATAAAACTTTAGCAGGAGAGGGGTTAGGGCATAGTATACTCCTAAACAATTGGTATTCAGCAATGAGAGGACAATCTTCTCCCTAGGTGTTTGTGGGAGTTGGACAGTCTAATGCCTCACAGCTGAGACCATGGTCTCTTTGTGCCAATACACAACTGCTGGTACACAGTGCAATATCCAAACTACACAGTCACTGAGATCAGTTTGGGGTCTTTACTCACAAATCCCCAGGACAGCTGCCACCTTCCAGCTGCCTCTGAACACAGTCCATTGGGTAGGACGGTCCCTCTCCAAACCAGATCCCATGTGGTAAGGTTCTGTAATCAGCTTTTAGCAAACTCAATCCAGGCCCTCAGCCCTGATACCGCTAAGGTCTCAAGAATAACTGCAGGGTCCATGGGCTGCCAGAGGGTAACAGTCCCTCATGCTCTGAAACACATTTCAAGAGAAGGAACCCAGCCCATCAGTGCTTCAGACTATTTATCACCATTCTAGTCCTCTTCTGGGTACTCCTCCCCAGGGATTGGCTGGAACCTGATAAATATTTAGGCTGGTTATTTTGAATCTCCCACCCTAAGCTCTGGAAGCTTCTTCCATAGGCAGGGGGAAGCAAACAAACTCCCAGCCTGTGAAACCCTGAGCAGAGCAAGCCAAACATTTACTGCTCTCTTGATTACAGAAGGAGCAAAAACTAAATTTACCTAGCATCTTATGCTAGGAGAGTGTTACAACGGCAAGAAAGTGTGATGGTAGAATTAAAATATACAATATAATAATGTGGGAAACCTATTCCAGTGCCAACTGTCAACTGTCTATAGCCGACCAGTAGAATTTTGTTTGAAAGTTTTCGTTTCAAAGCACTTGTTCAATTTTCTAATGGTTAGTGGGGTCAAATTGATGATTGTTTTTGACCATAGTGATGAGAAAAGGATGGAGGGATGGAAAATTCTTCTCAAATGAATGAAATTCTAACTGTAAATGTGATTTTTTGTTTGGGAAAAATTGAGCATATTGCATTGTGCATGCGCTAAGCAAAAAAGTTTTGAAATGTCTAGAATTTAATCTAAGAACAAACTTAGTTGACACAGCAATGGCAAGAGAGACTGTTTCGATGAGCCATTTTTCAGGATTTCTGCACACTGTTCATTAGAATTAATACAGGTGTATAACCAGCATAGCGGGGGGATTTCCACTCTGGAGAGATTTCTTTTCACTTCACTTTTTATCTCTTGTACTGTAAGTAAAGAACCCCCCACATGGTAACAGCAAATAAATAAATAAATAAATGGGTTTTGACCATCCCCTACACCAATGTTTCTCAACACTAGTCCTCAAGTACCCCCAACAGGTCATCTTTTCAGGATTTTCCTCAGATGAAATGGCTTTGGTAATTACTAAGGCAGTGGAACTGATCAAATCACCTGTGAAAAATAATGGAAAGCCTGAAAACATGACCTGTTGGGGGTACTTGAGGACTGGAGTTGAGAAATATTGCCCTACACAGCCATTCTCAACTGGGGCTCCATGGAACTTTAGAGTTCCTCCAGAGGTGTCTAATGCCCTGTACACACGGTTGAATTTTCTGACGGAAAAAGTGCGATCAGATTCTGTTGTCGGAAATTCCAATCGTGTGTGGGCTCCATTGGACTTTTTCCGTCGGAATTTTTGACACACAAAGTTTGAGAGCAGGCTATAAAATTTTCCGCCAACAAAATCCGATCGTGTGTACACAAATCCGACAAACAAAGTGCCACGCAAGCTCAGAAAAGACGAAAGCTATTGGCTACTGCCCCGTTTATAGTACCGACGTACGTGTTTTACGTCACTGCGTTCAGAACGATCTGATTTTCCAACAACTTTGTGCGACCGTGTGTATGCAAGACAAGTTTGAGCCAACATCCGTCAGAAAAAATCCATGGATTTTGTTGTCGGAATGACCGATCAATGTCCAATCGTGTGTACAGGGCATAATGGTTCCTTAAACTGTGGCTGACTGATCTCCTATTTTATGGTGCTTGCATATTTCCAAGCCCAACACCACGTGGCAAAGCCAGCTGCATAACACCAATAATCATTTTAGCTGTCTGTAAGGGGTGCATTAAACCACCAATGTACAGTGGGCATTTGTCGCACTGGTGACAAATTAAGGGCATTTTTTACATTGTCTCCCAATGTACTGGTTTTAGCAGGGGTTTCCCGAGACCTGAAAATTATTTCAGTGGTTCCTCTGGGATAAAAGGTCGAGAGAGGGTGCCCTACTCCATTCAAAACAAATAAAAAATGTTACACATTTTCAGTAACTTGTTATTATAGGAAAGAATAGAGAGGTAGCTGGCCATTTCTCGTACAAGATATTCATGAGCTATGACTTATGGTTCTCTCTATTAAAGTGGTAGTAAAGTCTTCCTTTTGACTTGTAACTATAATGAGGCTTACCTGTAGGTACAGTAAACATCTCCTAAACTTGCACTGTTTAGGAGATATTCACACTGCATGCAGCCGGTGACTTTACCGACGCATGTGTTCTGAAGGGAGGGCATACCTGTGCTGTCCCTTCAGAGCTCTGTGCCACGGCGGTGACTCCCGTGTGTGGCAGGCGCAGCACTATGAAGTGCCTTATACACTGTGGCATTAGAAGAATTTTAACTTCTGACCTTATAGTCCAAACAAGACTATCTCTTACTCTATAATTCCTCTAGCGCCGTTCTATGGAAGCAGTAGGTTTAAAGAGCACACCAAACCTTTATGATATCTTCTTTATTAACTTTAACTTTTCTTCATATATAACACTGAACTCTGGCTGGATCTGCAATCTGTTCAGGTCCACTCTCTCTGATATAGTGAGATTCAGCAATGTGCTGGGTAATTTCTAGACAAAATAATAGGTGTAAGGCTAGCTGTGATTGGCCTAAACACTTGCTCAGTGTGAGATTGGCTGTGACTGGCCAAAACTCCTGAGAGTCACAAAGGCTTAACTCTTTGCTTTCTGGTTTGCTTCACAACAAATTGAACACAATATACAACTGTTATATGACATCCATATATAAAGTCACAGTAAATAACTCTGCTTTTTATCTCTCACATGTGAGCATATAAACTGTATTAAGGTTATTAGCAGGTCTAGCTGTCTATGCATGTAAGTCACATTAGTAACCTAGGACAGGTCTTAGCTGGCCAACTACACCATGTGCATGTGGAGTAAAGACGTAATCGCGGCTCGGCCAGACGGCCGGAGTACTAGAACCCAGAAGGAAGACTGGGTGAAGATGGAAGCCCTGTCAGCAGCGACAGAGCGCCACTGGAGGGCTTCATTCTGAGGTAAGTATTTCCTAATGTGCTAGTATGCAATGCATACAGTACTAGCACATTATGCCATTGTCTTGCATGGTTTTAAAAAAAAATGTGCGGGTTACTACCGCTTTAAAATAAGTCTTCATTTACCCCTAAGCAGAGCATAAAAAGCATATTCCTAATGTTTTTGGAGCATTTTTTTTTTTGTGCAAGTGTTTTTTGTGTATTTGACAGAAACCATGAATCAGACTAAGACAGAAGTACAGTTAAATCAGACTTGTTGAATAATAATAAAAAAAGGTAAACAGAGTAAACATAGTCAAAACATAGCCAGAGTTCAGGAACCGAAATGGATAGTCAGACATGCCAAAACTTCAGGGAGCCAGAGAACAGCGTAGTAGAACAGCAAGCAGGATCTGGAGCCAGAAGGAATGTCAGTCAAGCAAGTCTTTAAAGGCCTTAATGGACTCTGGAGACCAACTCTGTGGGTTACCATCCTTTCTGGTCATATCAGTCAGGAGCTTGACCAGAGATGAGAAGTTATGAATAAACTTCCGATAATAGTTGGCAAAGCCAAGAAAACACTGCAGAGGATGTAAACCCACGGGTCGGGGCCACTGTAGGACTGCTGAAAGTTTCTCTGGGTCCATCGAAAAAACAGCAGTGGAAATGACATACCCAAGGAATTTAACCTGTTCACGATGGAATTCACACTACTCCAATTTACAAGTACTCATAATGACCTGTTCTGGAAATAAAAAACACAGTTTTCCACTCGTTGCCCTCCTTAATCCTCAAAAGATTATATGCCCCACTCAAATCAAGCTTTGTGAAAACCGTTGCTCCCTTGAGGCGTTCAAATAACTCCGTAATCAACGTAATCGGATAGGCATTCTTAATTGTGAAATGACTGAGACCCCTATAATCAATACAAGGTCTCAGTTCTTCTTCTTCACAAAGAAGACAACAGCACCAGCAGGAGCTGAGGATTTGAGGATGAAACCTCGAGAAAGTGCGTCTGCAACATACTCCTCCATGGCCTTATCCACCAAGACCGACAAAGGGTAAACCCGGCCATGAGGGGGTATGGTACCAGGTTGGTGGTCAATTGAGCAATAATACGACCGGTGTGGAGGCCAACTACGGGCTTGACCTTTGTCAAAGACATCGCTAAAATCGCGGTACTCCTATGGTAGGAAGGAGAGTGAGGAGGTGCACATGACCTTGGCTACCTTCTGGAAGCATGTCTTACCGCATTGTGGCGACCAGGAGAGAACCTCAGCACGGAGCCAATCCCAAAGAGGGGTTGTGCCTCTGTAACCAAGGATAACCAATAACCAACGGAAACTTAGGTGAGGAAATAACTTGGAATTGGATTATCTCATGATGAAGAGCCCCTACGGCCATGGACAACAGAACAGTCTCATCAGTCACATGGGCAGGCTTTAGAGGTCTACCGTCAAGAGCCTCAATGGCAAGTGGAGTGTCACGCAGCTGCAGCAGAATCGAGTGCTTCGATACATAGGCAGCATCAAAACAACGCCACCTAAGGTCTGTCCGTGACAAGACCTCAAGGTTCGGGTGTTCCCTGGACGGGTAGGTCAGGACTTCAAAAAGTGACCTGCCTGGCCACAATAAAGGCACAATCTCTCTCTCCTTCTAAGGGTTCTCTCATCCGCAGAAAGACGTGTGAAGCCCAACTGCATGGGTTTATCTTCACTGACTGAGTCATGGGAGTTAAGGGAGGCAAGGGTGGGACTGCAAAGCTCGGAGACAAATGTACAAGGAGGCTTTGACAAGCGACTCTCTGAGTCTGGAGTCAATGAGGATGGCAAACGTGATCAACTTCTCCAACTCAGTGAGTATATCTCGGGCTGCAATCTCATCCTTGATGTATCCGAGAGACCATGAGTAATAGCAGCCATGAGGGCCTCATTGCTCCACGCAACCTCTGCTGCCAGAGTACGGAATTCAATGGTTTAATTGGCAACAGTTCTCATACTCTGTTTCATGGACATGAGGCACTTGGCAGCAGAAGCGGAGCGTGCGGGAACGTCAAAATACTCTTTTAAAAGAAGCTACAAACTCAGGGTAACTCAAGACAACAGGTTTTTGCATCTCCCATAGAGGGTTTGCCCAGTCCAAAGCTCTCTCAGAAAGCAAAGATATCACGAAACCTACTTTGCTTCTATCCGTGGGAAACACCTGGGGCAGCATCTCAAAGTATATCTCAACCTGGTTGAGAAACCCTCTGCATTGGACTGGATCACTCCTAGTTCGCTGGGGAAGCGGATCAGAACTAGACATACCTCTTATAGAGGTAATACTTGAGGCGGGTGCCTGCACAGAGACTGGAGCAGCAGCAGGGACGGACTGCAACACAGGTTGTAACGGAGCAGCCACAGTGGGAGATTCCAGGTGAGCCGTGCGACTCAGGAGCGTTTGTAACGTCATGGCAAACTGATCCATGCAGTGATCCTGCTCATCCAATGTGGAAAAAATATTACCAACATGTGGATTGACTGCTTCTTCTGAATTCATGGCCTTCACCTACTGTCAGAAACCATGAATCAGACTGAGACAGAAGTACAGTTAAACAACACTTGTTTAATAATAATAAATAAAGGTAAACAGAGTAAACCTAGTCAAAACATAGCCAGAGTTCAGGAACGGGAACGGATAGTCAGACAAGCCAAAATGTCAGGGAGCCAGAGAACAGCATAGTAGAACAGCAAGCAGGATCTGGAGCCAGAAGGAATGTCAGCCAATCAAGTCTTCAACAGAAACACAGGAGAGCGTCTCTAAAGATGTGACCAAGGCGAAGGCAGAGATCGTCTGGACTGGACGGCTTAAGTAGGCAGGACTGACGAGCAGGATATTATCAACAGGTGAGTCACTGTGGAGCAGCCAAGCAATTTAAATCACCTAAATATGCTAAAAAAATAGCTAATTTACATTTCTGGGAAAATCAGAAAGAATGAAATCCTTCATGTTGAGCATAGTTAGGCATAAGGAAACAAGCAGAAAAATGATCTTGTGTGAATGGGGGGTAAATAATTAAAGTGGTTGAGGTAAGCACATATATCTGCATTGTTTACTTGTCTCTCTCCAAAGCTCTAAGTGTCGTTTCTCTCTGGTGCTTCGTTCCTCTGTTATCAGCATGAGAAGTTTTCCGACACATGAGACAACATGAGCTAAAAAATAGTGTTTGGGAGGGTGATTAGCACTGAGCTTGTCTATTTAGAAGACAGCTCTGCATGTTCCTTCGTCCCTCTTCCTAAGTGGAGGGGGGGGGTCTGAGAACTGTTAACTGCGGTTTTCTACTTCCTTCTTTGTACTAATCACAGATGCATAAGGAGTTTATCACTTTGAATGGTTGTAGGGAAGTGAAGACTGCAGTTAAACAAGTAAAACTTACGTAGGAGGATTTGTTTAATCTCTGACTGTGTATCACCTGAGGCTATTCAGCTCACTGGGTATATGTGAGGGTTTACAATCACTTTAACATGATTTTTTTTTTAACACAAAAACAAAGGCAGTTGCTTAGAAATCTTTGTCTTTTCTCTGGGTTTGGCTGACTGTGTATCATGGTACAGATTGTCAATTTGATGTGCCAGATCATACATTGCAGAGCCACAGGAAGCTATATGACAAGTGCTGATGTCATATTGCCAAGTCCAGAAGAAGCATGGGGAAACATGTCTGTTAGCCCATGTTTACATGTCTAGGAAGCGCCAACACATACCCATAGTGCAGTTGCACAGAACATCCATAAAAGCCCTTTAATGTTTTGTTTGTAATTTTATAGCACAGCAGCAAAGTGCATTGGAGGTGGGGGGCACAGAAGAATAGGGTAGTACCCTCACCTCGTCATGCCATGGAATACAGATGTTGTTTTCTAACCTTCATGGGCAGTAATGAATCATATTGGTTTGTATTGGTTTAGATCAGGGGTCTCCAAAGTTTATAAACGTTATAAAGGCCAAGTTTACAGTCCTTCAGACTTAAGGGGGGCCGTAGTGTGGCCAGCAGAAGTATAAAATGTCACGACATCAGTGGAAGTAAAAAATGCCCCATCTTTGGTATTAGGGGGAGGCATAGCCCCCCATTGTTGCTGTCAGTGAGAGAAATCATACCCCATCATTGGTATCAGTGGGAGGAATAATGCCCCATCATTAATAAAATAGTGCCCCATAGTTGATGTCAGTGGGAGGAATAGTGTCTCATTTTTGGTATCAGTGGGAATAACAATGCCCCATTGTTGGTATCAATGGAAAGAATAGTGTCACATTCTTGGTGTCAGAGGGATGAATAGTGCCCCAAGGGCTGGATAAAGAGAAGCACAGGGCTGCTTCAGCCCCCCGGGCCACAGTTTGGAGACCACTAGTTTAGATCTACAGTTTTTCTTGTCCTATTGCCCAATATAATTTCCCTCTTTAATTGAAATTGTCATTACCTTTGCTATACCAATATAATATGGGGGTTTTCATTTTTTTTTCATTAGGCATGTATAATGTAGGAGCTAACAATTAACACATTAAGTTAATGTTCTCATAAATGCCACATTTTAAATCAGATTTTCCCTTAGGTAAGTGATTGCTTTTCAGTCTATCTTCTATTTACAAACAACATTTTTCTTTCATGCTTGAATATGAGATTTGCATCTTAATTGACCTATAAAATATAAATAGAAAATATTTTAATCCAATTAAAGTGCATGAGTCACCATGAAAGTGGACTGGGATAGGATTTTTCATGGAATAAAGGCATAAACTGTAATTCTCAACTTTACTGTAAACAATTTTGAATCTTTAATAAGAATAATTTTTCTTTTGTGAAAAATAACTTCATTTGCTTTGCAAATAAAAAACAATGGCTATCCGTATGTGCTTTATGTATGGAATGAATATACTTTTTTTTTCATTTAATCTTCTGTGTAACAAACTGGATATATAGTGCAAGGGTATAAAAAATACAAATACTGAATAAAAAAAAAATATTGAAAATGATTTAACCACCTCAGCTCCGAAAGGTTTTATCCCCTTCATGACCAGGCCATTTTTTGCTATTCAGCACTGCGCTGTTTAAACTAGCAATTGCGCGGTCATGCAACGCTGTACCCAAACAAAATTTGTATCATTTTTTTCACACAACGCACACGTGCCCTAAACCCAGAAACAGGCAGCGGTGTACCAGTACATCACTTTGCCTGTACCGGCTGCCCATCTGCAGTATATTGCGGGCAGGCGGTCTGCAAGTGGTTAAGCTGAACTTATGCTAAATTTAGGACTAATGGACTAATGAGTCTTGACTAAAGGACTTCCTTAGAATGCTTCTTTTAAGTTGACATAGTTGGATATCCTTAGGAACCCAATGAAATGTCCTTGCTCATTTTTGATACTACCTTTGGTATTGGCACATGTAAATATCTTCTTTGAAAACCTGATTTAGCCTAGGTTCACACTGGAGCAATTTGGCATGCGATTTGACATGTCAAATCATATGCCAAATCGCCGGCAGATGCTGGCAATAGCACTGTCCGTATTGGTGCAACGCCACATTTGCGGTGCCACACCAATTTCCAAAAGTAGTTTCTGTACTAGGTTTGGTGACTTCGGGGTGCGATTTCTATAGACATCTGTGCAGCAACCCGCAGAGATGTCTCTGAAATGGCCCCCAAAGTCGGGACGGACTGACATGCAGGAATTAAATTGTGCCATTTCATTCCCGTTGTCAGTGTGAACCTGGGCTCTGAGCACCACTTCAGTAAATTAAGGTGCGTGTGGTCTATGCAGTCAAATGTGCATGGACCTTATGAAGTTGTGCCTTATCTTATAATTATGCAGCAGGTATGTTTTTGAGTTAAAATATTCCAGTTATCTGTGGAACATGGCTGCAAGACTAGATACTAACAGAAAGTATTGGTAAGTGTGTGGCCTAACAGCCTTCCAGCTACTCACTGCACAAGTCTAAATTGCAGACAAATGGAACAGTACACTTGCTGCTGGTTGATATTTGACTGCTTTTTGGAATTGCCCCTGAGATGGCCCCTACAACATTTCATAGCAGTCATATATATATATATATATATATATATATATATATATATATATATATATACACACACACACACACACACACATTCCAATTGCCCAATCCCCTTTAGGGCTTATGTAAGTAGAAAATGTAGTAATATTTCATGTGCTTTTTGCTTGCATTTGAGATCAGTTTCAGATGCTTCAAAACTCCTTACAATTTGCTTGTTACTTCTTTCTAAACTGTTTCAAGCTGCTTTTGAATTCCCATTGACTTGTACGAAAACAGCAGTAGGTCTGTTACTAACAAATAATGTCTATGTACGTAAGCACTAAAGGGTGATGTTGTGCAAAAACATTTTACTCCTGTAATCAATTGGAAGGCTTGGTTCCCCTTGTTTGTTGGATGGGAAGTGTTACCTCATTTGTGGGTCTACTCTTACAACTCACAAAACATACAGTACACAGGCATGGTCACTGGAGGGGAGCTCCTTCCCATTAGGACAAGTCACCTTAGTCCATAGGCCTCCTCTGATTCCCTCTAAAATTTCTGTGATTCTTTGTCCTAATTAACTCAAGCAGAGACCATGAGTGTATTCTTCAGCATTCACTTCACCTTTTCCTAGGACAGAGTGAACACCAGGCGCACCAACCTTTGTTGCACGAGCCCACTGAGATGTTAAAGTGGTTGTAAACCTCAGACATGAAATATGAACAAATCTCAATCAAGAGCACGAATATCAGCATGAATAATTTCTGACAAGTTTTTCTCACTAGACATGTGCAGAACTGAAAAATTTGTTTTGCTTTGGATATATTCATTATGTTAGTTTTGGAATTAGTTTGGTGTGGTTTCGGAATTTGTTTATTTTCGTTAAATTTCCTTATTTATTAATTTTCTAACAGATTCCAAATTTTCAGAAAAGCTTTGAATTTGGATCGGTCAAAAAATGATCGACCAATTAGAATTCTGCGTGAAGAATAGCTGGTTGTTAAGCAGCGAGCCGGGAAGCCAGCCGCTGTGTCGTTAAAAACCAATGACTCACCAGCTGTCAGCGGGCAATAGTAAAAAACAGCGTGGGGTTCCCTCCCAATCCATACCAAGCCCTTTCAGGTTGACTCCATCCCTTAGCTATTTAAGAAATGTCAGGCAGAGAAGCAGGCAGTCCAAAGGGAGCATTTGACAAGGCTGGAGGATTTTTTTTCGGTTTCGGCGGTGCGGCGGGCAGCATAAGATTGATTTACATTGGGGGACATTGATTTTTATTTTTTAATAAAGGAATTGTCAAAAACTCATATACTGTCTTCAGGGCCGTCTTTAATATTGATTGGACCCTGGGCAAACATTTTCTTGGGCCTTTCCCCTCCATGCAATTTCGCTCTCCACCTGCCTGCACACCATGGACTGGGGTGGTGAGGGGACCCATCAATAGACAGAAAACTCCTAGGGATCCTAAAACTCCTGGGATCAGTGGCAGTGCTGGGGGGGGTTGTGATCACTGGCAATGCTGATTTTTTTACTGACTACCAATATAAAGAGGAGTTTCAACACTGGCCACCAATGTACAGTTGTGTGAAAAAGTATTTGCCCCCTTTCTTTTTTTTTTGTTCAGTAGATTTTTATTGGTATTCAGTAATATAACAACAAAAATACAAAAAATAACTGAGGTAAGTATAATGGTGTTATTAATTACATAGTGACACTAGTAAAACTGCGATACAGGCAGTAAACCAAGCAATACTGGGGAACATTACATCATTATGGAAGTCCAGATTGTCGATCCATTACCGATAATTCCCACAGAGTGGAACAACTTAAGGCTTTTTGTGTGATTTTGCAGGCTTTGAGCCACTGAATTGGTGTGTAAGATTGTAGTAAGTCTGTTTCCCATTGGATGTGAGATGTAGATTTAACGAAGGTTTGTTTCTGGTGGAGGATGTTGTAAAATAATGTAATTCCCTTTTGTGATGGTATGCTAGATGTTAGGTAGGCCCAAGCTGTTGTATGTACCTTACGTAGGATGTTTGGAGTTTTGTTTCGACAATGTTGGATTTGTAAGTATTGGTAAAAGTCTGTTTGAGGAACGTTGAATTATTTTTGGATGGTATAGAATGATTTAAGAGATCCCTGGGAGTATAAATTGTGAATATTATGCTATTCGTAATCCAGGAGTGGAGAAAAAGTTGATTCATGTTGTAGTGCAGAGTCAATAAAGGAATTTCCACATTAGTATTGGGCATGTTTGAGTAGTTATGGGTCAGAAGACCCAGCCACGTTTTAATGGAAATTTTCATGGTCGGGGGCAAGTGTGACGGAAACTTCGCTCCCAATTGGGCCCCAAAGAGCCATAAGTTCTTTGGACCGTAGGTGCTGTAGGTGGATTCAATAGAGCCCCATATTATTGTGGGAGAGGGAAGGAACCATTCCTTTTAATTGAGTTAAAATAGAGGCCGAGAAGTAATCCTGAAAGTCTATGTAACCCACTCCCCCATACAACCTGTGTTTGATTAATTTGGCGTGGGAGCACCTGGATTTTTTCCCATTCCAGACATATCGTGATAGCATAGTTTGAAGGGATTTAAAGAAGCTGGAAGGTATGGGGGTGGGGAGAGTTCTGAATAAATACAGGATTTGTGGTAAATGAATCATTTTGAACGCAGCTAGTCTGCCCCACCAGGAAAATTCATGTTTAGCCGTTTTGCAGAGGTCATCTTGAATTTTGTCTTGAAGGGGTATATAATTGTGGGAATAGAAACATTTAGTGGACCTACTGAGATGGATACCCAGATATGGTATACTGTTGTCTGCCCAAGTGTATGGGTATTGCTGTTGTACAAGATTTCGCATTACCGCATCAACTCCTAAGTCGAGTATGTGAGATTTTGTTGGGTTAGCTTTGTAGGGGAGATCTCTCCGAACCAGTGTAAGATTTTTTGGACTTCATGGAGGGAAAGTGAGGGGTTGGCTAAAATTAATATCACATCGTAGGCTTATTTTGTGGACTCTTTTCCCTATTGTGATGCCTATTGTGATGTCGGATATTTTGGTGTTGGACCTAATGTGCTCAGCCAGGGGTTCCATCACTAGGTTAAAGATTAAGGGGGATAGAGGGCAACCCTGCCTCATTCCGTTTGTTATTTGGAATGGGGTGGATAGTAGGTTGGATGTGTAGATCTGTGCCGATGGATTAGTGTAGAGGGCTAATATGGCCTGAAGGATGCGTCCCTCGAATCTGAATTTACGGAGTACCATGGACAGGTAGGTCCAGTTGACTCTATCGAACGCCTTCTCTGCATCTAAAGATAGAAGCAGAGAAGGAGTTCCTGTGGAGTTGGAATGGTGGATAAGATTAATCAGCTTTCTGGTGGCGTCAAAGGTCTGACGGCCCTTGGTGAATCCCGTTTGGTCGTTGTGAATTAGAGAAGGAAGGATATTTATGAGTCTGTTTGCTAGTAGTTTGGCATATAGTTTGAGATCCAGGTTCAGTAGTGAAATGGGGCGGAAGTTTTGAGGAGTATTTGGCTCCTTACCAATTTAGGTAAAGTGATCACGAGTGCAGAGAGCATTTCATTGGGAAAGGAGGAGGAGGATGCAGCGTGGTTGAATAGATTGCATAGATGCAGGGTTAGTGTTGTATTCAACTCTTTGAAGTATTCCCCAGTAAAACCGTCAGGACCAGGGGATTTGGAATTAGGTAGGCTTTCAATTGTCGATTGTATTTCAATTTCCGTGAATGGGGTGTTTAAACTCACTAATTGATCGGTCGTTAGTGAGGGAAGGTTAATATGGCTGAGGAATGATTGAATTTTGGCTTGAGTGGGTTGATGTATGTGGCTGTCTGTTTTAAAATTGTACAGGTCACCGTAATAGGAGCTAAAGGCATCGGCTATGGCTTGTGGATTTATAATTTTATTTTGGGCAGTAGGGTAGAATAAATGTGATATTCTGGTTTTTAATCTCAGCCCTTTGATACGGTGGGCCATATCTTTCCCTGCTTTATTTTTAGTGATATAAGATTTGGCCTTTAGTTTTCTAAGATTGAGTTCATATCCCTAATGTAGTACTGAGCGAAGCTCATGGCGTCGTTTGAAAATTTGGGATTGAATTGAAGGCGATGGGTTTAATTTGTTTTGAGAATCTACTGCAGCTATTTTTGCAGTGAATTCATCCAACAACTGCATTTTCCTCCTTTTCGTTTTGGATCCAAGCTTAATAAAGAATCCTCTCATGAAGGATTTATGGGCATTCCACAGGACTGCCGGGTCAGCCACTGAGCCTGTGTTGTCAAGGAAGAATTCTGTCAGTTTTTGGATAGGCATTCGACATTGGATGGTTGTTGAAGAAGAGAGTTGTTCACCCTCCAGATATAAGAGTGGAGATGAGTACTTTTAATATTTTTATACTGACAGGTACATGGTCTGACCTTATCAGATACAAACAGGTCGATGCAAGAACATGTGTTGTGACGCGGGGAGAGGTACGTGTAGTCCCTCTCTGTCGCGTGGTAACACCTCCAGACATCATACAAGTCGTTAGTTGCAAGAAAAGTAGATAGTGGAGATGTGAAACTTTTAGGTCCAGATGAGGAGTCTATCTCGTTGTCCGGAACTAAATTAAAGTCTCCACAAATAAATAGTTGTCCCTGTTGTACTTCTTTGATAGCCTTCAGGGTATTTTTAAGAAATTTCATTTGTCTGAAGTTCAGGGCATATATAGTAGCTATAGTATATGTGACATTGTCTATAGTGCAAATTAGTATTATATACCGTCATTCTGGATCTGGTAAACTTATATATGTGTGGGATATTTTTGTGTTGGCAGTAGGGAGTAGCATCTAGGGCGAAGTGCGTTTCTTGAACACATAGAATATCGCTGCCGTGCTCTAGCGTAGTTTTCTATAGGGATGCTCTCTTGGGCGGATGATTCAGGCCTTTCTCGTTGATAGACAAAATGTTGATGTTCATTGTCGACTTGTGGGTGTCGATGAGAGTGTGGTGCAGAGATAAGAAAACTCACTTTCGGTGGGTTGAGAGCAGTATCTCAGGTGTTTACAGGATGCTGAAGTCCTCCAGGAGTCTTGTATTCTCAGGGATCTGGAAGTAATAAGCTACTGTGCTCATACAGTCCGTGATGTTTCCAAGTGAAGAAAAAAAAACAGATTAAGGCGCAGGTAAAATTTGGAAATATGCAGTTCGGCTGTTCCCTGAGCTGTGTAGCAGAAGAGCTCCCCTGCTTTTAACCTAGTGGCCACTGTGTCCCACAGCCGTGCGGAGGTCACAACTAATGATAATTTCAACTTAACTGTAACTCAAGAGTCAGTAAGCAATTTGGTAGTACTGACGAGATGTGGGGGTAAAGTTCAGTAAAGATATTTTCCACTTAGACATAGCACTGGGGATATAGGTTGCAGGTGAGGTAACTACTTACAGTCAGGTCCATAAATATTGGGACATCGACACAATTCTAATCTTTTTGGCTCTACACACCACCACAATGGATTTGAAATGAAACGAACAAGATGTGCTTTAACTGCAGACTTTCAGCTTTAATTTGAGGGTATTTACATCCAAATCAGGTGAACGTGTAGGAATTACAACAGTCTGTATATGTGACTCCCACTTTTTAAGGGACCAAAAGTAATGGGACAGATTAACAATCATCCATCAAACTTTCACTTTTTAATACTTGGTTGCCAATCCTTTGCAGTCAATTACAGCCTGAAGTCTGGAAAGCATAGACATCACCAGACACTGGGTTTCATCCCTGGTGATGCTCTGCCAGGCCTCTACTGCAACTGTCTTCAGTTCCTGCTTGTTCTTGGGGCATTTTCTCTTCGGTTTTGTCTTCAGCAAGTGACATGCATGCTCAATCAGATTCAGGTCAGGTGATTGACTTGGCCATTGCATAACATTCCACTTCTTTCCCTTAAAAAACTCTTTGGTTGCTTTCGCAGTATGCTTCGGGTCATTGTCCATCTGCGCTGTGAAGCGCCGTCCAATGAGTTCTGAAGCATTTTGCTGAATATGAGCAGATAATATTGCCCGAAACACTTCACAATTCATCCTGCTGCTTTTGTCAGCAGTCACATCATCGATAAATACAAGAGAACCAGTTCCATTGGCAGCCATACATGCCCACGCCATGACACTACCACCACCATGCTTCACTGATGAGGTGGTATGCTTTGGATCATGAGCAGTTACTTTCCTTCTCCATACTCTTCTCTTCCTAATACTCTGGTACAAGTTGATCTTGGTCTCATCTGTCCATAGGATGTTGTTCCAGAACTGTGAAGGCTTTTTTAGATGTTGTTTGGCAAACTCTAATCTGGCCTTCCTGTTTTTGAGGCTCACCAATGGTTTACATCTTGTGGCGAACCTTCGGTATTCACTCTGGTGAAGTCTTCTCTTGATTGTTGACTTTGACACACATACACCTACCTCCTGGAGAGTGTTCTTGATCTGGCCAACTGTTGTGAAGGGTGTTTTCTTCACCAGGGAAAGAATTATTCGGTCATCCACCACAGTTGTTTTCCGTGGTCTTCCGGGTCTTTTGGTGTTGCTGAGCTCACCCGTGCGTTCTTTCTTTTTAAGGATGTTCCAAACAGTTGATTTGGCCCCACCTAATGTTTTTGCTATCTCTCGGATGGGTTTGTTCTGTTTTTTCAGCCTAATGATGGCTTGCTTCACTGATAGTGACAGCTCTTTGGATCTCATATTAAGAGTTGACAGCAACAGATTCCAAATGCAAATAGCACACATGAAATGAACTCTGGACCTTTTATCTGCTCCTTGTAAATGGGATAATGAGGGAATAACATACACCTGGCCATGGAACAGCTGAGCAGCCAATTGTCCCATTAGTTTTGGTCCCTTAAAAATTGGGAGGCACATATACAAACTGTTGTAATTCCTACACCATTCACCTGATTTGGATGTAAATACCCTCAGATTAAAGCTGAAAGTCTGCAGTTAAAGCACATCTTGTTTGTTTCATTTCAAATCCATTGTGGTGGTGTATAGAGCCAAAAAGATTAGAATTGTGCCGATGTCCCAATATTTATGGACCTGACTCTATGTGCATGTCTTTTCCTCTGGAGTGATAAAAGACCTTATTTTGGTGGCCATGCTGTGGAGGTCCCATAGGAGCCTTCATCTCAGAGTTAGGGAGCTCGAGGATTAATCCCCAGGATTGTAGGAGCCGTAATCCGTCGTTAGGGTTTGAGACCGTGTACGCCACTCCATTTTTGGTAATCACTACCGTGGCCGGGTGGCGCCATTTGTATGGTATCTTATGGTTGTTAAGGGCCTTTGTGATTGTTTTCATCTGGCGTCTCTTGTTGAGGGTGTACTGTGAGAGATCAGCATACAATTGAATCCCATTGTATAGAGTAGGGAGTTCAGGCATTGCTCTTGCTTTGGTCAGTAGTTTCTCTTTTGTGGGGTAGAAATGAATTTTCATCAATACATCTCTGGGAATCGATGCTTCCAGGTGTTTTGGTTTTGGAATGCGGTGTATATGATCGATGGTACATTCGATCGGTGATATCTCGGGCAGCATTTTAGCGATCGTGTCTCCCGCAAATTTCTGCAGCTCGATCGGGGGAATAGACTCGGGTATCCCTCTGAGTTTGACGTTATTTTTCCTCGAGCAGTCTTCGAGGTCCGCGAGTTTAGCTTTAGCCCACTCAGTGTCGTCTAATTGATCTTTATGCGCGTCTATGAGGTCATTCATTGTTGTGGTGCAGGCATCCATTTTGTGCTCTATGTGCTGGACTCTGTCACCTAGCCCCTGCAGTTCAGATGTGAAACTGCCAAACATGGTGGATATGTTTAACATGAGGGAAGTTTGTAGAGAAAGGAGCATATTCTTCATAGTTGTGTCCAGGACTGGTTGGCCAGATGTGGGGTAGTTCGCTATAGAGGACGATATATTGAGGCCTACCTGGTCCTGATGGGATGCTGTGCTTGCCGCGCCTGAGGCCTGTGCTGCGGGATCCATAAGCATCTGCGCCTTTGCTGGACTGTTAGGTGACGAACTTTGTGTAAGTGGCGGATTGTTCTGTGCCTCCCATGCACCAGGATTGTCGTCCGGGACATCCGTATATGAGGATGATGCCTGTGACTGATCTCCACCGGTGCCATCTTGCCAGATCTCCCCGGCTGTCGCTGGCATAGTGAAGAAGTCTGTGAGTTTCTTAGGCTGTCTTTCTTCTTTCCGTTTGCGGGACTGCATTGATCGGTCTCCCACAATGATATGGAGCTTTGAGATAGCTCTCGGTGTGCGGTATATCGCTGTAATAGTAGCTCTTTCCCCGGTCTTCAGTCAGAGCTATGGCCTTAAGCGGCCATCTTGATCGCGCGCAAGCACACCCCCCCGTATATGCCCCCTTTCTGATTTTTTTTTTTTTTTGCATATTTGTCACACCTAAATGACTCAGATCATCAAAAAATGGTATTATTACACAAAGATAACCCGAGTAAATACAAAATGCAGTTTTTAAATAATGGTTTCATTTATTAAGGCAAAAAAGCTGTCCAAACCTGCCTGGCTTTAGGTGAAAAAGTAATTGCCCCCTAAACCTAATAACTGGTTGTGCCACTTTTGGCGGCAACAACTGCAATCAAGCGTTTGCGATAACTGACAATGAGTTTTTGACATTGCTGTGGAGCAATTTTGGCCCACTCATCTTTGCAGAATTGTTTTAATTCAGCCACATTGGAGGGTTTTCCAGCATTAACGGCCTGTGTAAGGTCATGATACAGCGTCTCAATTGGATTTAAGTCCGGGCTTTGACTAGGCCACTCCAAAACCTAAATTTTGCTTTGTTTGAACCATTTGGAGGTGGACTTGCTGTTGTGTTTTATTTCATTGTCCTGCTGCATAACCCAAGTGCACTTGAGCTTGAGGTCATGAACGGATGGCCGGACATTCTCCTTTAGGATTTTCTGGTAGAGCTCAGAATTCATGGTTCCATCAGTTATGGTAAGTCGTCCAGGTCCTGAAGCTGCAAAGCAGCCCCAGACCATCACGTTACCACCACCATGTTTGACTGTTGGTATGATGTTCTTGTTATGAAATGCTGTATTAGTTTTATGTCAGATGTAACGGGACGCACACCTTCCAAAAAGTTAAATTTTTGTCTCAGTCCACAGAATATTTGCCTAAATGTGAGATGAGCCGTTGTGTTCTTTTTGGTCAGCAGTGGCTTTGGCCTTGGAACTCTCCCATTGATGCCATTTTTGCCCAGTCTCTTTCTTATTGTTGAATCATGAACACTGCTCTTACCTGAGGCAAGTGAGGCCTGCAGTTCTTTAGATGCTGTTCTGGATTCTTTTATGACCTCCTGGATGAGTCGTCATCATGCTCTTGGAGTAATTTTTGTAGGCCGACCACTCCTGGGAAGGTTCACCACTGTTCCAAGTTATCTCCATTTGTGGATAATGACTCTCCCCATGGTTCACTGGAGTTCCAAAGCCTTAGAAATGGCTTTGAAACCCTCCCTAAACCGATACACGTACATTACTTTGTTTCTGATCTGTTCTTGAATTTTTTTAGATTGTGGCATGATGTGTGGCTTTTTGTGATCTTTTAGCGTGTTTCACTTTGTCAGACAGCTTCTATTTATGTAATTTCCTGATTCAACAGGTCTGGCAGTAATCAGGCCTGGGTGTGGCATGTGAAATTTAACTCAGCTTTCCAAAAAATTGTGGTTAATCACAGTTCATTCATGTTTCAGCATGGGAGGGGGCAATTACTTTTTCACATAGGGCCAGGCAGGTTTGAACAACTTTTTTCTCTTAATAATTGATATAATAATTTAAAAACTGCATCTTGGATTTACTCGGGTTATCTTTGTGTAATATTAAAATTTGTTTGATGATCTGAATCATTTAGTGTGAGAAATATGCAAAAAAAATAAAAAATCAGGAAGGGGGCAAATACTTTTTCACACAACTGTAATAGGGTTTTACACTGACCACTAATGTAATAGAAGCAATCACAGTAACCACCAATGTAAGAAGGGATTTACACTGACCACTAATGTAAGTGGGACCTTCACACTGGCCACTAGTGTGACTAAAAGGATTGTACCCCGAGCCCCAATGTAATGAGATTTACAATGTATCAGAAACCATGAATCAGACCGAGATAGAAGTACAGTTAAATCACACTTGTTTAATAATAAAAGTAAATAGAGCAAATGTAGTCAAAACATAGCAAAAGTTCGGTAACTGGAATGGATAGTCAGACGAGCCAGAAAGTCAGGAAGTCAGGAAGCCAGGAATCAGCGTAGTGGAACAGCAAGCAGGATCTGGAGCAAGAAGAATCGTCAGCCAAGCAAGTCTTTAACAGGCGCGCAGGAGAGAAACTCTGTGATGTTGACCAGGGGAAGGCAGAGATAATCTGGGCTTGATGGCTTCAGTAAACAGGACTGACGAGCAGGGTTTCATCAACAGGTGAGTCACCGTGGAGAGATAGGAGCTGTTAACTAACCGACAGCTGAGCGGCCAGCTCAGAGAAGGAAGGGCTGAGCACAGCCCTGACAGTACCCCCTTCTCAATGACCCCTCCCCCTCGGAGGACCACCAGGCTTGAGGGAAAACGTCTATGGAAATCACGGAGGAGGACAAGGGCATGTACGTCTGAGGATGAGGCCCAAGAGCGTTCCTCCGGACCGTACCCTTTCCAATGCACCAGGTACTGTATGCACCCACGGAACCTACGGGAGTCAGCAATGGACTGTACTTCATACTCCTCATGGTTCTCAACCTGTACAGGGTGAGGACGTGGCACCGAAGTGGTAAATTGGTTGCAGACCAAAGGTTTTAATAAGGAGACATGGAATACATTTGAGATACACATATTAGAAGGAAGGTCTAAAGCGTAAGCCACTGGGTTAATCCTTCTGAGAATACGGAAAGGCCCAATAAAGCAAGGTGCCAACTTCAGAGAGGGAACACGGAGTTGGAGGTTGTGAGATGATAGCCAGACCCTGTCCCCAAAAAACAAGTAAAAATTTGCGCTGAACTGTAAAAAGCTAGCGGCCAGCAAAGTTCGTAGATAACAAACAAAAAGTCACATGCATAAAAATTATTGCGGCGCTGAAAAGTTCAAAATGAAATTGAAGAGTGGGAGGAATCCAATCACCAAATATATTGTGCAGATGTAGAAAGAGTCACTCGTCACCACGTGGTAATGTAGTCTGCTTACCAGAAGGTGTTAAAGATTAGGCATAGATGATAAATTCTCAATAGCATCCAGCAAATCCAGCCCACTGGAACCCCTCATCAGACCACAACATCCGTGGGATTTCCTTCACATATAAACATCTCCCAATGGTCACTTCAGAATTAGGCATTCAGGCATGTAGTCATCATATATCCGAGAAAAGAAAATGAAGGACCCATAGTGAAGCCCGTAATGATAGATAAAAAAACTTTTATTGTAGTAACTTACAGTTGAAGCTTAAAACAGCATGCATCAATGATAGGAACAAACGGCTGCAGCAATCAGCGTACGGATGTCAGCCTGCCTGACATGTTTCATCATAACAGATGTCTTCAGAGGCATGGCTACAGCTTCAACCGCACGCTATATATATGGTATGGTTAGTGGGTGGATCAGAGGGGATATAATCAAACTCATCACTAACAGCTGGGTAAGATGTGTGTCTTGTGCAGCGCGCCCTGGTGCTGACAGGATAAACCTGGTTAGCAACTGATGACGCGACAGCGCACGGCCAATCAGAAAAAAGAGAGGATAGGAACAAAAAGAGGGTGGCAACAGATGACTCAGTGCCACCTCATTGGTTAACCTATCTCTCAGTGAACAGAAAAATTGAAAAATGCCAGATAAGCATGAACAGGCGATGAGGAAGAACGCCGGCTGTGCGGTCCGGCTCAGGGACATGAAAAAGGCTAAAAATTTATTTTTAATTGATCAGACAAAAACCTGATATCATATAACTCAATATACAAAATTAAAAAATGGAAAAGAATTAACACCTGCACAGATAAGCTATGAAATTAACGCCTGTCATGCAGTATAGATCAAAGGCATAGAAAAAAAACGCTAGACTTTGTATAACAAATCAGTGCCTGCATGGGAAAAAAACACTAACCTATGTATAACAAACCAGCGCCTCACATGCAACTAAGCAATAGACATTGTGAATGCGATTAATCGCACACAATTCAATAAAAATACATGCATGCAATATACATCAATACATGTGTTAAATTCAATACAGATGATTGTAAACATCATTTAAAAAATATTGATTTTAAAAAAACTGACCTAGACCCAAGATTTGCAAATAAAGGAGAAAAAACAAAAAATAAATAATAAATAAAACGAATAAAGGAGTATATCGATGCTAACTGTTATTAATGAAGCGATTAACATCCCACTCTACGTTTAACCCATATGGTGTATAGCATTTGAGGGTGTGTATCCATCGCGTTTCCAACCTCGAGATTTCTCTCTTGGTGTAACTACCTCTCCAATGGGGTGTGAAATGATCGATCGCGGTAATCAGAGTCCCTACTGGATTTCTGTTATGACATTCTAAATAGTGACGTGAGACCGTGTGCTTAGGAAAACCTTACTTTATGTTTTTTATATGTTCCTTTATTCGCACATTCATGGCTCTCATAGTGCGGCCTACATACTGTAGACCGCATGGACAAGTCAATAAGTACACAATATTTTTTGAGGTGCAGGTGATGAAAGTATCTATATCATAGACCTTTTTGGTGGAGTTAGATTTAAATTGACAAATTTTCCTATTTTTAACGCCATTTATGCGACACACTTTACATTTGCGACATAGGAAAAAACCTTTTGAGTTCTGAAAAAAGGGGGCCCTATTGGGGGCATCAAGAACATTAGGGGCAACCTGCAGCCTTGGGGGGGTACTCCCCTATAGATAACTTGTGGGCGTTCAGGTAAGGATGGGCCCAACACTTTATCATCTTTTAAAACGGCCCAATGTTTTCTAAGAATTTTCTTTATATCGTAATGTTGTCGAGAGTAGGTGGTCACTAAAGAAAACTCATGAATGTTATTATTCTTAGTGATTCTATCTGTGCCCTTTATCATATTGGCCCTATCCAAGCAGGCAACCTCATTTATGGTTTTGTCCAAGTCTGCACCAGAGTACCCCTTCTCCACAAATTTGGTTTTTAAGTCAGAGGCCTGCATCAAAAAGTCATGTTTAAAGGTACAATTACGCCTTAGGCGAATAAACTGGCTTTTAGGAACCGCTTTTAACCAGGAGGGATGGTGACAACTCCCCTGACTAATATAGCCATTACGATCTGTCTCCTTGAAAAAAGTGGTGGTTGTAAATTTATTGTCACAGATCCGTATATTCAAATCCAAAAAAAGGATAGCAATCTTGCTCATTTCGAATTGCAGAGAGATACCAAGGGTGTTCTGATTCAGCTCCTGCATGTAATTAGTCAATGATGTTTCATCTCCATCCCATAGGAGGAGGATGTCATCTATATACCTGCCCCAGTACACCAATTCTGGCCGTCTGTCAGCATAGACGACATCCTCCTCCCACTTGGTCATGAACAAATTAGCCATACTGGGTGCGAATTTTGCGCCCATGGCTACACCTCTGGTTTGGAGGTAGCAGGAACCCCCAAACCAGAAGTAGTTATGCATCATGGCAAACCTTAGCAGGAGTAAGATGAACTCCATCTGTGGGGGGGCCAGTTGGTCATCTCTACCAAGGAAGGTCTCAACTGCGTGCATACCATCTGAGTGGGATATGATGGTATACAAAGAGGACACATCGGCGGTAGCCATGATGTAACCCTCCTTCCACACCAAGGTATCCAGTATCTGTAAGACCTTGGAAGAGTCCCTCAAAAAAGAAGGGGTCTGGGATACCAGGGGTTGTAAAAATCCATCTATATATTTCCCAATACGGGAAGTGACAGAATCTAGCCCGCTGATAATGTGCCTTCCGGGTGGGTTAACTAAACTTTTGTGAATTTTTGGTAAAAAGTAAATTACTGGAATCCTGGGAGCCATAGGGACCAAAAAGGCTTTTTCTTTTTTGTTAATCAGTTGTTAGTTAAACCCCTTTTCAATAGGTTTCTGCAATTCCCTTTTATATCTTACAGTAGGATCATGAGGAAGGAGAAGGTATGTGTCAGTATCCGAAAGAATTCTCCTCATCTCTGAGATGTAGGCAACCTTGTCCAAGACAACAATCCCTCCCCCCTTATCAGCAGGGCGAACGATTATGTCGTCCCTATCTTTAAGGGTTTTCATCCTGTCCTGGAATATCTGATTGTTTGGATCCCTCCGAATTTTCAATTTTTCCAGATCATTCAAGACTAGATCTTTAAAAACTGAAATAGATGGTGGCACAAAACCCGGCGGGTTGAATAACGAGGCATTCGCAAGGGCAGAATATCTAATTCCATTAGTAGTATGTTCGGATCTAGCAATGGATTGAGACAGGAAGTGTCTTTTTATGCTCATCTTCCTGATTTATTTCTGTACATCAATAACAGCATTGAATTTACTCAATGTTTTATCAGGTGCATATTTAAGCCCATGATTTAGTACAAATTTTTCATTTTCACTTAAAGTGGCCTTGCTGAGATTAAAAATCCCGATATCGTTTACAGTCTCCTTCTTTTTCGTTCTGTGCCTCCTCCCCCCTCTGGACCCTCTTTTGGTTCGCCGTCCCTCTTGTTCTTTTGGGAACCCTTTGGAAAAAAAGGGGTGGAAGGTGGACCCGGGGGGGTGGAGGAACTCTAGGTGGATATTGAGAATTTCTAGGCGGATAATAACCAGGAGAATCCCAATTAGAGCGTTCCCTGGTGTAATAACCAGCCCTGGGAGTGTGCTGTGACAGATGATCCACAATAATTTGATTGTCATATCCATCATAGTGGTCAGTGTATTCTCTATTAAGGGGTTCATAATAATTGTTAGTAGGAAAATGAGCAGAATTATTCCTAGGTGGATGGTTATACTGAACGTGACCCTCCCTTCCATCGTGGGTCCTAGTCTGCGGCTGCCTTGGTTTAGGTCCTTTTCTAGGACCCACCTTCTTCCAGCCATTCCCGGGCTTACTCCCCCGAGAATTGCCAGCATGATAGGAAGGAATCACAGGCATAGAAGTGGATTCAACGTGTGGTCTATTCAGAGATTCATTATTTCCATTAGCCATAGCAGCTCTTCTAATTTTCCATTTAAAAACCTGATTAGTTCTGTAATCCTCCTGATCTCTGGAATACTTTTTCTTTTTCTTAAATTTCTGATCAATATCCTCTTTTTCCAAAGTTTTTTTAAGACTGTCAGACTTAATTCTATATTCATCTAGTTCCTTATAGGATATTAATTTGGTTTTAACCTCACTGATCTCTTCGTCTAATTTATTAAGTTTTCTCCTTTTTCTCCCTATTAGAAAACGTAAGAGATCCAATCCAACATCGTTGAAATATTTATACCACCCAGGGATATCAGTGTCATCTTCATGGGGTGAAACCTCAAACCTGAGGCTTCTAGGAACCATTTGATCATCCAAATATTTTTCTAGAAAGGCAACATCCCAGTTACCATGTATTTCAGCAACCATGAGGTTCTTTAAACGCATAAAAAGACCTCCCAAGTCATTATTCTGTTGATCAGCAGCATCATTAAAAACACCTTTAAGATAAATGCATCTAGAGCTACAAAACTCAAAGATATCCATAATAGTCACCTTATTAATTACATTAAATATGTAATGCAATAGAAGAACAGCAGCAAATAAATATATCAAAACAATAATGGCAAAAAACAAGTAAAAATTTGCGCTGAACTGTAAAAAGCAAGCGGCCAGCAAAGTTCGTAGATAACAAACAAAAAGTCACATGCATAAAAATTATTGCGGCGCTGAAAAGTTCAAAATGAAATTGAAGAGTGGGAGGAATCCAATCACCAAATATATTGTGCAGATGTGGAAAGAGTCACTCGTCACCACGTGGTAATGTAGTCTGCTTACCAGAAGGTGTTAAGGATTAGGCATAGATGATAAATTCTCAATAGCATCCAGCAAATGCAGCCCACTGGAACCCCTCATTAGACCACAACATCCATGGGATTTCCTTCACATATAAACATCTCCCAATGGTCACTTCAGAATTAGGCATTCAGGCATGTAGTCATCATATATCCGAGAAAAGAAAATGAAGGACCCATAGTGAAGCCCGTAATGATAGATAAAAATTTTTTTTCAGAACTCAAAAGGTTTTTTCCCATGTCGCAAATGTAAAGTGTGTCGCACAAATGGCGATAAAAATAGGAAAATTTGTCAATTTAAATCTAGCTCCACCACAAAGGTCTATGATATAGATACTTTCATCACCTGCACCTCCAAAAATGTTGTGTACTTACTGACTTGTCCATGCGGTCTACAGTATGTAGGCTGCACTATGAGAGCCATGAATGTGCGAATAAAGGAACATATAAAAAACATAAAGAAAGGTTTTCCTAAGCACACAGTCTCACGTCACTATTTAGAATGTCATAACAGAAATCCAGTAGGGACTCTGATTACCGCCATCGATCATTTCACACTCCAAGAGAGAAATCTCGAGGTTAAAAACGCGATAGATACACACCCTCAAATGCTATACGCCATATGGGTTAAACGTAGAGTGGGATGTTAATAGCTTCATTAATAACAGTTAGCATCGATATACACCTTTATTCCTTTTATTTATTATTTATTTTTTGTTTTTTCTAATTTATTTATTTGCAAATCTTGGGTCTAGGTCAGTTTTTTTAAAAACAATATCTTTTAAATGATGTTTACAATCATCTGTATTGAATTTAACACATGTATTGATGTATATTGCATGCATGCATTTTTATTGAATTGTGTGCGATTAATCGCATTCACAATGTCTATTGCTTAGTTGCATGTGAGGCGCTGGTTTGTTATACATAGGTTAGTGTTTTTTTCCCATGCAGGCACTGATTTGTTATACAAAGTCTAGCTTTTTTTTTCTATGCCTTTGATCTATACTGCATGACAGGCATTCATTTCATAGCTTATCTGTGCGGGTGTTAATTCTTTTCCATTTTTTTATTTTGTATATTGAGTTATATGATATCAGGTTTTTGTCTGATCAATTAAAAATAAATTTTTAGCCTTTTTCATGTCCCTGAGCCGGACCGCACAGCCGGCGTTCTTCCTCGTCGCCTGTTCATGCTTATCTGGCATTTTTCAATTTTTCTGTTCACTGAGAGATAGGTTAACCAATGAGGTGGCACTGAGTCATCTGTTGCCACCCTCTTTTTGTTCCTATCCTCCCTTTTTTCTGATTGGCCGTGCGCTGTCGCGTCATCAGTTGCTAACCAGGTTTATCCTGTCAGCACCAGGGCGCGCTGCACAAGACACACATCTTACCCAGCTGTTAGTGATGAGTTTGATTATATCCCCTCTGATCTATCCACTAACCATACCATATATATAGCGTGCGGTTGTAGCTGTAGCCATGCCTCTGAAGACATCTGTTATGATGAAACATGTCAGGCAGGCTGACATCCGTACGCTGATTGCTGCAGCTGTTTGTTCCTATCATTGATGCATGCTGTTTTAAGCTTCAACTGTAAGTTACTACAATAAAAGCTTTTTTATCTATCATTACGGGCTTCACTATGGGTCCTTCATTTTCTTTTCTCGGATATATGATGACTACATGCCTGAATGCCTAATTCTGAAGTGACCATTGGGAGATGTTTATATGTGAAGGAAATCCCACGGAAGTTGTGGTCTGATGAGGGGTTCCAGTGGGCTGGATTTGCTGGATGCTATTGAGAATTTATCATCTATGCCTAATCCTTAACACCTTCTGGTAAGCAGACTACATTACCACGTGGTGACGAGTGACTCTTTCTACATCTGCATAATATATTTGGTGATTGGATTCTTCCCACTCTTCAATTTCATTTTGAACTTTTCAGCGCCGCAATAATTTTTATGCATGAGACCCTGTCCCCAACCTGGTAGGAAGGCACAGGCAGGCGTCGGCGGTCAGCATGGAGTCTGTACATATAATTGGCATGTCACAAAGCCTCTTGGACTTGTGCCCAAGTGGAACGAAGGCCACGGAGATGTTCCTCTAAGGCAGGAATGCCCTGTGGAACAAATTAGTCAGGCAAAATGGAAGGTTGGAAACCATAGTTTGCCATAAACAGGGACAATCGGGAAGCAGAATTCAAGGCATTATTGTGAGCAAACTCCACCCAAGGCAAGAGGTCTGACCAGTTGTTATGATGGTCAGAAATATAGCAATGTAGGAACTGCTCCAAGGACTTTTTGGCTCGTTCTGCGGCCCATTAGACTGCGAGTGATATGCAGAGGAGAAAGCAAGCTGAATTCCCAACTGTGCACAAAAGGCTCACCAGAACCGGGACACAAACTGACTACCCCTGTCCGAGACGATCACCTTGGGTAGCCCATGTAAGAAAAAGATCTCCCGAGCAAGAATGGAAGTCAGTTCCTTAGATGTGGGTAACTTCTTAAGTGCAATACAATGAGACATTTTCGAGAACCGGTCAACCACCATAAGGATAACTGTGTTGCCCTGGGAGTTGGGTAACTCCACAATGAAATCCATAGACAGATGGCCTCTCTCCATTGGGTATGGGTTGTAGGAGACCCACTGGAAGGTGGAAGGTGTCGTGGTGTCTTACTCTGAGCACACATGGAACAAGCAGCTACGAAGGCGGCTACATCAGCACGTAGACTAGGCCACCATAATTGTTCAGAAATGGTCCAAAAGAGTGGATTCTTCCCAGGGTGACCAGCAGTCTTGGGAGAATGGTAAGTCTGGAGCACAGCAGTATGGAGACTCTCAGGGACAAAGCAGCGGTCACAAGGTTTCTCAGGAGGAGCATGGACCTGAGCGGCAAGAATTTTGTCACCCAAAGGGAAAGTGAGACTGGTGCAAACCGTAGCCAAAATATGATCATGAGGAATCACAGGAACCAGAACCGACTCCATCTTGGACGTGAAGGAAAATTGTCACAACAAAGCGTCAGCCCTTACATTCTTAGTACCAGGTAAGAATGAGACAATGTAATTGAAACTTGACAAGAAAAGAACCCATCGCACCCTTCTGGGAGAGAGGCGTTTAGCCTCAGACAAGAATGTGAGATTCTTATGGTCAGTAAGAATGAGAATCGGCACAGTGGTACCTTCAAGGAGATGCCTCCATTCCTTAAGAACTAAAATTATCACTAACAATTCTCTGTCTCCAATCTCGTAATTGCACTCTGCAGGTGACAATTTCTTGGAAAAGTAGCCACATGTATGCATAGCGCTCTCAGAGGTAGGACGTTGAGACAGAAGGGCGCCAACTCCAGTCTCCGAAGCATCAACCTCAAGGATAAAGGGTAACGTAGGATCAGGATGTGCTAACACAGGAGCAGAAACAAAGGCAGCTTTGAGGCTCTCAAAGGCCTTAACGGAGTCTGGAGACCAACTCTGTGGGTTACCGTCCTTTCTGGTCATATCAGTCAGGGGCTTAACCAGAGATGAGAAGTTGCGAATAAACTTCCGAAAATTGTTGGCAAAGCCAAGAAAATGCTGCAGAGGACATAAACCAATGGGTCGGGGCCACTGTAGGACTGCTGAAAGTTTCTCTGGATCCATCGAAAAAACCAGCAGTGGAAATGAAATAACCCAGGAATTTAACCTGTTCATGATGGAATTCGCACTTCTCCAATTTACAATACAGATTGTTCTCTCTTAGTTTCTGAAGCACACGACAGACATCTGTGTGGTGGCTCTCCAGGGACTTGGAAAATATGAGGATATCGTCGAGATAAATCACCACACATAACTGCAACAAATCTCGTAGGACATTGTTAATAAATTCCTGGAAAAGTGCTGGGGCGTTGCAAAGGCCAAAAGACATTACGAGGTACTCATAAAGGCCTGTTCTGGTATTAAACGCAGTTTTCCACTCGTTGCCCTCCTTAATCATCACGAGATTGTATGCCCCTCTCAAATCATGCTTCGTGAAAACCATTGCTCCCTTGAGGAAGTCAAATAACTTTGTAATCAACGGAACCGGATAGGCATTCTTAATTGTGAAATGATTGAGACCCCTATAATCAATACAAGGTCTCAGTTCACAACTCTTCTTCTCCTCAAAGAAGAAATCAGCACCAGCAGGAGCCGAGGATTTGCGAATGAAACCTCGAGAAAGTGCGTCTGCAACATACTCCTCCATGACCTTATCCTCCAAGACCAACAAAGTGTAAACCCTGCCACGAGGGGGTATGGCACCAGGTAGACGGTCAATTGTGCAATCATACGACCGGTGTGGAGGCGAACTACCGGCTTAACCTTTGTCAAAGACGTTGCTAAAATCGCGTTACTCCTCCGGTAGGGAAGTGAATGAAGAGGTGCACAGGACCTTGGCTACCTTCTGGAAGCATGTCTTACTACATTGTGGCAACCAGGAGAGAACCTCAGCACGGAGCCAATCACAAGAGGGGTTGTGCTTCTGTAACCAAGGATAACCAATAAGCAGCGGAAACTTAGGTGAGGAAATAACTTTGAAATGGATTATCTCATGGTGAAGAGCCCCTACGGCCATGGATATGGCCATGGAACAGTCTCATGAGTCACATGGGCAGGCTGTAGAGATCTTCCATCAAGAGCCTCAATGGCAAGTGGAGTGTCACGCAGCTGCAGCGGAATCGAGTGCTTCGATACAAAAGCAGCATCAATGAACAGGCCTGCAGCCCCAGATTCGATTAGAGCCTGTATCTCGACGGACGACTCAGCCCAAGAAAGGGTAACCAGAACCAAGGACTAATCCTTCTGGATAAATGGGGACGAAACAACGCCACCTAAGGTCTGTCCGTGACAGGATTTCAAGGTTCGGGTGTTCCCTGGACGGGTAGGACAAGACTTCAAAAAGTGACCTGCCTGGCCACAATACAGGCACAATCTCTCCCTCCTCCTAAGGGTTCCCTCATCCGCAGAGAAATGTGTGAAGCCCAACAGCATGGGTTCCACTTTACTGGCCGACTCGGTACTAGGAGGCATGGGAGGTGAGGGAGACAAGGGTGGGACCATAGGAGTGCGCACAAGGTGTGCCAGGTGTGCCTGGGCACACCCTAATCGCCTTGTGTGGTGCATATTCCCCCCTGTTTAGACCACTGAAATTTCCTCCCCAAAAAAATGTTACAAAATAAAATAATTTAAAAAAAAATCTAATAAAACTACTGACACTGTCCACTGCCCTACTGACACCATCAGTACATATACACATGCATATGTATTTGAGCTTTGGGGTGCACACCCTAATGCAAGAGGCCGCGCACACCTATGGGTGGGACTGCAAAGCTCGGAGACAAATGTACAGGAGACTTCCGCAAACGCTTCTTAAAAGAGAGTCTTTCTCTGAGTCTGGAGTCAATGAGATGGTAAAGGTGATCAACTTCTCCAGCTCAGTGGGTATATCTTGGGCTGCAATCTCATCCTTGATGGTATCTGAGAGACCATGAGAAAAAGCAAACAAGATATTTGGGGGGCACACCCTTAAAGATGGATTAAAGATGGTGCAGTCATAAGACCGTACAACAGAACAAAATATTACAGAGCACAAATGCAAAAAAAAGACATTTACCTCCAGCAAGGCTTATGTAAAACACCTAAACATTTTCAAAAAACATTATAAAAAAATATGGGGATTTGGTCACACCATATTGCTATATGGTGCTTAAGCCCACTTACTGCGACAAAGTACCCCATGATTAGTGGGTCCTACACTATCCATAGGGAGATCCTGCTTCTCTGAACCATGGGAGAAATACACTCCTCTATATGGGAGAACTTGAAGTCCTTAATGAGGGAGTGGGGTGCTCTGCAATCTCCCAATCTATGGATAGTGTAGGACCCACTAATCATGGGGTACTTTGTCGCAGTAAGTGGGCTTAAGCACCTGTCATGAAAGGCGTCCTGTTAGCACAGCCGTCGGGGGAAGATCGGTTGACAGAACCACTGTTGATAGAGCCAGAGGACGCGTGCAGAGGCGCGTTGGCGCGAACGGACGCATGCAGGTGCGCGCTAGTACAAACGGGTGTACGCGGGTGCATGATGGTACGAACGGGCACGTACAATCGGTACATGGGCATGCACGAGTGCGTGCGGATGCGCGCAGACGTGCAGTGTGACAGGGTTTGGTGCCATTAGGCCTATTTAAAGGAGCCTGTCAGCATGCTTCCTTGCTGTCCGGTCTACAGCGTTCCCTGTGACCCTAAGCTACCTGGATACCTGCCTGTCTGATCCTGCTTGTGCTCCAGCTGAACTACAGAACACCTCCCTGCTGCCTGCTGTTCCGGGGTTCCTGCCTGCTACAGTGCTTCTCCTCACAGCCAGTGGTTCCAGTGTTCCTGCCAGAGTTCCAGTGCATCCTCTTACAGCCTGCTGTTCCAGTGCTCCAGCTGAACTACAGAACACCTCCCTGCTGTCTGCTGTTCCGGAGTTCCTGCCTGCTACAGTACTTCTCCTCACAGCCAGTGGTTCCAGTGTTCCTGCCAGAGTTCCAGTGCATCCTCTTACAGTCTGCTGTTCCAGTGCTCCAGCTGAACTACAGAACACCTCCCTGCTGCCTGCTGTTCCGGAGTTCCTGCCTGCTACAGTGCTTCTCCTCACAGCCAGTGGTTCCAGTGTGACTGCCAGTGATCCGCTGCATCTTCTTACAGTCCGCTATTCCAGTGCTCCAGTTGAACTACAGAGACACCTGCCACCTGCCAGGCACTTGTGGCCCCCTGCGCTCTCGAGTCCCTGTTTCCTCTATCAGGGGTTCTTGAGCCAGAGGCACACGAGAGGCCACTCCCTGCACTCTGGGCTCCGCCATCCGGTACGTGACAGTACATGTCCGAGCCCACGCAGGGAGCCTCTCCTATGGACGAGCTCTGCCGCCATCTTGCTGGACTTACCCAAGCAGTAAAAAGCCTACAAGAGGGCTATACCCAACTGGGAGGCCGAATCCAAGCTTTAGCAGCATCCACACCCCCTGCTTTCCGGAACTTCTGCTACGCCCTCAGTGGTGATGATGCCGCCTGAACCCAGGGTCCCCACGCCTGAAAGATTTTCGGGCAACCGGAGTAAATTCAGGACTTTTCGTAATTCATGTGAACTCTTTTTTGCCCTTCAGCCAAGGACTTTCTCCCTGGAGGCTACTAAAGTGGGGTTCGTGATCTTGCTGTTGTCAGGCGAGCCCCAGTCCTGGGCCCATCGTCTTCTAGAGAAGAAGGATGTTTCACTTGATACCTTAAACGACTTCTTTCAGGCCATGTCATTGCTATATGAGGATCCTCAATTAACCGCCACTGCAGAGGCAGCCTTGCATGCTCTACAACAAGGCCGCAGGCCTGTGGAGGACTACGTGTCGGAATTCAGATGTTGGAGTTCCTACACGAACTGGAATAATGCTGCCTTACGGTACCAGTTCCGTATGGGCCTTTCAGAATCTTTAAAAGACGAACTGGCCCGAGTGGGCATTCCAGAGACTCTAGAGGGTCTCATAGACCTCTCTATCCAGATCGACAGACGCCTGAGGGAACGGCGTACGGAGCGATCCTCTGGTCCTTCTCGTCCTGTCTGGATGTTGCCCCGTGTGCCTAGTTCTTCCCACTCTGCTTCTCCAGCTTTAACCACCGTTGCCTCAGATACTCCAGAACCGATGCAGTTGGGCCTCTTACGCCCTTTACTTTCTCCTAAAGAGCGTCAACGCCGTTGCGCTGGTAACCTGTGCCTGTACTGTGGGGAATCTGGACATTTTGTACGGACATGCCTGGCAAAGCTTCGTAAGTGCTTTTCTATTTCCCCTGCTCTTACCCCTGCTGTACTGAATGACGTTTCTCATCTGGCTGTTCCGATTCTCTTACAGCTCCCAGGAGGGAATTTACCAACCAGCGCTATCATTGATTCCGGGGCCTGCAGCGGTTTCATAGACTTGTTCTTCGCTTCCAGACATCACATTCCCCTTCGGCCCAGAGTGAAAGGACTTTCAGTATATTTGGCCGATGGCTCTACCCTCAGATCAGGGCCAGTAACTCAGGAGACTGTACCCCTGCATACCACCATTGTCGGCACTCATCAAGAGCTACTCTGTCTAGATATCATTGAGTCCCCTTTATTTCCCATCATACTAGGCATGCCGTGGCTAAAGGCACATAACCTGCAAATTTATTGGACCTCGGGGAAGATTGAGTTCGTATCGTCTTACTGCCAGCAACACTGTCTACCAGAAGTCACCGATGCCCCTTCTTCCCTACTATGCATGGAAACTGACACCGAAACCTGCCGAATTGTACCTGAAGCCTACCACAGCTTCTTGGACATTTTCAGTCAAAAGGGGGCTGAGATCCTTCCTCCCCACCGGCCATACGATTGCCCAATTGAACTTCTTCCAGGGGCAGAGATTCCTTTTGGGAGGATTTTCCCTTTGTCAGAACTAGAACTAGGGGCATTAAAGACTTATATTGATGACAATCTGGACAAAGGGTCCATCTGACCCTCCACGTCCCCGGCAGGAGCAGGAATCTTCTTTGTGGAGAAGAAAGACCATTCTCTACGCCCTTGTGTGGATTATCGGGCACTTAATAAAATCACAATTAAGAACCGATATCCTTTGCCCTTGGTGCCAGAACTTTTTCAAAGACTAGGGTCTGCAGTAGTGTTCTCCAAGCTAGATCTTCGTGGTGCCTACAACCTTGTCCGCATTCGTAGAGGAGACGAATGGAAGACGGCTTTCCGTACCCGGTTTGGGCACTTTGAATATTTAGTCATGCCCTTTGGACTGTGCAATGCTCCTGCTACATTTCAACACTTTGTGAATAACATCTTCAGAGACTATCTTGACCTGTTTGTTATTATCTACTTAGATGATATCCTGATTTTTTCTTCATCTTTAGCTGAGCATCGTGAACATGTCAGAAATGTCTTGACCCGACTTCGGCTACATGGCCTCTATGCCAAACCTGAGAAATGTGTCTTTGAACAAGAAAGTATCCAGTTCCTTGGTCTAATTATCTCTGTAGAGGGTATTAAGATGGACCCTCAGAAGGTCTCTGCTATTCTGGACTGGCCCGCTCCCACCGACAAGAAGGGAATCCAACGTTTTGTAGGATTTGCGAATTTCTACAGGAAATTCAAAGGATTCTCAACCATCATTTCTCCCATTACAAAGTTAACCAAGCAGGGCCTTAAGTTCCATTGGTCTACTGAAGCTCAGGCGGCCTTCACAACGCTAAAGGATCTGTTTGTTTCAGCCTCAGTCTTAAAGCACCCTGATTCCACATTACCATACATTTTGGAGGTGGACGCCTCGGAAATAGCGGTTGGTGCAGTGCTTTCCCAGAGACAGGGGCCTAGGGCTCTTTTGCACCCAGTTGCTTTCTTTTCTCGCAAATTATCTGAGGCAGAGAGAAACTATGATGTGGGCGATCGAGAATTGTTGGCGATTAAAGCCGCGCTTGAGGAGTGGCGATATCTCCTGGAGGGAGCAGCACATCCAATTCTTGTTTATACAGATCACAAGAATCTAGAATATTTAAAGACTGCCAAGAGATTAAGACCACGACAGGCCAGGTGGGCACTTTTCTTTACCAGATTTTCATTCCACATAACCTATCGCCCCGGATCAAAGAACACCAAGCCTGACGCACTGTCACGAATGTACAACGGACCTGAAGCATCTCCATCTCCAGACATCTTGTCCTCAGGAAACTTTCTGCTGCTCCAAGGGGATCTACTTTTACAGATCAAGCAAGCTTCTAGGGAAGCCTCTGCTCCACCTGATTTAGCCCTACAGTCCAGAGATGAGCTTCTTTGGTTCAAAGATAAGATCTTTGTACCCCAGGAGTTGCGAGCGGCAGTTCATAGTTCCTGTCATGACCACATGTTGGCCGGCCATATCGGTGTGCACAAGACATCTGAACTTCTTCAATGCACATTCTGGTGGCCGCAGTTAAGGAAAGATTGCAGGGACTATGTGGAAGCATGTACCACTTGCATTCAAAACAAGGGCAGCAAATGTAAGGCTTGGGGTCTGTTGAAGCTGCTACCTGTCCCGGAGAAGCCATGGAGGATGATCTCCATGGATTTTATTGTCGAGCTGCCACCTTCTGAAGGCTACACTACAATCTTTGTAGTGGTGGATAGATTATCAAAAATGGCTAATTTCTTACCAATGAAGGGCACACCTACTGCTGCTGAGACTGCAAGGACATTTATCAGGGAAGTGGTGAGGCTTCATGGCATTCCTGCAAATATTACTTCAGATCGGGGGGTACAATTTACTTCCAAGTTTTGGAGGGCGCTTTGTGGATCTTTGAAAATTGACCTTTCTTTCTCCTCTGCCTATCACCCCCAAACAAACGGCCAGACGGAAAGAACAAATCAGACGTTGGAGCAGTATCTGCGCTGCTTTTCTTCTTTCTCCCAGGACGATTGGGCTCTGCTTCTACCTCTTGCCGAATTTGCTTATAACAATTCTGTCCATTCGGCCACAAAGCAATCACCGTTTTTTGCAATTTATGGTTTCCATCCTCTGTTCCTGTCCAGTAACATCCCGGAGTGCCCAGTACCAGCTGTCCAGGAGAATCTAAACTTCTTTGAGTCAAATAGTAAACTTCTGCAGGAGACTATGGCAAGGACTCAGAACTACAATAAAGAGGTGTTTGACAAGAAGAGAAGGGGGGAGCTTGACCTCAAGCCTGGGGATCAAGTCTGGCTGTCTACATTGAATTTAAAATTGGCATGTCCTTCCAAGAAATTGGGCCCTCGGTCTTTCACGTGGCCCTACTCAAACCCACGGTTCCTGAATCCTTTTGTCAACCGGAGGGTCAATCCTCCTGAACCTGTGATAATTGATGGAGAAATCGAATATGAGTTTGAGTCCATTCTGGATTGCAGGAAGAGACGTAACCAAGTCCAGTTTTTGGTAAAGTGGAAGGGGTACGGGCCTGAGGAGAACTCCTGGGAGCCGGAGTCCAACATCCATGCGAGAAGGTTGATTATTGCCTTTAAAAGGTCTCATCCAAGTAAGATGGCACAGTTGGGCATCCGGAGGCTGCCCCTTGGGGGGGGCAATGTCATGAAAGGCGTCCTGCTAGCACAGCCGTCGGCGGAAGATCAGTTAACAGAACCACTGTTGATAGAGCCAGAGGACGCGCGCGAAGGCGCGTTGGCGCGAACGGACGCATGCGGGTGCGCGCTAGTACGAACGGGTGTACCCGGGTGCACGATGGTACGAACGGGCACGTATGGTCGGTACACGGGCGTGAACGAGTGCGCACGGATGCGCGCAGACGTGCAGTGTGACAGCGTTTGGCGCAATTAGGCCTATTTAAAGGAGCCTGTCAGCATGCTTCCTTGCTGTCCGGTCTACAGCGTTCCCTGTGACCCTAAGCTACCTGAATACCTGCCTACCTGCTTCCTGTTTACCCGGCCTGCTCCTGACTACTCCTGTTTGCTGCCAGTCTCTGACCCCGGCTTGTTTGACTATTCGCCTGCCTCTTCCTACGGTTATCTGCTACCTGCCTGTTGCCAACCCGGACTGCCAACCCAATCCTGACTACTCTTCTGCCTCCGTTTGGTACCTGCTTGCCTGCCAGTGTTTACCCGGCCTGTCTGATCCTGCTTGTGCTCCAGCTGAACTACAGAACACCTCCCTGCTGCCTGCTGTTCCGGAGTTCCTGCCTGCTACAGTGCTTCTCCTCACAGCCAGTGGTTCCAGTGTTCCTGCCAGAGTTCCAGTGCATCCTCTTACAGCCTGCTGTTCCAGTGCTCCAGCTGAACTACAGAACACCTCCCTGCTGCCTGCTGTTCTGGAGTTCCTGCCTGCTACAGTGCTTCTCCTCACAGCCAGTGGTTCCAGTGTTCCTGCCAGTGATCCGCTGCATCTTCTTACAGTCCGCTGTTCCAGTGCCCCAGTTGAACTACAGAGACACCTGCCACCTGCCAGGCACTTGTGGCCCCCCTGCGCTCTCGAGTCCCTGTTTCCTCTATCAGGGGTTCTTGAGCCAGAGGCACACGAGAGGCTACTCCCTGTACTCTGGGCTCCGCCATCAGGTACGTGACAGCACCATATAGTAATATGGTGTGACCAAATCCCCAAATTTTTTGATAATGTTTTTTGAAAATGTTTAGGTGTTTTAAATAAGCCTTGCTGGAGGTAAATGTCTTTTTTGCATGTGTGCGCTGTAATATTTTGTTCATGTGAAAAAGCAGCCACGAGGGCCTCATTGTTCCAAGCAACCTCTACAGCCAGAGTATGGAATTCAATCGGCATAATCGTACTCTGTTTGATGGATATGAGGAACTTGGAAGTAGAAGCAGAGCGTGCAGGAACTTCAAATATCCTTTTAAAAGAAGCCACAAACTCAGGTTGACGCAAGACAACAGGTTTTTGCGTCTCCCATAGAGGGTTTGCCCAGGCCAAGGCTCTCTCAGAAAGCAAAGATACCACAAAACCTACTTTGCTTCTGTCCGTGGGAAACGTCTGGGGCAGCATCTCAAAGTGTATCTCAACCTGGTTGAGAAACCCTCTGCATTGGACTGGATCACCCCCAAATCGCTGGGGAAACGGAGCGGAACCAGACATACTTCTTATTGAGGTAATACTCAAGGCGGGTGCCTGCACAGAGACTGGAGCAGCAGAAGGGACGGCCTGCAACACAGGTTGTACCGGAGCAGCCACAGTGGGAGATTCCAGGTGAGCCGTGCGACTCAGGAGCGTCTGTAATGACATGGCAAACTGATCCATGCGGTGATCTTGCTCATCCAATCTGGAAAAAACATTACCAACAAGTGGATTGACTGCATCTTCTGAATTCATGGCCTTCGGCTACTGTCAGAAACAATGAATCAGACCAAGACAGAAGTACAGTTAAATCACACTTGTTTAATAATAAAAGTAAATAGAGCAAATGTAGTCAAAACATAGCTAAAGTTGTGAAACCGGAACGGATAGTCAGACAAGCCAGAAAGTCAGGAAGCCAGAGATCAACATAGTGGAACAGCAAGCGGGATCTGGAGCCAGAAGAAATGTCAGCCAAGCAAGTCTTTAACAGGAACGCAGGAGATAGTCTCTGTGATGTTGACCAAGGTTAAGGCAGAGATCATCTGGGCTGGACGGCTTAAGTAGGCAGGACTGACGAGCAGGATATCATCAACAGGTGAGTCACTGTGGAGAGATAGGAGCTGGCAGTTAGCAGACAACTGAGAAGGAATGGCTGAGCCCAGCCCTGACAGCTACAATGTAAAGTAGTGAGTGTACAGGTTGTATAACAGTGTAAATTTGCTGTCCCCTCAAAATAACTCAACACACAGCCATCAATATCTAAGCCGCTAGCAACAAAAGTGAGTACACCCCGTGAGTACAGCCCTACATGAAAATGTCCAAATTGGACCCAAAGTTTCAATATTTTGTGTGGCCACCATTATTTTCCAGCACTGCTTTAACCCTCTTGGGCATGGAGTTCACCAGAGCTTCACAGGTTGCCACTGGAGTGGAGTCCTCTTCCACTCCTCCATGACGACATCATGTAGCTGGTGGATGTTAGAGACCTTGCACTCCTCCACTTTTCATTTGAGGATGCCCCACAGATGTTCAATAGGGTTTAGGTCTGGAGATATGCTTGGCCAGTCCATCACCTTTACCCTCAGCTTGTTTAGCAAGGCAGTGGTCGTCTCGGAGGTGTGTTTAGGGTCGTTATCATATTGGAATACTGTCCTGCGACCCAGTCTCCGAAGGGAGGGGATCATGCTCTGCTTCAGTATGTCACAGTACATGTTGGCATTCATGGTTCCCTCAATGAACTGCAGCTCCCCAGTGCCGGCAGCACTCATGCAGCCCCAGACCATGACACTCCCATCACCATGCTTGACTGTAGGCAAGACACACTTGTCTTTGTACTTTTCACCTGGTTGCCGCCACAAACGCTTGACACCATCTGAACCACATAATTTTACCTTGGTCTCAGTGGTGGTTAGCACTCTCACCTAGCAGCAATAGGGTTGCTGGTTCAAATCCCAATGCATGACACCATATGCTTGGAGTTTGCATGTACTCCCTGTGCCTGCGTGGATTTCCTCCGGGTACTCCGGTTTCCTCCCACACGCTAAAGACATGCTGGTAGGGTAATCAGATCTTGTCTATAAATTGACCCTAGTATGTGTTTGTAAGCATGTCAGGACCCTACGGGGTAAAGGACCGTGCTATATCAAGATGCAACTCAACTCATCAGACCACAGGACATGGTTCCAGTAATCCATGTCTTTAGTCTGCTTGTCTTCAGCAAACTGTTTTTGGGCTTGCTTGTGCATCATCTTTAGAAGAGGCTTCCTTCTGGGATGACAGCCATGCAGACCACTTTGATGCAGTGTGCGGCGTATGGTCTGAGCACTGACAGGCTGACCCCCCCACCCCTTCAACCTCTGCATCAATGCTGGCAGCACTCATACTATTTCCCAAAGACAAGCTCTGGATATGACGCTGAGCACATGCACTCAACTGCTTTGGTTGTCCATGACGAGGCATGTTCTGAGTGGAACCTGTCCTGTTAAACTGCTGTATGGTTTTGGGCACCGTGCTGCAGCACAGTTTGAGCCTGGTTTCACACATGTGCGGTGCGAATTGAAGCTCAGGTTTCACTGGGGAGATAACAATCTCCTGTTCAACGGATTCATTGCGTTTTTGCTCAGGATTAGAGAGCAGGGAGAGGGGGAGGGAGGGGGGGGGGAGAGGGGGAGGTGTAGTGAGGAGAAAGAGAAAATCCTTGTTCAGAACGCAATGCATCTGCGAATCAGATGCGTTCCCATAGGAGATAATAGGCTTGTAGTTCGCACCGCAATGCCCAAAAAACGCACACGTTTTTTGTGCAATGCGCAGTGCGAATGCAACGCACATATGTGAACCAGATACATTCATATGAATGTATTTTAAAATGTCCTGCGAATTAGATGCGGTGTAAGCCGCATCTAATTCGCATAGGTGTGAACCCGGGCTTAGGGTCTTGGCAATCTTCTTATAACCTAGGCCATCTTTATGTAGAGCAACAATTATTTTTTTCAAATCCTCAGAGAGTTTTTTGCCATGAGGTGTCATGTTGAACTTCCAGTGACCATTATGAGAGAGTGAGAGCGATAACACCAAATTTAACACACCTGCTCCCCATTCACACCTGAGACCTTGTACCACTAACGTGTCACATGACACCGGGAAGGGAAAATGGCTAATTGGGCCCAATTTGAACATTTTCACTTTGGGGTGTACTCACTTTTGTTGCCAGCGGTTTAGACATTAATGGCTGTGTGTTGATTTATTTTGAGGGGACAGCAAATTTACACTGTTATGCAAGCTGTACACTCACTACTTTACATTGTAGCAAAGTGTCATTTCTTCAGTGTTGTCACATGAAAAGATATAATAAAATATTTACAAAAATGTGATGGGTGTACACACTTTTGTGAGATACTATATATATATATATATATATATATATATATATATATATATATATATATACACACACTATATTACCAAAAGTATTGGGACGCCCGTCTTTATGTGCACATATAATTTAATGGCATCCCAGTTTTAGTCTTTAGGGTTCAATATTGAGCTGGCCCATCCTTTGCAACAATAATAGCTTCAACTCTTCTGGGAAGGCTGTCCACAAGGTTTAGGAGTGTGTCTATGGAAATGTTTGACCATTCTTCCAGAAGTGCGTTTGTAAGGTCAGGCACTGGTGTGGATGAGAAGGCTTGGCTCGCAGTCTCTGCTCTAATTCATCCCAAAGGTGTTCAATCCATGTCAGGCGAATCAAGTTCCTCCACCTCAAACTCGCTCATCCATGTCTTTGTGGACCTTGCTTTGTGCACTGGTCCAAATCATGTGTTGGAGGGGGGATTATGGTGTGGGGTTTGTGTTTCAGGGGTTGGGCTTTGCCCCTTAGTTCCAGTGAAGGGAACTCTTAAGACATCAGCATACCAATACATTTTGGACAATTTCATGCTCCCAACTTTGTAGGAACAATTTGGGGATGGCCAATTCCTGTTCCAACCGCACACCAGTGCCCAAAGCAAGGTCCATAAAGACATGGATGAGCGAGTTTGGGGTGAAGGAACTTGACTGGTCTGCACAAAGTCCTGACCTCAACCCGATAGAATACCTTTGGGATGAATTAGAGCAGAGACTGCGAACCAGGCCTTCTCGTCCAATATCAGTGACTGATCTCACAAATGCGCTTCTGGAAGAATGGACAAACATTCCCATAGACACACTTCTAAACCTTGTGGTCAGCCTTCCCAGAAGAGCTGATGCCAATTTACTATTGAACCCTACGGACTAATGCCCCGTACACACGGTCGGACTTTGTTCGGACATTCCAACAACAAAATCCATGGATTTTTTCCGACGGATGTTGGCTCAAACTTGTCTTGCATACACACGGTCACACAAAGTTGTCGGAAAATCCGATCGTTCTAAACGCGGTGACGTAAAACACATACGTGGAGACTATAAACGGGGCAGTGGCCAATAGCTTTTATCTCTTTATTTATTCTGAGCATGCGTGGCAATTTGTGCGTCGGATTTGTGTACACACGATCGAAATTTCCGACAACAGATTTTGTTGTCGGAAAATTTTATATCCTGCTCTCAAACTTTGTGTGTCGGAAATTCCGATGGAAAATGTGTGATGGAGCCCACACGGTCGGAATTTCTGACAACAAGTTCCTATCACACATTTTCCGTCGGAAAATCCGACCGTGTGTATGGGGCATAAGACTGGGATGCCGTTAAAGTTCATGTGCGTGCAAAGGCAGGCGTCCCAATACGTTTTGTAATATAGTGTGTGTGTGTGTGTGTGTGTGTGTGTGTGTGTGTGTATATATATATATATATATATATATATATATATATATTTCAGTGGAGATTAGATCTTTAAAAAAGATGGATGATTTCCAAATGTCTGAGTGTACCAACTATTGTGAACATATAAAGGGTGTACTGTGAGTCATCAGTTAAATTATCTGCTTTGTTTGCTTCTTACTTGTTCATATATTATGCAGAGAAAATAATGAACACTGTATTGTATGCTCCATTCCATTTTTTCAAGATGGTGAAAGTTACAGGAACACCATCTCTCATCATGAGCTGCTTGACAATAATGATGAGTATGCAGGTTTTTTGCCTGTAGAATTAATTGGAAGAAAATATGTAGGATCAAGGTTTGCAGCTGTTTGCATTCCCAGGATTATTAATCATAATGTAAGGTATATAAAATCGGATTTCTCTGCCAGTTCTTTAGGTTAGAAAAAGTCTACAGCATATCACAAATTCAGAAGCATATCAAACAAGTAACAAGGTATACCAATGCAACAACATCATCATCAAATAAATAAGTCATGTATACACATATAAATTTAGTAAGTAAAGAGTATGTAAACCTTAACAATATCCTTTATTTGCTCCCTTTTGTTCAATAAGTGCAAACAAAATGCCAGTTGATCCTGCCAGAAATCTTGTTGGCTGATAACTTTCTGTCTTCTTTGCCTTTGCTGCAGTGTTATTAGTTAGTATTGTTCACAGCTATCTCTGTCGACTACAAAACAACTCTGGCATGTCAATATATTTTTCCATTTTCTAATATTTATCTCAATGGAACTTTCTCACACACCAGGAAGTGCTTATCAATAAACTGGAAAATTATTTCAGCTTTTTGTTCATACAAGATGAAATATACCCTTTTCCATTAGCAAGGGATGCCAACACACAGCAGCTACTTCCTAAATTGTCTCTAGGTGGAATCAGATTTCTTAAAGAGGAAGTAAAGTCTTCCTCTTTAATTGTACCTACAGGTAAACCTATATTAAGGCTTACCTGTAGGTACTGTAAATATCTCCTAAACTTGCACCGTTTATACTGGTTGGCAACCCTCCTTGCCCACCGTTATAAGGGGAAGGTCTCAGAACTCATCCCGTCCCCACAGAGAGTGCAGAAGATAAAATCTCTTGAGGACACATTACAGAGGATTTTATTGAACGTTTTTCCTGACTTCAGTAGGTCACATTGTTGTGGAAAACATAGAGTCTTCTGTTGGTCAAGAGAGGAATGTTGGAGAAGGCGTCCGCCTAAGTGAGGCATTTCGGAATTTTTTTAGTCCTCGCTGCCCAGGGCTGTCAGCTTCCACATCCCATCGGCAGCGTCTGCATCACATGGTGGACGATTACCTCGGGGCCAAAACAGAGATGGAGAACTTTCCAGCTGATGATCCACTGCCTTACTGGGTCATGAGAATAGACCACTGGCCAGAACTTGCCCAGTATGCTATTGAGTTGTTGGGCTGCCCTGCATCCAGCGTGCTTTCAGAATTGGCATTCAGTGCTGCAGGAAGTTTCGTTACTGATCATAGAATGGGTCTGTCCACAGACTCTGTGGACCGTTTGATTTTATAAAAATGAATCAGTCCTGGATTACCAGCTAAGAAGCCCCTGATGCCGATGTCACTGATTAAGTCTTTTTAGATGTGGAATCTCTGCAGCACTTCGAGGCTGCCTAGCTTTGAGGGTGTTCAATCACTTCATCTGGAAGAATGTTTTTGGTATAGGTTTCATGGGCACAATTAACACCGAAAGACCAATTTTTCAGCACCTGTTTGACAGGTGCATATCATTGCAATTTTTTTTTGCCTTCATCAAGAGCCCCTCTATAGGGTTACTGTGAGAAGGTGCTCCTGACACCCAAAGGGTCCTGGGGTTGGAAAGCCATCGCTTACAGATTGACGCATGTCTTCCTCTTCTTCGAGGCCTATGAAAGTGCCAGAATCCTCCTCCTCCATCCTCCTCCCCAGTGATTGTGTCACTGATGCATGCACTGTCACGGCTCACCATCCTTGTGGCCTCCTCAAATGGTAACAATACAGTGCATGCATCCTTAATGATCAGCCATTGGTGTGGGGAAAAAAAGCCGAGGTGGCCTGAGCCAGTCGTCATGCCGTACTCGCAGAGTTACTCGTTGACGGCCCTCTGCTGCATGTATAGCCGCTGCAGCATTGCCAAAGTTGAGTTCCACCTGGTGGGCATGTCACAATTCAGGCGGTTTATGGGCAGGTGGAATTCCCGCTGAATTTCAGCCAACCAAGCACTGGCTGTGTATGACCGCCTGAAATGGCTACAGACTCTTCTGGCCACCTTTAGCACATCTTGCAACCTGGGTATGTATTTAGGAAACGCTTCACCACCAAATTGAGGACATGTGCCAGGCATGGCACATGTGTTAACTTTTCCTGTCTAAGGGCAGACAGGAGGTTTGAGTCATTATCGCACACCACCATTCCTGGCTCCAGCTGGCATGGTGTGAACCACCTCTGGGCCTGTCCCTGCACAGCTGCAAGCATCTCTGCTCCAGTGTGGTTCCTGTCCCGTAAACACACCAGCTGAAGCACTGCATGGCACCTTTTAGCCTGACTCATGGAATAGCCCTTTGAACACTCGGGGGGTACCTGATGTTCATAGGACAATTCTGCAGAGGAGGAGGGGGTAGAGCTCACAGGTTTGGCATCATCACCATCAGCTGTATGGAGACGTGAGGGCACAATAAGCTGCAGCATCGAGCCCTGTCCTGCATACTTTCGAGTTGCAAGCAGCGTTACCCAGTGTGCTGTGAACTAAATATATATCGTCCCTGCCCATGCTTGCTGGACCACGTGTCAGCAGTAAGGAGGATTTTACGGCTGACTGCCTTGCCCAACGATGCCAGAACATTCCCTTCCACGTGATGGTAGAGAGATGGAACGGCCTTACGTGACAAATAGTAGCGACTGGGAACCTGCCATTGTGGTACAGCACATTGACGGAAGGGGGCAGAATCCACCAGGCTAAAAGGCAGAAGTTGGAGAGCCAACAGCTCTGACAAGCTTGCATTTAGACGCTGGGCATGTGGGTGGCAGGGACTGTATTTTTTTTCAGAGGGGCAGAGAAATTTGCCGGCTACAGTTTACAGCTGATGGTGTGCTGCTGGCATATGTGCTGCTAGGACCTGGTGTGCTGCTAGGACCTGGGACACCCAGTACTATACCATCATCCCTGTCAGTGGAGGCTGCTGAGAGGGAATGACTTGGTATAGCAGGGACAGACTGAAGTGGGTAAGGAGGAGAAGGAGGGACAGATTTGTGCCCCTTTTGTGTGGCTTTTACGTGCTCTTGCCAACGGGCTGAGTGGTTGGACGTTAAATGCCTTGTTAAGAATGTGGTACCCAAATTGCTGGTGTTTTTGCCACGTTTGATGTGCCCGAGACACAGTTTGCAGATAGCAACAGTGTGATCTGCTGCAGATGTGCTGAAAAAGGCCCAGACAGCTGAGCTTTGGTGGGTGGGCCAGGAGATAATAGCTGCAGAATGTGATGGAATAGGATGGCTTCTCTTTACTCTTTCTTGATGTCGGCCTCCTTGGGGTTGTGCCACCTCACCTTCAGTTTCCTCATCTGCTCTATCTGGCACCCAAGTCGCATCTGTGACCTCATCATCATCATCTCTATCTCCTCCATCTTCATTATTACCACTGGAGACAACTTGGCAATACATTGCGGCTTGGGGTACATGAATGCCAATTTGTCTACCAGTGTTCTTCCCTCTCTCTAGGCTCATGTTCCTGTCATCCTCAACCTCAGAACCAACATCTGAATCCAGTAATGGCTGGGCATCATCAAAGCGCAAGTGGCTGACGCTGTGGTCAAATAACTCAGCTGATACCTCAATGGCTGATGTTGGGGCTATGGCAGGAATAGATGTGGACAAGGAGGTAGGTTTATCCACTCTGGCAGCTGCAGGGGACTGCACACTTGTCTTTGCTTGCGTGACAGAGGATGAGGAGGATGAGGGAGGTTTTGTAAGCCAGTCCACCACCTCCTCTGCATGCTGTGGTTGGATAGCATGGGCAAACTCACTAAACAGAGGAAATTATGCCCTGCCTGAGGACTGACAACCACGTCCACCTTTGCTTGTAGACACATTTGTTTCTGTCCTCTTACAGTGCCAAGGGAACGTCTGCCTCTCCTTGTTGTCCTCCCAGACATTATTGGGAGGGAGGGGGTGGTGCTTATAAGCAAGTGTAAAGAAGAAGTGGAAATCTGTACGTAGATGCACTTTAATCAATGTAAAGTGGTGTTTGGTACACTTTAATTTGAGTACTCACACTATACAGGCACACTCCACGGATGCACTGTAATATACTGCAATATAATGCGCCAAACGTACACTGACAAACTGAACTATATGGCGTTAAACTGGCAGTAACGCACACAGAACTATATGGCGTTAAGCTGGCAGTAACGCACACAGAACTATATGGCGTTAAACTGGCAGTAACACACAGAACTATATGGCAGTTGCTTTCACTGCTTCAGCCAATCCGGACTTGCAATGCACAGTTCAGCGCCACAATGCATTGTGGTCGGTTCGGGGGGGAGGGGGGGTGAACAAACGGTCGAACGACCCGTTTGTTTGGATGTTCGGAGAACGTCCGGACAACGAAAGTTCGGCCCGAACTTATGCTCGGCCCGAATCGTTCGCCCATCCCTACTACTGTATACATTCTGCATCAACCAAAAGTTGAAGCTAATTCCCATTGATGTTTTGTAGGGTGATTTTGAAACGACCAGTTCATGCAAGGAAAGCCACAAACATACTGTCAATGAAAGAATTTTGCATGGAGAAGTGGTAAAATTTTAGAGACTGGTGGTTAAATAGTTATACAAAACACAACACAATGTTTTTAATTCAAGAATATATTTACATTTTGCACATTTTACATCATTACATTTATTGATATCTGACAATTCCCATGGAGTGTACTCCAAGTGCGGAATTTGAAAAAAACAAACATACATACTCACCTCCATGCTGCAGCATCGGTGTTATGCTGCAGCTGTTTAATGTTGGCTCTAAGACCGAGAACTGACTGATCACATGACTGCTGATCACTCAGTTCATGGTCTGCTCAATGCGGAGAGCAGTGACTGTCAGTCACCGCTGTGCTCCTCCAACTCCGGGCTGGAGAGAGGGTGGAAGCAGCTGACTCTAGCTTTCAGTGGTGCACCGAGAGGCTGAGCCAGTTGCTAATTGGACATCTGGGTGGATCTTGATAGTATTATTGAGATCCTTCCAAATCCTGGAGTGACTCTACCATGTCAGCTGATAGTGGGCAACAACCTGCTATTAGCTGACTCTGGGTCATAGGAGAACAAAAGTAAATATACTCCTGTGACCTACAAGAGAAGTATGGCCAAAAAAGCCATACTTCTCTTTTAATTTTTTTTCACGACTGTATACGTGGCTTTAGCTGTTTGCTTGGAGTTCAGCTTTAAATGTTGATTGAGAATGAGTGTTATTAATAATTTTAGTTCTCATGCCTTTTAAATACACAATATCCAGTGACGGACCGTCCATAGGGGGAATACGGGCACCTCCACCCCCCAGCAGTCACAAAAAAACAAAAATAATCAATAATAAAAAAAATAGAAAAAAATCTCCTTTAAGTGCACTGTGTTCGGGTGCCGGACACAGTGCACTATGGAAAGTGCGACGTCTATGCAATTATGAGATTGCAGACGAGATGCTTCATTTGTGGGGTTTTGAATGGGCTTGTGGCGCAGTCCATCACGCTGGACAACTTCCGACCGCTGTAGTATCACTACGGCCGAGTGCTTTGTATCACTACGGGCGGGCTACAAAAAGATGGCCGCCGTGAGGACTAATCCCCTTGTGTTCAGTGGAGAGGGGAGGCCCCTCCCCACTCCACTGAACACACAGAGAAAGCCAGGAACTGAATAGCTGTCGCTGAAGGGGACAGACGCAGCATGAAGGAGGGGCTCCGCTGCCAGGGAGACATGTGAGGAGGACTCTGCTGATGGGGACACTGAGATGTGAGGAGGACACACATGTGAGGAGCACTCTGCTGATGGGGACACTGATGTAAGGAGGGGCTCCGCTGATGGGGACACAGATGTAGGGAGGGGCTCCGCTGATGGGGACACAGATGTAAGGAGGGGCTCCGCTGATGGGGACACTGATGTAAGGAGGAGCTCCGCTGATGGGGACACTGATGTAAGGAGGAGCTCCGCTGATGGGTACACAGATGTAATGAGGACTCCGCTGATGGGGACACAGATGTAAGGAGGACTCCGCTGATGGGGACACTGATGTAAGGAGGGGCTTCTCTGATGGGGACACAGATGTAAGGAGGATTCAGCTGATGGGGACACAGATGTGAGAAGACACTCCACAGCTGGGGGCACCTGATGTGAGGAGGGACTCTGCTGGGGGCACCTGATGTAAGGACGGACTCTGCTGGGGGCACCTGATGTAAGGACGAATTCCACTGGGGGCACCTGATGTAAGGACAGACTCCGCTGGGGGCACCTAATGGCATCTGGTGGCAGGTGACGTGGCAGGTGACATGCTCAGGGCTCCCACTGATTCTGCATTATGGTGAGTTGAATGATTTAATTTTATATTACAATGTAATAATAGAAATAATGCGCTTCATTCATCCTGATGCAACCATGGTGCCGGGATGATTGAAGCGCTAACACCAGGTGTTTGGAGTATCTTTATCTGCTGATTGTTAAACTTTCTGGAATACACATATTTCTATTGCTGTGTAGGATCTGAGCCCGCTGTCCCTCTATCTCTCTCTCCCTCTCTCCCTCCCTCTCCCTCCATCCCTCGTTCATCTCAGACTCTAACCACACCCCCTTAGAGCCACGCCACTTTAAGCCATGCCCACTATTTTGCTGAAACCACGCAAATTTTTTGCTACGCCATTCCTACAAACAAATGCCCCACCCCTAATTATAATAAGGGGTTGTGGCTTATGAGAAGTGAGAGGGGACAAAAAGAAAGAGCAGGGTCTGGCGCCCCCATCCTAAAACTTCACCAGCCGCCACTGACAATATCGCTACCTTTTTCTTAAGGTAAACAATATATGGCTTATCAATGGCAAGAAACACAAGAGCTATACACACTGTGTGATCAGCCAGTAAAGGGTTTGCAGCAATCCAATAACAAGCTCTTATGAGAGTCAGAAGCACGTTCTCTACTGAGATTGACATGTTCTCCAATTAAATGGGCAGAAGTTTCTCACTGCATGTGCTCCACAAATGCTCATCAGCACGGCAGCTGGAGTAGCAGAACTCACACTGTCTTGAGTCCTGCCATCTTAGTCCTGTATTATAAAAAATATTACTGTTAAAAAACCCCTCTAAAGCAGATATATTGGCAATTGCCAGCTTTCTTTTTTACTGTGCAGTGAGACCTGAGGCAAATATATGTGAGTGCTTTTGGCAGACCAAGGGCCAAGTTCACACATAAGAAATTGTGCTGAGATGAATAAATATAAAAAAAAATGCGAACAATATTGTTATATATATATTTATACTGTATATAATTATATATATTTGAATATGACTTTCTAAATTGCGTAAGCCCTGTCTTCATGCATATGGAAACATTGAGTGTCTGGCAATAAGCACCAAGCTCTTAGAAATGCAACAAAAAAAGCTGCCAGCAGTTCCAGCAGCACTGTAAACCTGATTTAAATGGGACATTTTAAATTACAGGGAATAATTAACCACCTGTGAATGTTTGATGAATGTCACATTCACTGCATAATTAATATGTCCCAAAGTGTTACATTTTAGCTGGTGTATAGGGAATGATGGGAATTTGAAATATGGTTGAATAAATATACACAGAACTGTTTATACACAGGAATTTCAAACTGAGTATATGAACTAATCTGTAGATTTTCTCTTGTATTTATTTCATGACCAAAGGTCAGCACTGGGAAAAGGTCATCTAGGTGCCAAACTGTGACCTTTCCCCCCAGATGAGGAGAGGGTGGGGTCAATAGCGGAACACACAGTGAGCCACAATAAAATATATCTAATGGTCGTGGCATGGTTGCAATAGTGCTAATGGTTGCGTCATACTACAGTGAATTGTCAGCTGTCTGCAAACTGTTCCACAGTAAAATATGAGGGTAATGGTAGCGAAGGAAGAAATTCCCTGGAATCATGGGAGAAAAAAAATTCCTGTGTGTGTGTCAGTGGTGTCACTTGAAGGGAAAATGACTTTGCATTGGTAGTGTAACTAAACACCCCTGCTCCAGTGGTGTCACTGGAAGGAAAAAATGCCACCGTGTCAGTAGGAGTAAAAAAATGTTATGCTGGAGGTGTCAGTGTGAGGAAGATTGCTTTGGCATCTGTCAGTGGGATGAAGAAGAAGAAGCTCTGTGGGATGTATTTAGGGACCATGTGTGTTGTTAGGGGAAGGAGAGAAGCTGAAGGGTTCTTAAGGAGGTAGGGTGACTATGAGACTCTTTGGGACTTTGAGGGAAAAAGGGGAGCTCTGGGGCTGAGTTTTTCTTTACTATCCATGAGTTGCTTCCTTCACCCTCTGTGTACTCACACAGCTCAGAACTTCTTAGTGCAACGCCTGCCTGGGAATGAAGGCCGCTTTTACTTGTCCCAACCTCTGGCTATGTAAATTGTCATTTGATAAGGGCAGACAAGAAGAAGGGCAGCCCACCATCCTTAGCCTTGCACCCCTACTAAGGAGTTCTGTTCTCAGCGGATGTTCCCTCTCCCTGCTCTCTTCTGCCCACAGTAGGCTCCTATTGGAGGGAGGAGAGAGCAGAATCCTCACTCCCCAATCCCACCTTTTCTTTGGTCTGACCGGTTCTGATCAGGGCCGTGTTTAAGGCAGGGCAAAAGGGGCAGCTACCCTGGGCCCTGTCATTGTTGTGGTTCCCAAAAGCAGCTACCTTATACTTGCCAACTATCCCGGCTTAAATTCCCTTGAAGTTTTAGTCCCGTGCTGTGTCCCAAAATCTTAGTGTGAAGTGCTGCTACTAATGCTGCCCAGCTCTGCCTTATTGTTGTGAACAGATGACTCACCTGTAGACCCTGTGTTTACAAGTAAATAACCGGCATTGAAATGTAAATAGTGACAGCATTCATATGTAAATGGCTGCACAGCACATGTCAGCAGATGCGTGAGGGTGTCATTAACAATTAATAGCACTACTGTGTATCTGCTAAAGGGCAGTATGTTTCTGTGGTGTCAGGAAACCAATTTTGCATGCATTCCCGACACACACAAATGTGAACGCAGGCTAAATGTCTCAGTTTACATTGGTGGTCAGTGTAAATCTTCTAATTACATTGGGGCTTAGTCTAGAATCCTTTCATTCACACAAGTGACCAGTGTGAATGTCCCCCTACATTGGTGGTCAGTGTAAATCCCTCCTTACATTGGTGGTTACTGTGAATGCTCCCATTACATTAGTGGTCAGTGTAAATTCCCTTTACATCGGTGGTCATTGTAAATCTTCTCATTACATTGGGGCTTGGGGTACAATCATTTTATTCACACTAGTGGCCAGTGTGAAGGTCCCCCTTACATTAGTGGTCAGTGTAAATCCCTCCTTGCATTGGTGGTCACTGTGAATGCTTCTATTACAATAGCGCTCAGTGTAAACCCCTATTACAGTTGCGTAAAAAAGTATTTGCCCCTTTCCTTATTTTTTTTTTTTTTTTGCATATTTCTCACACTGATTTCAGATCATCAAACAAATTTTAATATTACACAAAGATAACCCGAGTAAATCCAACATGCAGTTTTAAAATTATTATTTAATTTATTAAAGGAAAAAAGCTGTTCAAACCTGCCTGGCCCTATGTGGAAAAGTAGTTGTCCCCTCCCATGCTGAATCATGAATGAACTGTGATTAACCACAATTTTTTGGAAAGCTGAGTTAAATTTCACTTGCCACACCCAGGCCTGATTCCTGCCACACCTGTTGAATCAAGAAATAACATAAATAGAAGCTGTCTGACAAAGTGAAGCATGCTAACAGATCACAAAAGCCACACATCATGCCACAATCTAAAAAAATTCAAGAACAGATTAGAAACAAAGTACATGTATCGGTCTAGGAAGGGTTTCAAGGCCATTTCTAAGGCTTGGAACTGCAGTGAACCATGGGGAGAGCCATTATCCACATATGGAGATAACTTGGAACAGTAGGGAACCTTCCCAGAACCTGAGGTGAGCAGCTAGGATATTGAGGTGGAGGAGAGCACTTACATTTTCAATGTTTATGCACTGGTGGTGTGTTGTGCGTTTTTGTGCAGAAGACTCTGAGGATTATTTTTGTACATTTGGACTCTTATTTTTATTCTATTATTTTTTTTTGAGTGTGTGGACTTTATCTTTATTGTCTATTGTTCATTATTCCCATATAGGGAACACGTATATTTCATTATAGTTTATTGATCACTGTTCCCAGTCAGGGAACACAAATATTTGATTGTGCACTCAGTATCTTGCTTTATTGCAAGCTAATCATCTATTCTCTTTAAGGATTTATTGGTAGTTATTTAGGAAGCGCGACACTGTTTTGTTATGTACAACAGCAAGTCCACCTCCAAATGGTTCAAACAAAGCAACATTTAGGTTTTAGAGTGGCCTAGTCAAAGCCTGGACTTAAATGCAATTGAGATGCTGTACCATGACCTTACACAGGCCGTTCATGCTGGAAAACCCTCCAATGTGGCTGAATTAAAACAATTCTGCAAAGAAGAGTGGGCCAAAATTGCCCCACAGCAATGTGAAAGACTCATTGCCAGTTATCGCAAACGCTTGATTGCAGTTGTTGCTGCCAAGGGTGACACAACTAGTTATTAGGTTTAGGGGGCAATTACTTTTTCACATAAAGCCAGGCAGGTTTGAACAGCTTTTTTTCTTTAATAAATGAAACCATCATTTAGAAACTGCATTTTGTATTTACTTGGGTTATCTTTGTGTAATAATACCATTTTTTGATGATCTGAGTCATTTAAGTGTGACAAATATGCAAATATGCAAAAAAATAAAAAAATCAGAAAGGGGCAAATACTTTTTCACACAACTGTACATTGGTGGCCAATGTTGAAACTCCTCTGTATATTGGTAGTCGGTAAAAAAATCAGCATTGCAATTGATCACACCTTCCCCTCCCCCCAGCACTGCCACTGATCCCAGGAGTTTTAGGATCCCTAGGAGTTTTATGTCTATTGATGGGTCCCCTCACCACCCCAGTCCATGGTGTGCAGGCAGGTGGAGAGCGAAACTGCATTGAGGGGGAGGGCCCAAGAAAATGTTTGCCCAGGGTCCAATCCATATTAAAGACGGCCCTGGTTCTGATGATGGAAAAAAATGTATTGTGAAGTGTACGTAATGTAAGCATTTTACTACCCAAATATATACAGTATGTGCAAATCAAGAGGTATACCTAGGTATTACCTAGCAAGGTATACCTAGCTCCAATTTGTAAAATACAGAAGGAAATATTTTCCCTTTTTACCCATCTCTTTCATTCAGAACATGCACACTTTTTGCATTTCCTTTTCCAAAAATTACCATGTTAATATGCTAATCTAAGTGATTCTCATAAAATTGGGGACACAATATCTCAAGGTGAATTTTCTCCATGGTACTAGAATCTACCTTGGATCATATGTTAAACATGCTTGAACAATACACATTGGTGATTTTCTAATTTTTCATGTAATTGTTGGAAGGGTGCATCATTTGATTACTTACTTATAGTTTCATAAATATTAAATATCAGAAGATTGGCACAGCTGAAAAGGTTTGAAGATTGTTTCATAGCAATTTATTCCAAGGACAGCTTACTGTTGACTGTAAATAATATTGATGGCTCAGGTATATAAATAATACAGTCAAATCACACAGCTGGTAAAAATAACTAAGCTTTCTTGGTAATCCGAAGTGACAACTGTGGGCAAGCAGTTACGAAGTGCTCAGCTGTGATAATGCCTACAATTTCAGCTAGAGGATTCACATAACAAGATACGGCCTGGGATTACACGTCTATTGGTCCAAAAGAACAGGACACAGAAGTGGCTTCAAACACTGACGTTTTTTTTTTTTTTGGGGGGGGTAGCGATGCTGCACATCAAATCATGTTCTTGGCAGGCAAAAGTCATGTCAAATAGAAACTATTATGGAAAGGTTAAACTACAAGATTAAACTTAGAGAGGTACCTTAGTGGCTGTACAATCGGATAGTATCAGCTGTTATCTGTGCTTTGGAAGGAGATAGCATCAGCTGTTAAACCTGAGAAAGAAACCAATTTTCTCTCTGCCTTGATAGAATGTAAGAAACTGTTCCAAGTCAGAAGGTGGCCACTTCTCTGAAGCTCAGTATATTAAATAGTGACAGGGTATTTCTTCTAATGTAAACATGTACTGGCAGTCTTTTAATCTATTTTGTTGAGGCAAGAGAATTTAATTTGTTCAGTAGTAAGCAACCTGTGTATTGAAGTTTCAAACATTTGAAATTATATGGATTAGGTGATCACAGGCTTTATGGGGTTGATGGATGTGCATGCACACCTCAATTGCCCAAGAGGTAAAACAATGTGGCCAGTGTTACAGGTGGCTCTACAGACTTGTCAACTAGGCTTAGTTCTATCATGTAAAAAGGGTAGGCATAAACAGAAATAGGCTGCCACTGTTGGCTCATCAAATGGAACACTAGCAATCTAAAAATTGAATCTTATGTTTATGTGTAACCTTGGTCTGCCTAACTTCAAATATTCCATACATTTTAAAGTCAGGGCACAAATACAGCAGAATGATTCTGACCCTTTACAAACTATCAAAAAATAAATTAAAAAAAGTTTGGGCTGGACTAGGCTAATAGCCATGTTACAATAAGGGAGGCTTTTTAGACTGCTGTGGCTTCAAAATCTAGTGACTTTGAACCACTTCTTACAAAGTTGGGAGCATGAAATTGTCCAAAATGTCTTGGTATGCTGACGCCTTAGGTGTTCCCTTCACTGGAACTAAGGGGCCAAACCCAACCCTTAAAAAACAACCCCCTTAGCTAGATCCAATCTCCTATTGGTGACCGCTGGCATTATGTGTTCAAAGATATGTCTTGACTTATGTTCAAAAATACTTTCAATAAAGAATGATAATTAAAAAAACAAAACAAAAAAACAACAACCCCACACCATAATCTCCCCTCCACCAAATGATTTGAACCAGTGCACAAAGCAAGATCCATAAAGACATGGATGAGCGAGTTTGGGGTGGAGGAACTTGACTGACCTGAACCCGGTGGGATGAGTTAGAGCGGAGACTGCGAGCCAGGCCTTCTCATCCAACCTCAGTGCCTGAACTCACAAATGGAAGAACGGTCAAACATTCCCATGGACACACTCCTAAACCTTGTGGACAGCCTTCCCAGAAGAGTGACTTTGGGTGGGCCAACTCAATATTGAACCCTACTGACTAAGACTGGGATGCCATAAGAATTCATGTGCCCCAATACTTTTGACAATATAGTGTATGTTAGGCTGGCCATACATTAAACAATTTTCTTGTACAATTTTCCTAGATTTACCAATACCATATAATATGAGGTCAAACCTAAACACTTTGAATTTGTTTGCAGTCAGGCAGACCCTTGCACTAGATAGATAGTTGAAGGTAAATCTAAAGGAAATTTAATAAGAAAACTGTATAATGTATGGCCAGCCTTAGATGACTGACTTGCAGGGGCGGGCTGACCATTCGGGCATATTGGGCACTGCCTGAGGGCTTGGGGCCAGTAGGGGGCCCCATGAAAGGATCTGCAACACATGCAGTATAGCGCGGGGAGCGGCTGTAATTAGACCTCTCACAGCACGCTGCTCCCTGCTGGCTCTTCCTTCCCTCCAGTCCACCCCAGGTGCCTGTACATGACATCACCTGGGGCGGACAAGAAGAGGTGAGGGGCCGGCGGGGAGCACCACGTGGGAGATGTGTCATTATTACAGGCATATCGGGTGAGACTGTGTGCTTTTGTTTTATGTAACCGGCACCAGGAGTCTAGAGATGCTGTGCTCAGTCTGGAGGATTGCAGTGCTTGGACACAATATGCCAAGAAACTGCTGCAGCAATGTAGTTTGCTGTGTGCCCTGTGTTCTGCTTTGTGCCCCATGATGTGCCCTGCTATGTGCCTTACTGTGTGCCTCATGCCCTGCTGTGTACCCCCTGATGTGCCCTACTGTGTGCCCTGTGATATTCCCTACTCTGTGCCCTCTGATGTTCACCACTGTGTGCCCTGCGCCCTGCTGTGTGCCCTGTAATATGCAATATGATGTGCCCTATGTCCTACCATGTGTCCTGAGATATGCCCTACTATGTGCTCCGTGATGTGCCCTGTGATGCACCATGTTGTGCTCAATAATGTGCCCTGCTGTGTGTCCCATAATGTGCCCTGCTGTGTGCCCTGTGAAGTGCCTTATGATGTGCCCTGTGCCCTAATGTGCGTCCCAAGATGTGCCCTACTGTGTGTCCCGCTGTGTGCCCCATGATGTGCCCTGCTGTGTGCCCTGTGATGCATCATGCTGTGCTCGATAATGTGCCCTGCTGTGTATACCATAATAAGCCCTGCTGTGTGCTCCATGATGTGCCCTGCTGTGTGCCCTGTGATGCACCATGCTTTGCTTGATAATGTGCCCTGTTGTGTACACCATAATAAGCCCTACTGTGTACCCCATGCCCTGTGATGTGCCCTGCTGTGTGCCCCATGATGTGCTCTGTGCCCTGCTGTGTGTCCTGTGATGTGTGCTTCCGTGTGCCCTGCTGTGTGCCCCGTGATGTGCCCTGTTGTGTGCCCTGTGATTCACCATTCTGTGCTCAATAATGTGCCCTGCTGTGTGCCCTGTAATATGCCCCATAATGTGCACTTCTACCCCCATGTAATATGCCCTGCTGTGCCTTATAATGTGCCCTGCTGTTTCCTTCAATGTGCCCTCCTGTGTGCCCCATAATGTGCCCTACACCGTGCCACATAATCTGTCCTGCTGTGTGCACCATAATCTGCCCTCTTGCCCCCATGTAATGTTCCCTGCTTTCCCCTTATGTAATATGCCCTGCTGTTCACCATAACGTGCCTTTTTTCCCCATGTAATATGCCCTGCTGTGCCCCATAATGTGCCCTGTTCCCCTGTAATGTGTTCTGCTGTGCCCCATAATGTGCCCTCATGCCCCTTGTAATATGTCCTGCTGTGCCCTCCTGCCCCATGTAGTGTTCCCTGCTGTGCCCCATAATGTGCCCTACTACCTCCCTGTAATGTGTCCTGCTATGCCCCATAATGTGCCCTGCTGCCCCCCTGTAATGTGCCCTGGTGTTCCCCATAACGTGCCCTGCTGTGCCCCCCCTGTAATGTGCACTGCTGTGCCCCATAATGTGCCCTGATGATACCCATGTAGTGTGCTCTCATGACCCACAGTGCTTTGACCTGCTGACTCCTATACTTTGCCATGCTTCCCCCTGTGCTCTGTTCTGCTGTCCCCTGTGTACTGTGCCCATCTTTTTAATACTGTATCCTGTGGATCACTATGGAAATTTTTTTGGGTACATTTTGGAAATTAACCATAGTTATACTTTAATGTAAGTTTATTTTTCTTTATTTTCTTAACTTATTAAAGATTTATGTTAAACATAGTGTAGAGAAATTCTGTGATAAACGCATGTAATGTGGGCAGTGCAATATGTAGGTGGGGCTTTGTGCGGGTGTGGATTGAGTGTGGGCTGGGACACAGGGGGCCCTATGATATCCTATTGCCCGGGGGCCCCATGAGCTGTCAGTCTGTCCCTGCTGACTTGAGTATCTTTACATGACAGTTTAGAATGATACCTAAAAATCTTTGCAGTCGGAAATCTTGAGCCTGTCTTTGCCCAAACCTCCTTTTGAAAATGCTAATTGCATTGCTCTAGTCATCTCAGCCAGCACTGAAATTAACTTGGTATACTTAACGCAGTTTTACTCTTACTTTGACAAAGCAGTTGTTTTATTTCTGTAAAAAAGGTTAAAGTTTCAAGAAGTTTGTAAAAGGGCTATAGACTAATTGTGTGCAGGAGTAACAAACATGTAATAATATGAGATATGTTGATGACCATGAGGGTAGGGGGAACGCAATAGCGCCCACTACCTATGGGATTAGGGACAAGACAAATAACAGTTTAATACATAATTTAAATTTCAGTTAATTTATTGGTCACTTACCTGTCAGCTGACTTTTAAACTTCTAGAAATTTCTACAGTTGATCAGGTGATCCAACGAACCTATAAAAACAAAGAAGAGGTTATAAAAGCATCCAAACCAACGAATTTTACTCAGAACAATGGCTGCAGCAGAAGAAAAAGGCACCCCTGCGTTGTTCTCTCACTTGCCGTGAATTCTTTGCTGTGTCAGCTGATGGAGAGGGCCTCTGCTCCAGATGGTGATGTCTGGATGAGATCCTGCTTATCTTCTGGCTCTTCCATGGCTTCACGGGCTCCTCTCCCCCCTCCTTTCAAAGCTGTTGTCCCAGGTTTTCCTCCTTTTTCGAAAGCCTTGTCGCCTGTCTCTCCAGCGCCTTCCCCTTCACTCCCCCTTGTTCCTCCGTCCCATACTATTCCTTCTTCCTCTTTTGCTGTGGCACCCCTGCGTTGTTCTCTCACTTGCCATGAATTCTTTGCTGTGTCAGCTGATGGAGAGGGCCTCTGCTCCGGATGGCGATGCCTGGATGAGATCCTGCTTATCTTCTGGCTCTTCCATGGCTTCACCGGCTCCTCTCCCCCCTCCTTTCACAGCTGTTGTCCCAGGTTTTCCTCCTTTTTCGAAAGCCTTGTCGCCTGTCTCTCCAGCGCCTTCCCCTTCACTCCCCCTTGTTCCTCCGTCCCATACTATTCCTTCTTCCTCTTTTGCTTATACAACGGCTTCTCCTCCTCCTGTGCAGCCGCTTAATCCTTCCTCCTCTGTTTCTCCGAATGGCAGCTCTTCGGTTCCGACAGGATCGCTTGTCTCCGGCCCTCCTGCGTCATCCATCAATCAGCTAGTCACTGAAGGCGATGCAGGAGCATGCACAGTTCCAACCGGACGCCCGTGGAGATTGAAAAATTTTTGCGGGAGCCAGCCTCCTGCAAAAAAGACGAGAATTGAGGGTAAATTTAAAAAATCTTTACTCTCTCATTCTCCCCTTTCTGTACCATTAAAAGAAAATGCTTTAATAGATAATGCATCTTCTAGAATTGTTAATAAGTCTCTGTGTCAGCAGCCTATACAATTTAATGATCATACATTGCATGGAAATGATTCTATTACGAATGCTGTTAATTCTTCTGCTGGCAAAAATGTTGCATGTCTATCTGAATCAAGCTCATCTTCGTCTCTGTCTTTTACCAATGCTTCGAATATGGTTTCTTTGCCTTTTGTTCATTTGCCAGATCCTGTAATTCATTCATCAACTGCTGCTGACATTTCCATGGAATCCACTGAACAAGCTGCGTCTTCATCTGACACTGTACAGGTCAATAATTCTGGTGAGTCCGAACAATTGCGTTCGTTATTATTGTCTTTTAATTCCTTTACTGACTATTTTAAACGCTGTATTAGTAATTTGCCTTCTAGCTCCGAAAATTTGTTATTGCAAGCTTGGAAAGATGTTGATACGTCTGCTTCACATGCAACCAACGCATACTTTATCGCTTGTAGTGCCTTCCTTTTCAGTGACCGAACGTGTCTCTATTCCTTTGGTCCCCGAGAGTTGTTTCAAAGAAGCATTATGCCGCGTACACACGATCGGACTTTACGACAGACTTTGCTCGGCGGACTTTACGCCGAATTTTGTCGGCTCCTTGCGCCGGACTTAAAAAGGGACGGACTTGGACACACACGATCACTGCAAAAGTCCGCTGGTTTGGAACGCGGTGACGTGCAGCACATACGACGGGACTATAAAAAGGAAGTTCAAGCCCCACTACGGCACCCTTTGGGCTCCTTCTGTTAATCTCGTGTTTATCTTGTGTTAGTAGAAGTTTGGTTAGAGATGATTCGCTATTTTCACACTTCAGCTTATTTCGATCATTTTCTGCTGTTCAGTTTGTTCTTGTGAGGTTTGTATCTGCTTTTCAGTGTGTGTTGGTCAGTTCGTAACCTGCCTAGCAGGCCGTTCTGGTCCGCTCGTTCCTGATTTATAGGTCGTTCTTCATAGGCCTTGCTGTTCTTCAGTGCGTTTGTCATAAGTTTGTTCGTTTGACCAGCCGACCGTTTTGAAGCCATGTCGCGTGGACGTACTCGTTCTCGAGTTCGTGCTGCGTGGGGACTTGGTGTTGGGGTTAATACTTTGACCCGAGTCCAGTCCATGAACAGGGCGAGGAGGAGTTCATGGATGAAGAATTGGTTGCGCCAGCGTGACCAATTCTCGCATATGCCTTTGCTCCGTGAGCTCCGTGAGAATAATCCTGAGGATTTCAGGGATTATCTCCGGATGACGGACCCCGTTTTTGAGCGTCTGCTGGCTATGCTGACCCCCTATATCAGCAGGCAGGATACCTGCATGAGGCAAGCCATCAGTGCGGAGCAGAGGCTAGTTGCCACTTTACGTTACTTGGCGACTGGGAGAATTCTTCAGGACTTGAAGTTCTCAACAGGCATCTCCCCCCAGGCTCTGGGGATAATAATCCCAGAGACTTGTTCTGCCATCATTCAGGTCCTGCAGAAGGACTATATGAAGGTAAGTTTTATCCTTTAACATTACATGATATGTATTAAATGTTTGCTAATGTATTGTCTAAATGTCCTCGTTACCTAATTACCATGCTTGGAATATGCTGTGAATGTCCCCATTATCTTCATGCATGCCTGTTTTTTTGACATTAATCATTTATTGCCCTACATGCATATTTACATTCAATAACCTCCCCACCATGCAATCCTGGGTCCATTTATATCTCTAGCCTATAGTCCCTTAGAACAATGTATATTGTCAGCTCCATTGTACTGTTTGACCCTCCCCCACCCCCTCAAATGTTTGAAACTGTCAGATGTGTTTTTGACCCTAATTAGAACCCCTTCCCCACCCCCTCAAATATTTGAAACTGTCAGGTGTGTTTTTGATCCTAATTAGAACCCCTCCCCCACCCCCCTCAAATGTTTGAAACTGTCAGGTGTGTTTTTGACCCTAATTAGAACCCCTCCCCCACCCCCTCAAATGTTTGAAGCTGTCAGGTGTGTTTATTAACCTAATTAGTACCCCTCCCCCACCCCCTCAAATGTTTGAAACTGTCAGGTGTGTTTTTGACCCTAATTAGAACCCCTCCCCCACCCCCTCAAATTACAAACACACATAATAATAATGTTTGACTGCTGTTGTTCACTAATGTTTTTGTGTAATCTGATATCCAAGTTATGTTTAAAAGTACTTATCTTAATTTTTTATTTTTTTCACTCCACAGTTTCCTTCCTGTACACAGTAATGGCAGACTGTGGCCTCCCAGTTCGCTGACCATTAGGACTTTCCCAACCGTGTCGGGGCGATTGACGGAAAGCATGTCGGCATTGTGCCACCACCCCATTCGGGGTCTTATTTCTATAACTACAAGAGGTTCCATAGTGTAGTTTTGATGGCGGTGGTCTTGGCACATTTGGACTTTGTGTTTGTGGATGTGGGGAAGAACAGCCGGATGTCTGACGGAGGAGTGTTTGCACAGACCGAGCTGTGCCAGCATCTCCAGACTGGTGGCCTGGGATTGCCACCTGATGACCAGAATGTGGATGGACTCCCCTCAGTTTTTATCGCTGATGAAGCGTTTGCTCTCGGTGAGCATTTGATGAGGCCGTTCCCCCAAAGGACACTCACCCCTGAGATGAGGGTATTTAATTACTGGATGGCCAGAGCAAGAAGAGTTGTGGACAATGCCTTTGGGATTCTGGCCAGCCGGTTTCGTTTGTTCCTTTCAGCCATAAATCTGGCGGACTATAAAATTAATCACGTCATACTGGCTTGCTGCATAATCCATAACTTTTTACGAAGACATTCGGCTACATATATTACCTCTGTTGGGCCTGAGGCCGAACACTGACAGGCCTGGAAATTGGCCATATTAGCTTGGCCCCCCGAACCGCACGTCAAGTGCGTGAGCGATATGTGAATTATTTTAATGGTCGGGGGGCCATTGCTATTCAACAAGAGCTTTAATTTTTACAAAAAAAAAATTTGGATAAAATATCTTGTTTTTCTTCTTGTTTGCATTTAGTTTGGTCTGTCTCCTAGTGCACTTGTAGTAGTGGCAAGTGCATTTACCTTTAGTTAATAAGGCCCTTTGTCACTGTAACCACACAAAAATTTGCAAAACATATTATTGAGAAATAATCAGCCACACACATTGTAGTAGTAAAAACATTTTACTGTGTGCACATTGAAAGGTGCATTTTTTGAAACATTTTTTGTTTTTTTTTTGTTTTTTTTATTTTAAAAAACTGTTTGTTTGTTTTTTGAACGTTATTAAAGGCATATTTAAACAAAAATAGACCTTGTTTCAAATCTTAAAATTCACAACAGTGTTTTGAAAAACATACAAAAAAATAAAAGAACTTACAAAGTTCAACATTTTAATAATGGTGCTGGTGATGTCACCCTTGTAAATCGTTAATTTTTAAGATGCTCAAAATTGAGCATTATAAAAGGGTCAAGTCAACATGTGCTATCTCCCATCATGGGTGAGCAATGTATGTGTTTTGTGTGTGCAATCCCTTTGTTCCTCTCACCACTAAATAATTTTGAGGATGAAGGGGTTGCAAACACAAAACAAGTACATTGATATCCCATGATGGAAGATAGTACATGATGACACACCGTCTGCATCATAAAAAATCTTTTTGAAGGAAAAAACTCTAAAAAAATATTTGAAGAAGAAACAAACTTCACAAGGAAATGAAGAACATGATTGATGTTTTTAGGCAAAATGTTATTATATTCTGCCCAAACCATCAATCATGTTCTTCATTTCCTGTTGCATGGAGTCCAGGCGAAGTTTCATGCTGTGAATTTGGTCACGCATTTGATCAATTTGGCAATTCCACAGCATTATCTGGCCAATCAGTCTTTGGGCACTGTCTGTGCTGAATGGCTCTGCCGCTTGACCTTCCACAACCAGAAGCTCACCTAAAATGTGTGTAAAAAAAAAGGGTTAAAATATGCACGCCTAAATACATTACCTTAAGCTGGGGTGTCAGTCACTCACTTGGTGGGGTTGAAAGCTCGCATACTTCCTCCACCTCTCCTTCCTCCAGCTTGTCGGGTGGGCGTGGTCTTGGGTTTGGGCTATCTTCAGCCTCAGGCTGGTGACTTGGGGGGGTCCTGGGATCCTTGGACTGGTGTCTGAGTCTTTTCTCCCCTATGATAATTCAACAAAAGGTATAGTTAAAACACAGTGATATTTTATATTTTTAAAAATAATCTGAAACGTTGGTTATGAGTTGTGGACAATTGCCTTTTTTTGTCCTCAAAAATTTAGAAGACAGGATGAACATTACCTATGAACAACAATTATAAACAATACACATTTTCATGCAAGTTTCACAGATGCAGACACCTCAATGATCTCCTATGTGTATTACCCCTCAAAAATTTCTTTATGGTCACATAGTACACTAGTGCTCGTGAGTCCAGATGTGGAGCCAGCTGCTGTGTCCTGTCCTTACATTACACTGAATCATTTTTGAAAAAGCATTATATTTTCCAACACATCTACACCACATCAACAAATTTTGGGAATAAGAAAAATTATCAAGGCCTAAATGTATATGTCCAACCCTGTACCATCGTATTTGGCGAAAAAAACCCGTCATTTTCTTTAGTATCATATGTCTTTTACAAAGAACGGTCTTTACGAACGATGCTGTATAAACGAAAAAAATATGGATCAGCATGCAAGTTAAGTATCTCAATAGGAAAACACAACAAGTACTTAATTTTTTTAAGCAGCTTCTTTATTCGCCAATATTGCTCTGGCTCCCGACTTTTGATGTCAGACCACCGCTTCCTCAATTGTTCTTTCGACCGTTTAGTGCCAAATTTAGCTTCTAGAGCGGTGACAACTGAGGACATTATTTTGTCCTTATGCATATTCGGTTGTGTGTACGGTCCTTTTTTGCCATCGTAATCCTCCCTTCTCAATATGGACACCATCTCCACCATTTCTTCAAAAGCCATGTTGGTGGCCTTATATCTCCTCCGGGATGTGGATGGTTGTGGCTCCGGGCTTTCCTCCATGCTACTTCCACTGATTCTCTCCGCCATCTTTCTCTATCTACTCCCACTGTGCAACGAAGAGTGAAGGGGCAGGAACAAATCGTACTAAAGAACGTCAGGGGCGGGCGACGCAGGCGGAGCATGACACATGCGCAGTGTATATAAAGCTATTACGATGGCCTACGTAAGTCCGTGCGGAAGTAGCAAGCGTCAGAAACGAAGGTGTGATTAAACGTGGGAGTGTGTGTGTATATGTGTCCCCTAGATTCTTCACAAAATAATCCTGGGAGTTCTGACTGACATTACAATTTTGATCTTGTGTCTTGTCTTCCAGCAACAATGAATCCCTTTAAAGAGGCTGATTTTTTGTCGAGATTTATCGATTTATATCAGGAAAACAAAAACCTGTGGGAGGTCAAACACCCACTATATTTCAATCGAGCTGTAAGGAAGGCAACACTGGGCACACTTTTAGAATTTGTAAAGACTCGAGTCCCCCAGGCAGACCTCAAGTTTGTGGACAAGAAAATTGGTATCTTGCGAAACATGTATAAGTGGAAACACAATAAAATCCAGGAGTCGCTCAGATCCGGAGCAGCAGCCGACCAAGTTTATGTACCCAAGTTGTGGTACTACCACAAAATGCGATTCCTGGATGACCAGACAGAAGCCAGGCAATCACTTTCGACCCTTCCCCCCACCCTTCCCCCCACCCTTCCCTCCAGCCTTCCCCCCCACCCTTCCCTCCAGCCTTCCCCCCACCCTTCCCTCCAGCCTTCCCCCCACTCTTCCCTCCAGCCTTCCATCCACCTCCACCCCAGCTGAGGAGTCCCAGGAAGAACTGGGCCTTTTCAGCCTTGATGAAGTGGATGCGCCCAGCTTCAGCCAGGTATCCTTTTTTGGGGAATTTGTGATTGTGTAAATGTTATTAATGATGTTAACGTGTCAAATTTGTAAGTGCTTCATAAAAAATTACTTCATCACAAATATTAATATGTAGACATATCACTAGACAGTAGTGGCCAAAAATATACTTCTGCATAGGTGTGCGCAGCCTCTTGCATTAGGGTGTGCACCCCAAAGCTCAAATACATATGCATGTGTATATGTACTGATGGTGTCAGTAGGGCAGTGGACAGTGTCATTATTTTTATTTTATTTTTAAATAAATTATTGTATTTTGTAACAATTTTTTGGTGGATGAAATATCAGTGGTCTAAACAGGGGGGAATATGCACAACACAAGGCGAGTAGGGTGTGCCCAGGCACACCTGGCACACCCTGTGTGCACGCCTATGTACTTCAGATATTGTTGATCAGCTGGAATAATGGTGGGGTCAAATAGCTAGCCTTTAATATTTGTAGAGAATTACATTTGCAAGTCATGAGCTGAAAATTGTGTGTGATTGCGTAACCCAAAATTACAACTATGTCCTTTTTTTTGACACAGGATGACCTCAGCCAGGAGGAGGCCTTGACCAGTGGGAGAGAGGAGGAGGCCTTGCCCAGTGGGAGAGAGGAGGAGGCTGTGGCTGGGCCCAGTAGAAGCCGCACGGAGTGTCAGGTGCCTCCCCTCCGCATTCTCACCAAAAGGCCCAGAAGAATGACCCAAACTGAGGAGGAATCCCTAGCCCTCATTCGTGAAGCCAGCCAAATCCTCAGCACACCACCCAATGCAGAGGAGGCTTATGGGACATATATGGCCACCAGATTGCTGGAATTGGAAAAGGGGCAACGCCTCCTCTGTGAGGGTTTAATTTTTCAGGCCTATCAGAAGGGCTTGAGAGGGGAGCTTACTGCTACAACCTATCTAGCAGATGAAGCCACTCCTCCTCCTCCTCCTGCCCCAAGTACACCACCATAGGCCCAGCCTCTGAGGAAGGCTGCAGAGAAGCGTGGAGGGAAGGCTACAGAGAAGCGTGCAGGGAAGGCTCGACGGAAGACTCGAAAGTGATTGCCTGGTTTCTGTCTGGTCTGACTGTGCTCCCTAGTCGCAAGATACCAATTTTCTTGTCCTAAAACTTGATGTGTGTCCTGGGGGACGAAAGGCTTCACAGATTCTAAAAGTGTCTCCAGTGTTGCCTTCCTAATTTTTTGTTAACCCAAATAAATGGATTTTTTAGTTACCTTACATTATTGACTATGTGTTTTGAGTCCAAAACGACATTTTGTTTGGGAGTAGGCAGGTACAGGTCAAAAAAGACTATGGGGTTGATTTAATAAAAGCAAATAGACTGTGCACTTTGCAGAGGGCAGTTGCCCTCTGCAAGTGCAATTGCCCCAGAGCTTAGGAAATGAGGTAAGGCTTGACTTTGCAAAGAGTACCCAATCCTGTGCAAGGAAAATTCAAAAATCAGCATTTTTGCTTGCACATGATTGGATGATGGAATTCAGCAGAGCTTCTGCTCATTTACTAAGCTCTGGAGCAACTGCTCTTGCAGAGGGCAACTGCACTTTGCAAAGTGCACAGTCTTTTTCCCTTTAGTAAATCAATCCCATGTGTGTTTTTTCCAAAAGGCAAAATCTTTTCTAAAATCAAGTGCAAAGTACTAATGAAAATTGCACTTCAGAAATTGCACTGCAAGTGCACTTGTTGGAAGGGCAGTCGCTGAAAATCTAAGGGGAAGAGCTGAAATGAGGGGAAACTCTGCTGATTTTATCATACAATCATTTGCAAGAAAAAGGTTTTATTTTTTTGGGGTTCCTTGCATGTGCCCCTCGGATCCACAGCGAAGGCACTTCAAAATGCTCTTTCTGTGCAATTCCAGGTAGAATTTGCACTTGTAGTGAAAAATGAATTTGCCTTTGGAAAATAAACCCCCCTATGTCTAATTAACAAGGGACACCAACCTCATTAAGGTTCATTAAAACAACACAAAATATTAAGGTTATTGTGGTAACTTGAAACTACAAAAAAAAAAAAAAAAAAGTTTGTATAATTTAGCACACATTGTAAAATAGATAGTGTTTAAATCTAAAAAAAAAAAAAAAAAAGAGTCCAAAATCTAATTTAATACTTTATTTATGGAGATCTGGCTTTTTAAAAAATATCATATTAGTCATGGCATGGGGATAAATCATGAAGAAAGTACTTTGTGAGAACTCTGTGAATAAAAAGCAACCAAACAACTTCATTCCTCTCGCAATATAAAGAAAAAAAAAAAAACGCTGTATTAAAAGATCACAGAAGAGGAATGTGCTAGCTTCAATACGAAGGCTAGTTTTACCAGATCGAGCGCTTCCGTCTTGTAATTGCTTCAGAGCATGCGTCAGTTTGAGTTCGTCGGACTAGCACACAGACGACCGTTTTGTCCGCTAGAAAGAAGAGTCCGTCGGATAGATTTAAAACATGTTTCAAATCTAAGTCCGTCCAACGGACGGACTTAGATTTGTTTGTTTGAGCAAACAAAGTCCGCTGGAGCCCACACACGATCGAATTGTCCGACGAAATCCAGTATGCCGGACCAAGTCTGCCGTAAAGTCCAATCGTGTGTACGCGGCATTAGTTTGCAAAGTCTCCCCTCTTGGTTTTCATTTATCAGCCTCAATTAAAGAAAGAATCTGGAGAGGCGATTACATTGACCTTCTTTCTCTCCTTCCTTCTTTTAAAGAAAATCGTTTAGATAAAAGGGACTCTGATAAATTTGATGATTAAAAACGCAAACATGTGCCTCATTCTTTCAACAACTGGCTTCAGGCATTCTGTATATATGCTAGTGTCATGGGCGAAAAACACCCAGAATTGTGTTGTGGACTGTTTCAACACGTTGACATAATTCTCGAAGCATTTAAAAAATTTTCAGATTTGGCATGATTTTATTATGACGAGTCATTCCGGCAAAAGTTGGCGATTCATAAAAATCTAAAATGGAGTTCTAAAGATGTAGGCTTATGGCTGAATCTACTGATTCCGAGAAAAACTTTGCCGCCTTCTCTCCCTTCACAACAAGCGCCTTTTAAAAAGGGCTTGTGTTTTGGTCTTAATGAAGGGCAATGTAAATTGCCTAACTCTTGTCGCTATAAGCATGAATGTGCTACGTGCGCAGGTTCTCATCCCGCTAATCGCTGTTTCAAAAAATTGTCTCAGGTTGTTCCTTCTCATTCTAGGGATAATTTTCGTTCTGGCAATTACCCCAGTGAAACTAGCCGAAATGTTACCATTTCTACAAATTTGGCCAGATCGTCAGAAAGCGGGTCTCATTCTCGATGGCTTTTCTCATGGTTTTCGGTTGCCAGTTTTTGAGGGTACAGGTTGTATCCATCATGACAATCTCCCTTCAGTTTGTCGATTTCCTGCTGTAGTGGCTGATAAAATTTCTAAAGAAATTGTTGAAGGTAGAGTTGCTGGCCCTTTTCTTTCACCACCTTTTTCAGATTTTAGGGTTTCGCCTCTCGGTTTGATACATAAAAAAGGCAAAAATAGTTTTCATTTAATACACCACCTATCATTCCCTGTCGGTTCTTCTCTTATCGATTGTATTGACCCATTTGAGAGTTCCGTTTCTTATGCGTCGTTTGATGATGCCCTTTCGAAAATTTGTTTAATTGGTCAATCTGCTTTACTTGCTAAGGCTGACATTAAATCCGCTTTCCGTTTATTGCCTATTCATCCTATGGCTTTCAGCTCCCTTTGGTTTTTATTTTAATGAAGTTTATTTTTTCGATAAATGCCTTCCTATGGGCTGCTCATTATCCTGTAAATATTTTGAGGCCTTTGCTTGCTTTCTCGAATAGACAGTCTCATTTCTATCTGATTCTGATAGCTTGTTACATTACTTGGATGACTTTTTGTTTATAGGTCCAGCCGATTCTTCTCATTGTCTGTATTTGCTTAGTGAATTCCTTGTCACCTGTAGGCGTTTTGGCATTCCACTTGCGGAAGAGAAATCTGTTTGGCCTACTACCAGTCTCGAGTTTTTGGGCATTACCATAGATACTTCACTGATGGAATGTCGTCTCCCTTCTGCTAAAATTACACGATTGCGCGCTTTGGTTTCTTTTGTCATTTCTCGACCTAAGGTTACAGTTCGTACCTTACAGTCCTTATTGGGACTGCTCGCTTTTGCTACTAGAAATTTTACCTATCGGTCGGGTTTTTTCTGAAAGGTTGTACAAAGCATTAGTAGGTTTTAGGTCACCTTTTCACTTTGTTCGGATTACTTCGGATTTAGTTTCTGATTTATTGATTTGACATGAATTTTTGTCTTCTTATAATGGCAGTTATATTTGGCAAAGTCCTTTTTGTGATTCCTCTACTCTTTCATTATTTACTGATGCTTCCGGTTCGGTCGGTTATGGAGCCTATTGGTGCGGCAAGTGGTCTATGGACTTTTGGCCTACTTCATGGGTTGATCACGGTTTAACAAAAAATGTGGTTCTGCTTGAGATCTTTCCTATTTTAGTCGCCCTTGAACTCTGGGGTGATCGTCTTCGGAATTCACGTATTTTCTTTCATTCAGACAATAAAGGTGTTGCGTTTGCGATAAATTGTTTAACATCTAAATCTTTACCTGTTTTAGCAGTATTAAGAAGATTAGTTTTCAAATGTCTTGCCTTTAATTTATGGATTAAGGTTAAGTATGTTCCAGGCTCCATTAACAATATTGCTGATTCCTTATCCCGTTTTCAGCTGGATCGATTTCGCAGTTTGGCACCAGATGCGGACATTTTGGGTTCTCCATGCCCGGAACATTTGTGGTCGGTGGTTTGTCCTCCATGACTTCTGCTATCTCAAGTTCTTTGGCTCCTTCCACGTGAGCGCAATACAACGCCGCGTGGTCTCTATGGAGCTCCTTTTTACATTCTGCTAATGTTCCTGTTCACTATTTCTCTGAATTGTTGGTTTTGGCCTTTCTTGATGAGTTAATGAAAAGATCCTATTCTTCTTCTCATTTGACTAAAATTTTGGCGAGTATTTCCTTTTTTAATAATATGAGAGGTCTTCCTCCGTGCTCGCATTTCTTTTCTGTTAAACAAGCCCTGAAAGGGTACCGTAAAAAACATTTTAGAGTTGACGACAGAGTACCGATTACTTCTGACATTTTACATCGTCTGTTGCTTGCCTTGACCGTCATTTGTTATTCGGATTATGAATCCCTTCTTATGAATGTTTCCTTTTGCCTGTGTTTCCTCTGAGCTTTTCGCATTTCAGAATTACTTGCGAAGTCGAAGTCTTCTTGCAATGGCCTTTTAATTTCTGACGTTTTTATGCATAATGATTGCATCAGAATCTTGTTGGGCTTCAGCAAAACCGATCAATTAGGGAAGGGTCGTTGGATTGTCATTCACAGAATGGCTGATTCTCCATTGTGCATCCTTTCTTTACTATTGAAATATTTGCTGTTGCGACCTGACGGACGTGGCCATTTGTTGTTACACAGTTCTGGTCTTCCACTTACGCAATACCAGTTCAAGGCAATTTTGCGTAAATGTCTTTCCTATGTAGGCTTGGGTCACTTGCATATTACATCGCATTCTTTTAGAATCGGAGCAGCTAACGCAGCTTCACAGTTAGGTTTGTCGTCTCAAGCTATCAAAAATCTGGGAGGTTGGAAGTCCGACTGTTTCAAGTCTTATGTCAGGCCTAATCTATGTTTTTTCTAACTTCCTTTTAGGGCACTACTGTCATGTCTGGATTGTAGGACATTCATTCGTCTATTGGGCAAAAAGGAGAGCTTTATTGAGATGCTACGGTCTCAACTTGAGTCTTGACACCTCGTCTTACAAAGTTTCTTGGTTTGGCTACAGAGCCATGTCCTGGTTCAATCTACGTCCTGCTCTTGATAATCTATTTGCCTCTTTACCTACTCCATCTATTATTGTTTTTCATCTATCTGGAAATGATTTGGGTTCTTCTAAAACTTTGGATTTGTTGGCTCAAATTCAAACAGATCTTTTACATCTTCATACTGTTTTGCCTTCCACTGTTTTAATCTTCTCTGAAATTGTTCCAAGATTGCTTTGGTTAACTAATCCAGACTTTTCATACTTGGAAAAGATCTGTAAAAGGGTTAATAGATTAGTAGCAAAATTTATGCTGACCATTGATGGACTATCCTTCCGCCATGTTGATCTGGAAGGGGGTTCGCCTGGTCTCTATCGTTTTGACCTGGTCCATCTTTCAGATATCGGCTGTGATATTCTCAATTTGGATTTTAATACATGTGTAGAATTGGCCGTGGCCCGGGTGGGGTGCCAGGCTCGTGTTAATTAGGCGAGCCTGGCGTATGGGATAGTGGTTTTGTTATTGTTTGGTTGGTTCGAGCTTTTAAAGCTGAACCATTGGTATTTATAATCTATGAATGGTTATAAATGTTATATCGTCAAAGTAAAATGTATTGGTAATTATTATTGGTTATTTATATCGTCATACCAGTAATAAAGGGCCCCGGCCATTCATACCACATAATAAGTCTATTGGTTTTATTATATTTTAAAGTATAAGTTGAATAATATTTGGCCTCTAATCCCATCATTATTGCTACTACAACTCTTATTTTTTTTACTTACTAATAGCCCACTTCCTTCAGTACTTCTTCGCTGTGGGTGGGAGGGCTTAACATTTATACTGAATCCCTGATAAATGAGATGGTGAAAAAGACAGATTAAATACTGCAAATAGACTAGCTAATGTAGCACCCTCTACCAGAAGGTAGGTGCTAGTAAGGGTTGTTTTACTAGGTTTATACAACACAGCCCAAATTTAGGCAGGCTTATGCTGTGCACTAGACCTGTCTGTTTTGATTCTGGGGCTTGGAGTGTTTAGAGCAGCAGTGGGTGTGACCACCTGTGCTCCAGTCTGAGGCGCCTCCCCTGCTTGCAGGCAGAATGTTCTGGAAGAGGAGGCTGGAACTAGAGCTGGAGTGGCAGGCAGCATATATGGGAGCTCTGACCAATCCCAAACTGGCATTGGCAGGAGGCGGGCCTCCGATAAATGCTGAGGTGACATGCTGCTGGGGAGGAGAGTCGACTGAGTGAAGTGAGGAATGGAGTGCTAGACAGCCACAGGACCGCACCCCCATCTGGGGGAAATCGGGGAGTGGGATCGCAGGAGAAGGCCTGGGGAAAGCTATGACAGATCATTGCCTTCACATGGTCGCTTGCAATGTCTCTGTTACCACACGGTTGGTGGCAGGGAGCTCCTGGAGCAGAGAGAGCAGGAGAAGCTGTTGTTACGCATGGTCCAGGCAAATTCCTCATCATAGACTCAGGGCTGGAAGGTTGGAAGATGGGTGAGTGTTACCACAGTGGATGGCGGAGGTGCCAGGGAGTCTGTGAAGGGAACTCTTTAGTACACTAAAGGAGTCTGCATCAATACACACGGTGGATGATGGAGAATCCTGGATCAGGGAAGAGACTGTGGGTATGTGTGTCAAATCAGTGTGGCCGGGGAAGACGTGATTTTCTAGTTGGACTGGCTGGGAGCAGTAGTCCATTTCCTAGAACATAGACTTTAACCTACTAGGCCTCCGGGGAGAGGTTCTGCGGGTCTCAGGCCTAGTAGTAGCAAGTCACCAGAGCCAGTAGAGGGGCTTATTCAGAGTGAGTTCTTCATACCCATTTGAAGAGGATGTGTTATACCCTAATGTAACTACAAGTTTTGCAGGAGGAAACCAAGAGTGCAAGGAGCAGCAAGTTTGGGCTGGTGGTGAAGAGAACTAAGACCATTACTTTTACACCGTCAAAATTGATGTTTCTGTCCCTCACAGGTGATTGATGGAGAACTCTTAGTTAACAGTAGTCTGCATGGAGATGCAGGGAGCAATAGTCTGCATAGGAGATGCAGAGGGAGTAACAGTCTGCAGGGAGCTGCAGGAGAAGATTTCTACTTAGTCAAGTGTGCACATTCTATCTTCAGGCTCTAAACAGATCAAAGTATATTGAAACCTGTAAATATAATGGCAATGATTTATCCTATGGGCATCCCATATCCCAATCCCTATCCAAGTTGTACCCCCCAATAAAACAACAAAAGCAAAGCTCGCAAATGACTGTTCATTGTCTCTGGAAAAGATGTATGAAGTCTGGCAGTGGGGTGATTTGGCGGATTGTTTGTTACTTAGTAGTGCTGACACCATGGCTACACTAGCTAAAACCACTAAAACAAACTAAAAGTTAATTCTTTGAACCGATGCCTCCTCTTCCTTGACAACGTCTATCCACAGCAGAAGGCCCTGGTAGTGAAGTGACTATGATGATAGTTCTCAAATTACAGTCCTTGATTTTGAAATCCTTAGGACCAGTGACAATATAGAGGTCACCTGGGGAAGACCCATCAAAAATGTTGCTATGGGGCCCCATTATCTGTAGTTATGCCCCTACCAGGAACAAATCTTTAGGTAAGGACTTCCATCTTTAGTTGACATCCGTGATCTTTATATTTAATCCTGGTTAGCGACTTAGAAGTATTGAAGCCAGTTGGTCATTATAGCCAGGGAGCTAACATTTTCAAAGAACCTCCGTGTTGCTCTACTGTCTATATTTAAAGGGTAACTCCACTTTTGTGGGGAAAAAAATAGCAAATAAAAAAAAATAATATTGCATATACAATTGAAACACGAGTTATATTGTAATTAAATGTTGTTAAAAATTACATTTCCATTTCAATTTGCAGCACTGTATTTTTCTGTAAAATGCAATATGGCAACCTGGTGGCGTTCTGAACACAGATGGTGTGTAGAACGTCCCCCAGAAATGTAATTTCCTGCTTGTGTGAATGGCTTACTGATTTTTCCAGAAGTCTGCACCAAGATACAAATCAGATTTTGAGCATCCCCTGCGAAAAAAAATGGTCATTTTTGGTGAGATTCTCTCAAATAGAAATCACATCTAAAGGGATGCAGACCCTGCAGGTGCAGCAGCTGATTGATAATTATAAGACCACTCTTATACAGTTCCACTTTTTAACATGGACACAGACAAACAAACAGCTATTTCTTCAGAATAACAAAAAGTAGGAATCTGCAACAAAGTTTGTTAAAATTCCTACAGTGTACATAGATCACCCAGAGGGGAATGTTTTTTTCTCAACAAAAGTGGAATTACTCTTTAACCACTTCCGGACCTCCCCACGTACATGTACTGCCGCCGACCAGGCCCTTCAGCACAACATCATGTACCTGTACGTCATTTACATTTCCAGGTCTGGGGCGCACATGCGTGCCGCCGGCGACCGGCTCTCACTGTGACTGGACAGCGGGTCCGGCGAACTTGATGTTAGCCAGCACCTGGCGATCATTCCCAAGAGAGGCAGAACAGCGGTCTGCCTATGTAAACTAGGCAGATCGCTGTTCTGTCAGAGTGGAAGATTGAGATCCTGTATTTCTGCTAAGCAGGAACATGGATCTCTGTCTTCCCACAGTCAAAGCACCCCCCACACAGTTACAAAGCACTCCCAGGGAACACATTTAACCCTTTGATCGCCCCTGATGTTAACCCCTTCTCGGCCAGTATCAATAATACAATGACAGTGCATATTTTTTAGCACTGATCACTGTATTAGTGTCACTGGTTCCCGAAAAAGTGTCAAAGTGTCACTTAGTGTCCGATTTGTCCTCCGCAATGTCGCAGTCCCGCTATAAGTCGCTGATCGCCGTCATTACTAGTAAAAAAATAAATAAAAAATTCCATAAAAATATCCCATAGTTTATAGACGCTATGCGCCAACCAATCAATATATACGCTTATTGCCATTTTTTTTTACTAAAAACATGTAGCAGAATAGACATTGGCCTAAATTGATGAAGAAATTAGATTTTTTTACATTTTTGCATATGTTTTATAGCATAAAGTAAAAAAAATTGTTTTTTTTTTTTCAAAATAGTTTTTAGCGCAAAAAATAAAAAAACACAGAGGTGATCAAATATCATCAATTTGTGGAAAAAAAGGACGTCAATTATATTTAGGTACAGCGTCGCACGACCGCACAATTGTCAGTTAAAGTAACGCAGTGCCGTATCGCAAAAAATGACCTGGTCATGAAAGGGGGTAAACCTTCCGGAGCTGAGGTGGTTAAATATATATTTCTCCTTAAAGGACCATTGCCAAAATAAAATAAAGGCAAAGATCACTGTAGTGATCATACTTTAAATGAAAAATGTTATGCAGAGTTTAAGCCTTGTACACGCAGTCTGATTGTTGGACGACTGAGCGTCTGATTTTTGTTAAAAGAGCGTGTGCAGGATTTTGTCCAGCATACTAACTACCTGCAAATTGTCGTTTGACAAACACGAACGTAGTGACGTACTATGAGAGTATAAAGAGGAAGTTAATTTCTCAAGCGCCACCCTTTGGACCCCTTCTGCTAATTTCTGGGAAAAGTTTGGTTTTGTAAACTACTGTTCATAATCTAGAATTAACATTTGTGACGTGGCAATTGATGGAATGTCAAAATTCTCATCTTCATTAATGGGATAATAATGAAGCTGCTTTGCATGTAGTTATGCCAAACATATTTTAAAAGGCATTTGTTTTGTATGATCTGAAAATCGCGATTTAACGCTCACCAAACTTCTACTAACATGAAATTAGCAGAAGGGGCCCAAAGGGTGGCTCTTGATAAATTAACTTTACCTTTATACTCTCATAGTACGTCACTACATTTGTGTTTGTCAAACGACAATTTGCAGATAGTTAGTATGCTAGACAAAATCCTGCACACGCGCTTTTGACAAAAATCAGACACTGTCGTCCGACAATCAGACCGTGTGTACGAGGCTTTAGTGCTTAGCAGTCATTTAGATGACAGATCTATGTAATCTCTCATTAAAACCTATACAAAATAAAAGTATGGTCAAAGTACAACAAGGTGCTGAGCCACAATCTCTATCTTGTCTTTACATTTTTAAATGTTTTCTTGTTTTCTAGTTACAATGTGACAGTTTTCTGAATATATATATATATATATATATATATATATATATATATATATATATATATATATTTATACACACACACACACACACATAATGAAAACCTGCAGACTCCATTCAAAACATTATTTATATCAATTTGTTACACGTCATAGTAAATCCACATTTTAGTTTTCAATACCTGAGTGAAAAATGACTTTGAAAGTATTTTAGTATCTGAGATTAATTAATTGCCATTCTCTTTTTGTAATTACACAGGATTTACTAGCAAAATGAAAATTGCTGCCCAACAACAGAAGGAAATAACTAGATTGAGTAATTGCCCTATCTTGTTGACAGCTGCTTGGAAGCCTGCGCCTACAATTGAGCTTGGCTGTCTGTTGGAGTTTGACTGAAGGTGCTAGGATCAAAGAGCAAATACATATTCCTACCTTTCTTTTATTCATGTTAAAACTTTTTGTTTTTCTGTCTCCTGTTTAATGCCACTTCTTTTTTTTTTTGGGAAAATAGTCTTTATTGAAATTAGGCATAAATTTATACAGCACATTTGAGGTCTATGCATAGATACATACAATATTATCACATGTGGTACGATTACATACATCAGCGCCTTACAAGGCTGGCATTGCATAGCAAAGATATTTCTATTGTTAATAGCTCTGTAAAGTTCTAACAGACTGAGTTGGAACGTTTATTATATAGTTGTGCGTTTTGGTTATTAGGTGTTGATATTCTTGTTTTCACGCATTACTATACACATGTCTCCCCGTCTCCCAGCCATCCGTCCCATATCCTTGAGTATTTGTGACTGTTTCCCCTGTGTTTGTAGATCAACTGCTTGTATGGGAGGGAATTGTTAACATCCCTCTTCCAGCTTGTTATGGTGGGGGTTATGTTCTGCATCCAAGTCTTAGCAATCACTTTCCTGGCCATAAACAGGACTTCAGATATAAATGTGGCTTGGTATTTATCAATATCCACGTCTGGAAGAAGACCGAGTATGCACAGTTTTGGATCCAGCACCACAGGGGAACCCATTTGGTCGTGTAAGAATTTGATCACTTGACTCCAGTATGTTTGAATAATAGTGCATTCCCAGATTAAGTGAAAGAAGCTACCCCTCTCTGCCTGGCAGTGAGGACATACTACGGGCCGTGTAGGTTGAAATTTCCTTATTATGTTAGGTGTAAGGTATGCTTGGTGAATGATGTATGTCTGTGTTAGCCTGTCAGACAGTTTTGGAGATGTTACTTTAACATTTTCTAGAATTTCCTCCCAGTCTGATTCACCAATGGCTCCTATATCTCTTTCCCATCTTGTTTTGGCTTTTTGTATCACTTCTCTAATTCTGGGTAATCTTATGGAGTAGTAAAGGTTAGATATCAATTTTTGCGAATCGGCTCCCATAATTATATCCAGGATTTGGGGATATTCCAAGATGCTACTTTCGTTTCTGAATTGAGAACGTAAGGCATGTCGGAGTTGTAGGTACTTAAAGAATAATTGTTGCGGAATAGAGTATTCTTCCTTAAGAGTTTGAAACGCTTTGGGCCTAGCGCTTGCCATTACTTGGTGCAGGTATATAATTCCATATCTGGCCCACACAATAGGGTCTGGGATTTTTTTGAGTTCCACAAGCTGGTCGTTAGCCCATAAAGGAGTGTGCGTGTGGATATTCCCTATTTTAAGTTTTTTCTGGGCCAGTCCCCATATTCGTTGATGATGTTTAAGTAACCCGTCATTAAATTGTGGACCTTTCCTATGAACCTGACCCCCTCGTAGTATAGTTTGAAGAGGGGTAGATAAGGGACTGTCTTGGCTACTCGCTACTAGTGTACTGTATCTTTGTCTTTCATTATTATGGTAGTGGTGTATATGTGACAGTTGTGCCGCTATGTAGTATTCCTGCAGATCTGGCAGAGATGTTCCCCCCATATCTGTAGGGTTTTTAAGGACATTCCAAGCCACCTTATGTCTTTGATGCCCCCAGACAAAGGTGTTCAAAATTGATTCCATTTTTTTGAAAATCCCTATGGGGATGTATAGTGGGGCATGCCATACCATGTAGAGGATCTTAGGTAGGATAATCATTTTTATGATATTTATCCTCCCCATTACTCCCAGAGGTAGTTTGGACCATGCTTGCGTTTTGGTTTTTATCATGTTAAACAATGGCTCTATGTTATTGGTTGTATATTCGCGTAAGTCTCTTGTAACCAGTACCCCTAGATATTTGATAGTGTTTACTCTGACTAATGGTAGTTCTGGGTGTATATTATTTGGGGGAAAATGGTCTATAGGGAGTATCTGTGATTTTTCCCAATTTATCCGTAGGCCTGAGAATTTCCCCATTTTGTCTATTGTGTCTAGAGCTGCTTGAAGTGATGGGCCCTGATCCGCTAAATAGAGTATCGTGTCATCAGCGTAAAGTCCGATCTTCTCTATATAGTCGCCTATTCTGAGACCCACTATGTCTATGTCAGCTCTTATAGCTATGGCCAATGGTTCCGCAGCCAGGGCATATAGCAGTGGAGAGAGGGGACACCCCTGGCGTGTGCCCCTCTCTAGGGGGAATTGCTCCGACATACAACCATTGACGAAAACCCGTGCTTTTGGTGACTGGTAGAGTATTTGTACCCACTGTATAAAATTGGGACCGAATCCATATTCCTGTAGACATTCCCATAGAAAAGGCCACTCCACTGAGTCAAAGGCCTTTGCTGTGTCTAGGGCCACCACTACTCTGGTACCTCGATTATCGTGTTGTGCTTGAATATTTAGAAAAAGTCTTCTTATATTCATGGCCGTATTTTTCCCGGGCATAAAGCCGGTTTGGTCTGGGTGTATTAAGGAAAGAATAACTTTATTTAGGCGGGATGCTAGAATTTTGGCCAGAATCTTAATATCCACTTGAAGTAGTGAGATAGGGCGGTAGGATTCGGGGTATCTGAGGTCTTTTCCTGGTTTAGGTAAAACTATTATCTGTGCTTCCTGCATTGATGGAGGGAGTGATTTATGTTCAAATATTTGTTGGTATAGTTTTTGCAATTTCGGGACTAGTATTTCAGGGAATGCAGTGTAGAATTCTAGTGGCAGGCCATCTAGTCCGGGGGCCTTGGATTTAGCTAGTTGGGACATTGCTTCAGATATATCGTCTTGGCTGATGGGGGCGTCTAGTTGCTTTGCCTGTTCTAATGTGAGTCTAGGGAATTGAATTCTGTGTAGGTGGTTTTTAATTTCTTGTGCGGAGTATATTGTCTGAGTTTTATATAAATTTCTGTAGAAGTTTAGGAATATGTCTGCTACTTGGTGTGGGTCTGTCACCTCGTCTCCCTGTGGGGTGGCTAGGGTCACCACTACTGGGGGTTTTTCATTTAAATGTGCTAAATATGCCAATAATTTACCTGCTCGCTCCCCGTGTTCAAAAATTTTTTGTTTTTTGAAAAAGACCTGTTGCTTAGCTTTCTCTATGTGCATTTGGGTTATTACTCTGGATTGTATTTGTACTTTATGGAGATTATCTGTATTGGGTTCTTGTGCGTATACCTGTTCCAGTTCCTGTAGTTTGTCAGTGGTCATCTGTAATAGCAGTTTAGAGGAGTTTTTAAATCTATTTATTCTTAGTGATAATAGTCTACTGGCTTGATTTTTGAAGTTGTCCCATGCTGCAGTATCTGAATCTGTGGTTATTAAGTTGTTTAGCATATATTGTAGTTCTTGTCCTACGCTCTCGAGATCTGGCAGGACCGATAACCAGAATGGATTCAGCCTCCACCGAGAGGCGGGCTCTGCTTTTAATAGAGATGCTGTTATCCAACAAGGTGAGTGGTCTGATAGAGCTCGTGGAGCCATACCCGACCCTGTAATTTTGGGTAGCAGTGCATTTGAGGCCATTATAAAATCAATCCTGGACATCGTGTCGCAGCTTACCGAGTGACATGTGTATGCTTTTTTAGTCGGGTTTTGCCATCTCCATACGTCTGTTAACGCGAATTCTGTAAAAAGTCTGCAGAGTCTGGTTTGGTGCGGCACAGTCCTGGACGCATCTCCCAGGTCTGGTCTGTCCAAATTTGGATTCATGGTTTGGTTAAAATCCCCCATCCAGATAGCTGGAACTGATGGGTTTTGTGCCATGAATGCCAATCCCTTCAATACTACCTCAATCGAAAAAGGGGGGGGGATATAACATGCCAGAATCAATAGGGAGTTGCCTCCTATGGTGGCGTGTAGGAAGATGTATCTTCCCACTCTATCTGATTCTAGTGCGATTAGTTCAAAGGGCACTCTTTTGGCTACTAATATCGATACCCCCCTTGATTGATTGGTATGCGTACTGTGGTATAGCCATCCTATCCATGGTTTTTTTAAGGCTACCTGCATCTGACCTGTGATATGTGTTTCTGTTAACGCTATAATATCTGCTTTTTGTGATTTTAGAAATGTTAGTGCTGCGGTTCGCTTAACCTTATTCCGCATTCCGCGGACGTTCCATGTTAAAAACTTTACACTGGCCATGTTAGTTTCTGGATGTAATTAGTGTATTTGCCTTCTTGTAAGATCTCATAATGATAATACCCCCTCAGTCTGCCTTTTCCACAGTACCAGTGTGCTAATGCATATTTGTTGTTGACTGTGTATTGCCTATTCAGCCACTTTAAAATCATAACAATTCTTATATTCCCAAAGTAAAACATATAACATATCCTTTTAACTGTTCCCATCCCTCCCAGCTGCACACCTCCCCAACCTGATGTGAGCATATATACCCAAACTGTCAGCATATAACATATCATCCAGCGGTTACCTTCCACTGGAGGCACAATTCTTAAAAGCAATAGATGAGTTTTTCTTTTATGCTGATCCAACTTTGCTAAAGGGGCGACTGTTCCCCTGTCGAACGTGGAGCATTGATAATCAGGACTACCACACATTGCAGTTATTGAGTTCCTCTTGCCCTCTTCTCCCTCTTTGCAGCGGGTTAATTTAAGTCCCTTGTTCCAGGATACTATAGTAGAGTTCGTTCCTGTTCTTTAGAGGTCTTGCAAAGCAGATCACTTTAAACTGTCCCCACTCTTTTCAAACTGTAAAGGCGCAACCGGTAACCTGCGCAATCCTATTTTATAATCCCCCAAGCTCCATAGCAACTTTATACATGAGCTAGCGTTCTTGTTCCCATCCGTCCCACCCGCACACAAGCTGTGTATGCCCCCATTCTTCATGTCCCTCATCTGGACTCCGGCTCCCCCCAAAAAGATCCCACGACCCTAATATTTACGAATTTTGTTCAAAGTCAGAAAGTACTCACTGTTGTTACGTGTTCTTAGACAGATTAAGCAGGTCTATTTCTGCGATCCAGCCATGCTGTCGCTGCCGCCGGGTCATCGAAGAACTGTACTCTTCCGTCCTCCTCCACCCGCAGCCTAGCAGGAAATAACATGGCATATTTAAGATGGAGGGTCCTCAATCTGCGTTTCACCTCCTGATATTGTGCTCTTCTCCTTTGCACTTCGCTGGAAAAATCCGGGAATACTGCAATCTGACTGTTCCCGATCTGTATATTTCCTCTTTCCCGGGTGAGTTTGAGGATTTTGTCTCTGTCCCGAAAGTTTAGAAATTTGGCGATGAATGTGCGGGATGGCGCTCCGGGTGGTGGTGGCCGCGCGGGAATGCGGTGCGCTCTCTCCACCGCAAACATGGCTGAAAAGGCTTCTCGGCCGTATGTTTTGATCAGGAGCGTTTCTAGGTATGTTGCTGGGTCTGCGCCTTCCTCTTTCTCTGGCAGTCCTATGAATCGGAGGTTGCAACGCCTGAGGCGGTTTTCCATGTCATCTTGATGGGCATGGAGTTGTTGTATCTGTCTCTGCATCTCCTCTGTAGTATGTCTCATGGGGTGTAAGGCATCTTCCGCGTTGCTGATCCTGGTTTCAGCCTCTGTGACTCTGTCTTTCAGTTTTGAGAAGTCCTGTCTTATCAGGGATAAATCAATTTTCACTTCGTCTATCTTTGCAGTCAAGGTACCTTGTAGGGCGGCTATGGCATCCAGGACTTTGGCGGTATCTGACGCCTGAGGAGCGGGGTCCGCGCATGCGCCGGCTCCATTATCTTGTTGCATGTCTTTGTCCTGGCGGCGATATTGAGCGAGCTTGTCTGCCGTCCCAGTGTTTCGTCTCGGTGGGGACATAGTCTGCTTCTGTCCCGGGATAGGAGGGGGAGCCCGTGGGGTGGAATATTCCTGTGAAGCGCTCCAGAGGATCTCTTTTTTTGGGGGTTTTGTGTGCAGGGTCTCGCTTTACCACATACCTGGTCCCCCCCCAGGTGCTGCACCCCTTGAGGATGTCCTGGGGTCCAGATTCTTGCAGACCAGTCCTCTCTAGGGGAGCCAGGCAGGCCAGGGGAACTGGTGGAGCCGATTCTGGGTGTAGCAATATGGCCGCCGCTCTCAGGACCAGGCCGGAGCCACGGGCCGCTCCACAGGCTGGTACAGGGCACAGAGGCACAGCGTCAGGGGCCACAGGCAGTCCGGGGGCCTATGCAAACAGGGGTCAGCCTCGGGGGGTCCCAGCACGCCCGTGGGACGGATCGGAATCGCCGCCGGGTGGAGCAAAATGGCCGCCGCTCCAGGCACTAGGCCGAAGCCGGGGACTTTCCTAGTTTTCCGGCCCCAGAACGGAGCGCTCCGGTTTTCGCGGCCTCGGGGAGCGTTCCTGGCAATCCAACCGCACCAGAAGCTTTGCAGGCACCAGGGTATCTCTGCTGGGGTGTTTTTTTGGTAGGATTAGCAAGATACAGGCAGGATGGCTGATGCAGGATTTTGGGCAGAGGAGCTCTCTATGCAGACGTCCTACTCCATAGCTCGTCAGGCCACGCCCCCGTTTAATGCCACTTCTGCATAAATTATATTTACAATGTAAAATTCTATGCATTTAATTGGAGACAGTGGTGGACATAGCAGATGGTGCCTAAGCAAAGAAATAGTTTGGGGCCCCTTCATTTTCTGTATGTGTTTGTCCCCTGTCATGATGTTCTCATATGGAACTCCTGGGCAATTGTGATATATTCTCCAGCTTCTTACTCGCTGTCAATTACATGCATCACCACCAGGCATAATTTATTTATTTATTTTTGTTTAATAAGCATTTATTAATTTTTTTCTTTAACTTTAAGTTTATTGAAAACAAATTAAAATATAACTAAAGGCAAAACTTTTTTTTTAGTTTTGAAAGGAGTGGAGAAGGATTAGACCCTCTGTCAGATTTTTTATTGCTGTCCGTGTCCCCGTTAAAAACATTCACCCTCTCTATTTGTCCTGTTTACCATTATCATTGAAAGTGAAAGTAAAAAAAAATCCCAAATTTTTCCTTAGAAAAGTGATAGCAGGGAAATGTTCCAATAGGGTTCTGGTGACCCGGGGGTCTTTATTTGCAGGGATTTCATCTGACTTTCTGTTTGGCTATGGGACAGGAAGTGAAGCAATTTTTTTGCAATGGGACACAGATGATGAGAAAAAAAAAATCTGACAGGGGTTATAAGCCTCCCTTACTCTATCCAAAATGAAAAAAAAATGTTTTGCCTATAGTTCTACTTTAAGGCAAAACTTGTGCACAGTATGACACAAAACTCGAATCACCAGTTTTGTTCAATTTTCCAAAGAACAAGATTAGGGAACATCAAATACAGAACTGAAATTCTTACAAATACAGAAAAAAAATACACAATAATGTTAATGGTGACCATACTGGTGTCTGAAAGAGTATGTGGCGTAGTTTAACACTAATCTTCCACATTTAATGCATAACAATAAAACTATATAGCTGTAGAACCTTTAAGCCGACCCGGCAGTACTATGCAGTAGGATTACTTTAGGATGCGTCCTCCAACTGAGTCACCAGGCCCCTCTCCAGAACAGCACTCTGCATGATCCTTCCATGATGGGTCCTCCCCTGGGATCTTCTCAGTTGTCCAGCTTCTTCCCTCTAGGATAGACAGCCCAGGACCATTCCTCTGCTGCTGTGGTAGGCCCCAGACAGGCTTCTGGGCTCACCCACACGCCGCAGCGACGTGGGCCTCCTGAACGGAGGACCACGAGGTAGTACTCCTAGCACATACCTGTTGGCCAGGAGGGCCAGCAGGTGGAACGAAAACGAACCCTAGAACATGGCGTCTGTCCCATAAATACCCTCTCCCAGAATGCAATTCAGAGGACCACCTCCACCGAGTTATCCCTGGGACAGAGGAGCACTCATACACTTCAGCGCTTTGCCTTTCCAACACCGACCCATGGTGACAACGACACCCACAGGCACAGTGCGAAACTGCATACAACTCAGCCAAGCTGGAACAGAGGCAAATCTGACTATGTATAAATAGATAACCCACTAAATTTACCTATAAGCAGTAGATTGAAAATCTACCAGCGCTACAAATGTATAGGAATTGACACTGTATATTGTTGATAGATAGAATATCTTATCTTGCCTTGAGGGTTTAGAAAGGATTTTTTCTCTTTAGGAGCAGTTTGTACTAGGCTTTATAAGATATTTTTGCCTTCCTTTGAATCAACTACATGCAGGTTTTACATTTATTTTTTTATGCCCTTTGGATGGATATGTCCCTTTTTGTATCTATGTATTTAACTATGTAACTATAAAGTGTAATATATGGAATTATATTTTTTTTACCAAGCAGAACTTGTTTTCCCATGCAATGTTAAGGTGAGGAATGAACAGGCAAGGTATTGAAGACTAATCGCACAGACTTTGTAGCCTGTTATGCAGCACACAGAAATGTCAAAAGGAACATCAGGAAAGTGTAAGGGGAACCCCAGTGGTGAGCAAAGAGGAAAGCCCACCATTCAACAATTAGGAAAATGGTGCCCTTCATGGTACAACCAAGCCAATAAGCAGGGGCGTATCTATAGCAAAGCAAACAAGGCGTTTGCCCTGGGCGGCGCGCCACCCCCAGAAAGAAGGGGCACTACGAGGATTGCAAAAAAGCTCCTAATATGTGGCACTTGGATGAATCATGTCTCAGGGTCTGATGAGGAAGCCGCAGCTGTTCACTGCTGCAGCTTCCCCATCAGACCCCGAGACAAGAACGGCATACCGTGGCACCCGCTTTACATTTGTAAATGTCTCAACTGCCGACTTACAATGTCACAGTGTGCCTCTCTATGCCTCAGAGTTGCATGCCGTGTTCTTCTGCACCTCCCCAGGGGGCTGTCCACAAGTCTGCCTGTTGGCAAGGAGAACTGGGGGATTCAGTAAGAGTAACAGCCAGGGACACAGGTAGCTCTAAGTCATACTGGCACCCTCAGCTCACCATGTGACTGGATCAGCAGAGCAGCCTAGTAAATCGCCCGCATGAAAATACGCCACTGCCAATAGTTCGATACAAATACTCCATCATATCTGTTGAATGCGGCTAAATTTCTTATACTAAAATTCTGGGATCAAATGTCCACTCCATCAATGGTCCAATGGTTTAGGAAAATATATTTTGGAGGAACAAAAATGTCACACTCTTCTCCCAGTCGCTACAACAAAATATGCGCCTGTTGGTTCGAGTTCAAAAGAACCATTACTTACATAGATATTATTTCAGCCTCTTTCTCTTCTACTGTACATTCCTTCCTTTCATATCCATTTCCTTTTCCTGGAAGCTGAATTGTTGCCACTTATAATTTATTTGAAAAGTCTATGACTGCAGTCATATAGCGTTTGCTGTTCATCGTAAACCACTACATCCTAAGGCAGAGGATCGTACGGGTTTTGTTCCAATCAAGTCTGTGGCAGAGACTTTTGTTCGTGCTACGTACTGGCTCCTAAGTTAGTGAGCGAAACCTATCCAGGCGGCAAAGATTCAACTCTAAAGAAAGAGTACATTCATCTACAAGCTTCAATTCCTAATACTACACTAAGAAAAGGTATTTGAACTTCACTGAAACTCTTTTCCTACCTCTTTCCTGCTACTTCCTTCAATCTACGTTTATTAAAGCATTGGAAAAGATACTCAAGTGTCCGGTGCCTACATTGTCTGGTATTAAACTCAACGGGACCCTAGACCTGGTTCTGGTGAAATAGAGGTAACGAAGGTGACGGTAACAGCCCGCTTTAAACCAGCAACTCCACCGAGAGTTATTGCTACACATTTATAAAGGAAGTTTTATTTATGCATTTAGAAACACATCTAGTGGGCAACTATTCCACATTTTCAAAGCTATTACTGTAGAGAGACCTTTCCGCAAGTGAATGCTAAACAGTCTTTTCTACAGACACTTGTTATTTGCATTATCTTGCATCCAAAAGCAAGGAGAACTCATTAGTTAGACCCAGCATAAATCTCAAGTGGTGAGAAAGCAATTAAAAATGGAAGTAACCCCCAGGTTCATTCTGTTATTTTTTTCTGTTGTGCCCCTCAATCTCCCCTACAGGGACACAAATAACAATAAAAACCTGACAGAGGTTTTAACGCTTCCTTGCCCATTCCATACTAAGAAAAAGGAAAAATCTCTAGTTGGATTTCCACTTTAATATCTCTTCTCACTGACTAGTGATTATAATCTAAATAGTTTTGGCTACGTTATTTTAGTGTTTTCTCCTTAGACATGGCTTCAAAAAGATATGAGTGATTGATTAGAGCTAATGTTGATTAGGTAACCACAATATTTCTTTGAATTTGTTATGAAACATTTAGATACATCATACGTTTTTCCTAAAAGAGTGGCATGCGACCATAGGATGCCGAGAGTTTATCACGCCTACAATGTTATGAAACATTTGGATACATCATACGTTTTTCCTAAAAGAGTGGCATGCGACCATAGGATGCCGAGAGTTTATCACGCCTACAGCAAGGCAAAAAGTTAGTAAAAATCCTTAGCCATATTGATTTTGCTGCAATTTCTCCAACTACAAAACAAAAATATTATACAAAGGGGTGTGTTTGTTAACTGCTTGCTGACCAGCCGCCATCGTTATATGGCAGCAGGTTGGCTCTCCTGTGCGAATCGCCGAAGCTGTACGTCGGCTAAAAATCGCAGATCGCCACCATTACTAGTAAAAACAATAAAAAATAAATAAAAGTCCCTAAATCTATCGCATAGTTTGTAGATGCAATAACTTTTGCACAAACCAATCAATATACGCCTGTTGGGATTTTTTTTACCAAAAATATGTAGAAGAATATAAATCGCCTAAACTGTTTAATATTTTTTTTTTGGATATGTATTATAGCAAAAAGTAAAAAAAAAAAAATTCAAAACTGTTGTTTTTTGTTTATAGCGCAAAAAATAAAAACTGCAGAGGTGATCAAATACCACCAAAATAAAGCTCTGAAACGACGCAGTGCCGTATCGCAAAATGTCCTGATCATTAAGGGGCAAATCCTTCCGGGACCGAAGTGGTTAAAAAAAAATGCAGACCTATTGGTCCTGTGAAACTGCATGTACATTTGTTTTGTGTTAATGCTGGCAAAATCAAATGGTACTAGGCTATTGTTTTTAAAATGCACCCAAAGTAAATATTGCACACACTCTTTTTTGTAGAGGAGCTTCCCAAATTTCCTGATTTAAATGATTTTTGTATTGGTGAAGGCAGCTATGTAGAAAACATCAAAAATTCAAACTCTTAGTACTGCTGTTTTGGGGGTTATGACAAATGGTCCTCCCCAAACAAGACATTACTCTAAACCTGTAGGTAAATAAGAGAATCAGTGGAAGAGCAGGGGTACTACTGCAACCAGTGTATAACATTAACCATAAGTATAAAGATGCATATTAGTATGGAAATAAAACAAGGTTTATATAAGAAAAGATAAATAATAATACATACAACCAATGTACAAATAGGTATTTTCAGCAAAGGACCCAACAAGAGTCCTTGCAGAATTGTGCACATACTGTACCAAGTATGCAGTGCATTCATACAGTATTCACACCCCCTTCACTTTTTTCAATTTTGTTATGTTGCAGCCTGATTCTACAATTGTTTAAATTCATTTTTTTTTCAATATTCTACACTCAGTACCCCATAATGACAAAGTGAAAACAGAATTTTAGAAATGTCTGTGAATTAATTAAAAAGCTGAAATATCACATTAGCATAAGTATTCAGACCCTTTGCAACAACAGTTAAAATCTACCTCCCACTTCTCTTGGTCGTTGCTGAGATGTTTCTACACTTTGGAGTCCACCTGTGATAAATTACATTGATTAGACATGATTTGGAAAGGCACACGCCTCTCTATAAAAGGCCTCACAGCTGACTTTGCATACTGTATCAGAGCAAAAGCCATGAGATCAAAGGAACTGCATTTAGAGCTTAGGGACAGAATTATTGCAGGGCACAAATTTGAGGAAGGCTACAGTGGAATCCATAATTCTCAAATGGAAGAAGTTTGGCACAACCAGTACTCTTCCAAGATCAGGACACCCAGCAAACTGAGCAATCTGGGAAAAAGCACTTTAGTAGAATTACTTTCAAACTAGGGCGTTGGGGGTGTCAGCAGTAAAGTGCTGCTATTTTTAGCGGCACTTTACTGTAGTTTTTGTGGAGGTTTTTGGCTGCTAGCGGGGTGCTTTTAACCCCCCGATAGGGGCTGAAAAAGGGTTAAAACTGCCCGAAAAGCACCTGTTCGGCAGGGCTTCCCATTGATTCCAATGGGCAGGGGAGCTTTAGGAGCGGTGTATCATATGACACAGCCGAAGGGAGACTGGGGATGCAGAAGTTTTCCTACTTCTGTGCCTTGCTGAATCTGAGGTCTGCTAAGAAGGGAGGCATCAATTTTCTGTTTTAGGAAGGAGGAAGTAAGAATTCCAGTCTGGGGGAGTTTCTTTTGGTGGGGTGTTAAGGAAAGGGGGAGGGTTTGCTTTTGGAGAAGGGGGGAGTTTTTTTGTAGAGAAGTTTAGAGGGGGTGGTTATTGGCAGGGCTTTGCTTCTGGAAGGGAGTTTGGATGAAGGGAAGTTTTCTTCATAATTAGAAATCTTTGCTGGGGGAGAGGGTATTAACTGAGGGAGATATTTTTGCTTTGGTGGGTCGGTTTAGAGATGGGGGTTTAATGTTTGGGGGGATATTTGAGGGAGGGAGATATTTTACAGTGGGAATCTGCTTGGAGAGAGAGGGTTCTTAGGAGGGAGAGGGGGATTGTGTGTGTGTATTTTATGTGTATGTGTGTGTGTGTGTATAATTTTTTTTTTTTTCTTACACTTTAAGGGGTGCTTCATTGTTAGTAGGTATACATTTATTGATATTAGTGTGGTGATTATACTGTGGAGTGATAGCTGCTCTTTCACGGTTTTTATTATTATTTTTTTTTTTTATTATTTTTTTTGTGGTAGTGTATTTTTTTTTTATGTGTATTAAATTATTCAAGATGTGCACCTGTATTATAACCAAGGTATGGACTGTTATATTTTCAACTACATTTAATAAAAGTTAAAAGGAAATAAAAATCTTGTCTCTTTAACCACTTCAGCCCCTTCCTGACCAAGCCCTTTTTTGCAATGCGGCACTGCGAGTTGCTTTAACTGACAATTGCACAGTTGTGCGACGTTGTACCCAAACAAAATTGATGTCCTTTTTTTCCCACAAGTAGAGCTTTCTTTTGGTGGTATTTGAGAACCACATTACCAGCGGCTCCTGCTAGGGGGGTTTTACACACTACATCTGTCTGCTAGGAGAAATAGTCTGCTGCATGTGCCTGTCAAATGTATGGTATAGAGTGACCCACCTAGAATTACATACAGGGGCGTAGATAAGGGGAGGTCAGGGGTGTTAAAACCCCCCAGAGCATCCTGGCAAAATGTCCAGACAGTGTCCCTGCTGTTTAGCCTCAGCATCAGCACAGTAGAAGCAATCAGAGTTTCGGAGTGCAGCAGCCAGCCCCCCTTCTATTGTGCCCCATCACCTCAGTTTAATAAGGGGTCCCCCTGAAAGGCATGAAATTACTGTCTCAGATGCCGGCAACTGACAGTGCAGGGTTGAGGGAACTCCTAGATTCCTCCTTGAGGTATTATATGACACAGCCGAAGGGAGACGGGGGATGCAGAAGTTTTCCTACTTCTGTGCCGTGCTGAATCTGAGGTCTGGTAAGCGGGGAGGCATCAATTTTCTGTTTTAGGAAGGAGGAAGTAAGAATTCCAGTCTGGGGGAGTTTCTTTTGGTGGGGGGTTAAGGAAAGGGGGGTGGGTTTGCTTTCGGAGAAGGGGGGAGTTTCTTGTAGAGAAGTTTAGAGGGGGTAGTTAATGGCAGGGATTTGCTTCTAGAAGGGAGTTTGATTGGATAAAGGGAGATTTTCTTCATAATTAGAAATCTTTGCTGGGGGAAAGGTTATTGACTGGGGGAGATATTTTTGCTTTGGTGGGGGGTTTATATTTTGGGGGGATATTTGAGGGAGGGAGATATTTTACAGTGGGGATGGGGATCTGCTTGGGGAGGGAGTTTTCTTAGGAGGGAGAGGGGGATTTTTTACCTTTTTAAAAGAGATTTTTTTTTTTAAATTATACCTACCTAGGTGGATGGAGCATCGATCCAATGTTGCATCTGTCCCCAGCTTCTTCTAAGCCCAACAACAGAGTGATCAAAGACCGCTGATTATGCAGTTCTCAGCCTTCAGTGAGCAAAGAGTGGTGACTGTCAGTCCTTGGCTCTGCCCCCCCCCCCAAGCTCTCTAGAATGCCAGGCTGTGGAGGGGGCAGGAGCGGCTGCCTCAGAGTCTCTGCGGCTCACTGAGAGGCTGAGCGAGCTGCTGGTCCAGGCATCTGGGTGAATCCTGACTTTAAAGTTAGGCTCTTTCCACAGCCTGGACCTACTGAGCGATGACAGCGGGCTATAGCTGGCTGTCGCCTAAAAATGGGTCACAAAAGTGTAGAACGAACTGCGCTTCTCCCCAGGAGAAGTACAGCCAAGCAGTATGCCGTCCCTTCAGAGCGCATGCACCAGTGACATCACCGGCTGATTTCCATGCGAATATCTCCTAAACACCACAAGTTTAGGCGATATTCACTATACCTACAGATAAGCGTTATTATAGGCTTACTTGTAGGTATAGGTTCAAAAGCTGGGTTTGCTACAGTTTAAGACTGAATAAAAGCCAACCATTTTGACCAGGTGCAAAGGGCACCATCCTGTGGTAGGCAGTGCACAAAATGTTTTTATTTTTTCATCTCTTAAAACATTTCATAAAATTTCTTAGGACACATTTTTTTAAGGTTTAAATAAATCACTGAATTTACTGCCTACCACAATATGTTGCCCCTTGCACCTGCTCAACTTGCACAGTAAGGTTAGCTAAAATCCAGTCTTGGGTCTCATTCATACATCCTACATGACAATGGTACAGCAAGTATACTGCAAATACCTGCACCCAGGATCAGATGTTCTAATATCTGCTCAGCCTGTACACCTGAGTGATGGGCTGAAAAGTGCCAAGGCTGTCTGCTGCTGTAAACATGTATCCACCTGCCTGTATCTGCAAATCCAGTGGTTACCTGCAGCTAGGGATACATTTTTGCCCTTGGATAAAATCTCTCTGCATCCAGGGTCAGAAATGTGTCCCTAACAGCAGGTAACCACTGTGTCCCACAGTTTGTGTCGCTCAGGATTAATCGATGTGGGGAGTAATGTAGATGATTCCGTATGTGCTGCAGGAGTGCCGGCAAGGGATGGAGCTCATCCCAGCTCCTGTAGTCACTGAAGGGAAGAGAGAAAAAAAAATGCCTGGTGCCACACATCCACAGAGTCCTATGGTAATGTAGTAGTGATGGGAGAGACCTCAGCCTGGGTTCCCGCCAGGCCACACCCCAATGCGTTTTGCTTTGTCCCCTGGAGCTTAAACATGGGGACAACTGGATGTGCAGATACATGTTAACAGCAGTGGCTCTTTTCAGCCCATCACGCAGGTTAACAGGCTGAGCAGCTGACAAATTGGAACATCTGGGATCCTGGCTGTAGGTATTCATGGTATATTTGCCATTCCATGGCCATTTAGGACATATGAATGAGATATAAAGCCTGGTTCACACAGTAAGTTTTTTTAGTTCAACCTGGGCTGAAGGAAAAAAAAACTAGGGAGCTTAGGAAAAGCTTGCTGTACTAATGAGTACACTACCGCACCACAACTGCGTGCATTGCGTTCTATTCAGTTGAATGAGGATAATTTTTGCTGCGCTGCATTGCAAAGTCTCATGGCCCCACTCTGCTGTCACATGTTTTTACCGTACCTCCCCAACATAAAAGTGTAAATGATGCCTTTAAGTTTGAAAGACCTGAAACCCCCCCCAGGAAAAAAAATTATCTACGGCCCTGATTACATATCTGGGCCATAGATATATCTGGGCATCAATAGGCTTGCAAAGTCAAGTACAAAAATCTTATCTCATGTCAGCATGCTTCTGAGGACCCTTGCTCTCTCCCAAATGTCTCCTTTTAGTCCTGGCGTGGAGTTCCCCCTCAAGATTCATACCAAACACAGTGCCTGGTATTGGCGGGGATCCAAGTCGGGTCCCCGTTCAATATCAATACGAGTCGGTACCATGTCGGGTTGCTATGGAAATGGCAAACCACAGCTAAATGCAACCGCAGCTAATCGCACTGTACAAATGCAGCTGATCGCAGTGCCTGGTGTCTTGAAACTAAGTTTATTACTATAAAAGAAAAAAAAAACAATTATATATATCTTTAAATTGCAGAGTGGCCAGAAGAAAGCCATTACTTTCAGCAAAAAACAAAATGGCACATTTTGAGTTTGCGAAAGGGCATGTGGGAGACTCCCAAAATGTATGGAGGAAGGTGCTCTGGTCTGATGAGACTAAAGTTGAACTTTTTGGCAATCAAAGAAAACACTATGTCTGGCACAAACCTAACACATCAAATCACCCAAAAGAACACCATCCCCGCAGTGAAACATGGGGGGAAACTCTATGTGTGATTTGAGGCTAGGACGGAGGTTCACCTTCCAGCAGGACAATGACCCCAAACACACCCCTAAAGCAACATTTGAGTGGTTTAGGGGAAACATGTAAATGTGTTGGAATGGCCTAGTCAAAGCCCAGACCTCAATCCAATAGAAAATCTGTGGTCAGACTTAAAGATTGCTGTTCACAAGCGCAAACCATCCGACTTGAAGGAGCTGGAGCAGTTTTGCAAGGAGGAATGGGCAAAAATCCCAGTGGTAAGATGTGGCAAGCTCATAGAGACTTATCCAAAGCGACTTGAAGCTGTGATAGCCGCAAAAGGTGGCTCTACAAAGTATTGATTTTAGGGGGGTAAATAGTTTTGCACATTGACTTTTTCTGTTTCTCTTTTTTATGTTCTCTTTTTATTTTGTCCTATTTGTTGTTTACTTCACAATAAAAAACAAACAAACAAAAAAAATCTTTAAAGTTGTGGGCATGTTCTGTAAATTAAATGATGCAAATCCTCAAACAATAATAAAACACGAAAAATGTCAAGGGGGTGAATACTTTTGCAAGACACTGTATATGTGTGTGTGTATATATATATATATATATATATATATATATATATATATATATATATATATATATACTCTATTGTAAACAAGTACACGTAGCAATCATATTGAAACAGAAAATATAAAGTGCTTAATCTAGTAAAGTAGATTACAGAGAACCTATTAGATTACATAATCCTGAGAACACTATATTATAACATGTATGTCATACAGACTTAGTGACCCCCCCCCCCCCACAGCAATATAATAAACTGGCTATGCTCACGTTGCTCCATCAATGTTTTATGAGCAATGATTTCTGCTTGAGCTCTTGCAGCCAGGACAGAACAGAACAAATACCATTGTCAATCATTTCTCAGGCATTCACAAGTATACAACTGCAGCCAGAACAATAACATTTTCTGTGATTCCATCATGACTTTTCAAGTGCAGCCAGCCAAACATAACTATAACATGAATTCTAGTTTATGTAAAAAACTGCAGAACATGGTCCCAAAGGGTGATGCATTTATTTATAATTTAGACTTCTTCTTATGGTATCCTTGCTAGGCCACTCTTATGCCTCGTACACACGATCGGACATTACGACAACAAAACCGTGGATTTTTTTCCGATGGATGTTGGCTCAAACTTGTCTTGCATACACACGGTCACACAAATCTTGTTGGAAATTCCAAACGTCAAGAACGCGGTGACGTACAACACGTACGACGAGCCGAGAAAAAGGAAGTTCAATAGCCAGTGCAGCTCTTCTGCTTGATTCCGAGCATGCGTGGACTTTTGTGCCTCAGAATTGTGTACACATGCTCAGAATTTCCGACAGCAAGTTTTGTTGTCGGAAAATTTGAGAACCTGCTCTCAAACATTTGTTGTCGGAAATGTATTGTGTATTAGTATATTTAAAATAAAGAAGCAACACACACAATAGTTCAACTTATTTGGACAGATAAAAGTCAAATTACCATGGTGCCTTTTTTGAGAGGCATTCACAAGGACCACTTTATCCAGTGACAGAAATATGCCTGTGAGCTATGACAACAAACTGTTGCTTTTAAAGGATGTCATTCACTGAGCAGATTTATGACTTTAGTGAGTGCTCACTGTACAGATCAAAGGCTTGAACTCCCTGGAGCAACATTTGTATAGTTGACTAGATTGGGCCATCTCATTCTCTGAGGAATGCAGGGGAGCCACATGCCAAGAATTCTGTAGTCTTAGGAACTGCAAATTGCTGTATTGTTAACACAGGTATTAAATAGTGTTACGCCACACGCAGCTTAGGCAATAGGACTTATTAGCTGAAGCCATGATACTGCAGCTTGGTATACATAAAGAAAAGGTGAAAGTCATGTGAAGCAGAGGGGAGGTATATAATTTGAGCTTATTTGTACAGTCAAAAGAAAAGTTTCGTATGTGTTTGTATGTTAAACAGATATTCAAAATAACAATTAAAGTGGAGCACCGCTCATTCTCTTCCTTCCCCAGCCAATAACTGAGTTGGGGGATGGGGCGAGTGCTGTTTTATTTAGGTACTGGCTTCTACTTCCTCAATCCACATCTAAGCGAGGATGATGTTGCTCATCCTGCCCCCCTGTCCACCCCTGACTGAAGTCTCCTGGACACAATACACATCCCAGGAGGTTGCAGAATCAGTCTCCCTGAACCACATGATCTGGAGGATTTTTTCCCGGACTCGGTGGTGGTGGTGTGTGGGGGAGTTGGGAGGACATTTAGAACACACATCATGCAGCAGGTTGCTGATGGGACAATTTGCAGCAGTGTTATGAAAGCAGAGGGGTAAAATCACTGACATCTTTTGGTCTGTAGGATCGCCGGTCAGGTGTCGTGTCATGAACCAAGTGTGAATGGACTGTGTGGACTGCAAAGAGAGAACCAAAATGCATGTAAAGTGTAAATAAAGGTTTATTAAGATAAGATTAAGATAAAGGTTTATTAAGATAAGATTAAGATAAAGGTTTATTAAGATGATTATTAAGATGAGTGATATATAAGTACACAACACCTCCAATACCAAACAGTGACAATTAACCCAACAGTGACACACAAATAACAAATAATATATACAGTAGCTGGAGAATACCGTAATCAAGAACGTAAGTCAGGCCAGGGTCATACACAGAGGATCAGTAGATAAACAAGGGCAGTTCCAGAATCACAAATGTAAACCAAGCCAGGGTCATACACAGGGAATCAACAGATGGGGAAAGGTGAATGGGAATCAGGGTACAAGGCAAGGATGAAAGGGAACTGGAAAACAGGAGGGACAGGATCAGGACAGGCTCGGGATGGGGATCAGATACAGGCTCAGGATCGGGTACGGGTACGGGTCACAGACTAGCAGGTCAGGGTCCAAGGCAAACATGTGAGTGCTTGCCGGGTATTTATATGTATGCCTTTGATTAGCTTCAAGTGACACCTGAACGCAGGAGGTGCTGTCTGCTCCACACTGCTGGGAGACCCCCGCTGGCAGACACCAGTACTACAGCCCAACTATCCAACAGTGCCACCAACAGGTGAATCCCTCCACTACAGATCCTGAGTGTTGGAAGACACCCGCTGGTGGGCACTGGTACTGCGATCCAAGAGACCGACAGCGCCACCAACGGGAGAACCCTTTCCTGACATGTCGCCACCTGGTTGTGGGGAGGATGATGCAGCACCTGGCATTGCTGAATGGAGAGCGGGAGCAGACAAGTCGTCATTTGTCACTTGTGGCACTTCTAATGTGGTCTATGCTATAGAATGTAGACTACAGTATGTAGGGTGTACGTCGCGTCATCTGCGAGCTAGAGTTAGCAAACACTATCATGGCACCTCTTATATTAATAACAAGGAATTGTCCAATGTCTCGAAACGCTTCAAACATACTCATGCTGGGAACATGAGTTCTTTTAAATTCTGTGGTTTGGAAAGGGTTAAAGGTTCTCCCCAAGGTGGTGACACCGAAAGCTCCTTGAAAGGGAGGTCTGATGGATTTTTAATCTCCACACTAGGATTCCTGTAGGTATGAACTACAGGTATGATGTGGACCTTTTCCTGAAAATATACTATTTTTTGGTTTAGTGCGTTGTTTTTGTTTTGCGTCATTGATTATCCATCCTGTGTTACTAGCTGTTTCTGTTTTCATTCATGTTATATATTTGTGGCTTTTTTACATGCATTAGGGTCATAAACTTTTATACAGGTTATCACCCTTACGTGCCCAAACATATATTTGTATTTTCATTTTTATTTCTCTGTGAACTTTGTTCACTCATTTTTGTTTTTTGCTTTGATATTATGTTCTTGTCCATAAGCTTACTCAGTGTTATACCTGAATACCAATTAAGCTATTTATATTTTTAATTAGCATAACAGTTTGCTTGTTGGGTAGGTGGAATATTTGCACTATATATACTCTGTATCTCACTTCATTATTGTGCTGTGATCAAGGCGGATTACGGAAACATACCCTTAGTCAGGAGCCGCCTTAGTGTAGGGATTAAGGATAAACTCATTGGTCTGCTTGCTATTTACTGAGTCACACATTATTTAGTAAGGGCTAATTCACACAAAGTGCAGTGACAGGTGTTTTACTGCATTGGAAAATGCCTGTCACTGCAAGGACACACAGAAAACCATTGTTTCCCGTGTGTCCCATTCACATGGCAATATAGCCCAAAGCCTGCACCTTCACACCTCAGATCACTGTACCCACCACCACTGTTCCCCCTGCTCTTCTATGCCACCTCTGTTCCCCCTGCTCTTCTATCCCACCTCTGTTCCACCTGCTCTTTTGCCCCACCACCATAGCCCCCTGCACATCTTCCCCACCTCTGTACCCCCCTGCTCTTCTGCCCCTCATCTGTAACCCCCTGCTCATCTGTCACACTAATGCACCTCCCTTTTACATCTGCCCCAACACTGAACCCCCCCGCTTATTTCCACCACTGTAGCACAACACTAAGCAGATGCTGAGAGCGAGCCGGGCCAGGGCCAGCACAGCAGTTCAGGCGGACACTCCCCTGTCAACTGGGGAGCTAGAAGAGGAGATCGTGGACGAGCTGGTGGCGGTGTCTGCAGTGGTGGAGAGCGCAGTGATGGCTGGCGGAGGTCCTATTCTGTGGCAGCCTGGTAAGCGGCCTCTAGGCCGACCCTCTGTGTCTGTGTGTTTGCCTGTTGCTGGGGGACTGGATGCTGGGGGGGAGGTTGCATGGTGTTTCTGTGTTGTCAGGGGATTTTGAGAATGCAGGTACTGGTGCGCAGGATTTGGTGCAGTGAGGGATGTTGTGGGGAGGCTGGATCCTCTATCAGGTGCTGGGTTGCCTACGGCAGCCTGGGTTCCTCATGTGGGTTCAGGGGTAAGTGTATGGGGGCATGTGGCATTGGACGGTGGCACGTTGGCAGCAGAGACTGGGACATTGTTTGGTCCGCCTCAGAAGGCCACGGGGGTGTCGGCTTCCTCGATACCAGTGGCGGGACAGGTACCTGCAACAAGGGGCGAGGGCGCGAAGGACGGCGGACAAGGCGCTGGATAAGGAGGTAGATCAGTTTCGTTTGGCGGACTCTGCTAAATGTGAGGCATACGTTTGTTTCGGGGAGCCGCTGGGAGCACACCTCAAGCAGGCATTCGAAAAAAATTTGGAAGGGTGAGTACGTCAAAATTTTTCCCTTCTCCCACTAAAAAAAAGTGGATAGAGGTAAGTTGGATGATAGAAAGAAAGAGGAGGAGGAAAAGAGTCGATACAGGCTCATTCCCCAGTCTTTTACAAATTGGCTTCAGGCATTTGCAATTTTGGTCAGCCGGAAGGCACCAGAGAATTGCTTGGCTCTCTTCTGTTATGTGGATGCGATCGGGGGAAGCTTATCGAGCCTACGGGGGTCTGGCATAGCTCAGGTACGTTGAACACTTCCGGCAGCGCAAGGCATTAGGGCCGTCCCTGCGCGGGGATCACAAAGACATTAGTATATGGATGCGGCTCATGACCTTGGCACGGGCTGGGGACTTAGTTTTTCCGTCAGGGGCCGGCGGATCTTCCTCCTCTGGACAGTCGGCCAACAAAAGAAAGGGGTTGCTGGGCGTTCAATGAAGGGACTTGCAAGTTTGGAACGTCATGCAAATTTACACACGAGTGCTTGGGTTGCGAAGGCTCCCACTCTCTTAATAGAGGCACACGAAGGGGTAAGGGCATTTTTTAAAAATTTCATTTATTTTTATTTTTTTTACATTGTGTTTTAAAAAAAAAAAAATTTTTTTGATCACTTTTATTGCTGTCACAAGGAATGTAAACATCCCTTGTGACAGTAATAGGTGGTGACGGGTACCCAAACCCCTCCTTTGCACTTCAAAGTATTCAGATCGCCGAAAACGGCGATTCTGAATACTGTATATTTTTTAAAAACCGGCGCCATTGGCAGCCGAGTAAACAGGAAGTGACGTTGTGACGTCACCAGTGGCGGGACAGGTACCTGCAACAAGGGGCGAGGGCGCGAAGGATGGCAGACAAGGTAAGGCGCTGCATAAGGAGGTAGATCAGTTTTGTTTGGCGGACTCTGCTAAATGCGAGGCATCATCCCGGTATAACCCCCTAAAGCCGAGTCCTCATATCTGCGTTCGCTCGGTGGGAAGGGGATAACAGTGTAAATTAGCTGTCCCCTCAAAATAACTCAACACACAGCCATTAATGTCTAAACCGCTGGCAACAAAAGTGAGTACACCCCTAAGTGAACATTTTCAAATTGGGCCCAAAGTGTCAATATTTTGTGTGGCCACCATTATTTTCCAGCTCTGCCTTAACCCTCTTGGGCATGGAGTTCACCAGAGCTTCACAGGTTGTCACTGGAGTCCTCTTCTACTCATGACGACATCACAGAGCTGGTGGATGTTAGAGACCTTGCGCTCCTCCACCTTACCTTTGAGGATGCCTCAAAGATGCTCAATAGGGTTTAGGTCTGAAGACATGTTGGCCAGTCCATCACCTTTACCCTCAGCTTCTTTAGCAAGGCAGTGGTCATCTTGGAGGTGTGTTTGGGGTCGTTATCATGTTGGAATACTACCCTGCGGCCCAGTCTCCAAAGGGAGGGGATCATGCTCTGCTTCAGTATGTCACAGTACATGTTGGCATTGATGGTTCCCTCAATGAACTGTAGCGCCCCAGTGCTGGCAGTACCCATGCAGCCCCAGACCATGACACTCCCACCACCATGCTTCACTGTAGGCAAGACACACTTGTCTTTGTACTCCTCACCTGGTTGGCGCCACACACGCTTGACACCATCTAAATCAAATAAGTTTATCTTGGTCTCATCAGACCACAGGACATGGTTCCAGAAATTCATGCCCTTAGTCTGCTTGTCTTCAGCAAACTGCGGGCTATCTTGTGCCTCATCTTTAGAAGAGGCTTCTTTCAGGGAAGACAGCCATGCAGACCGATTTGATGCAGTATGCAGCGTATGGTCTAAGCACTGACAGGCTGACCCCCCCACCCCTTCAACCTCTGCAGCAATGCTAGCAGCACTCATACGTCTATTTCCCAAAGACAACCTCTGGATATGATCATGAGCATGTGCACTCAACTTCTTTGGTCGACTATGGCGAGGCCTATTCTGAGTGGAACCTGTCCTGTTAAAACGCCGCATCCTCTTGGCCACCGTGCTGCAGCTCAGTTTCAGGGTCTTGGCAATCTTCTTATAGTCTAGGCCATTTTTATGTAGAGCAACAGTTCTTTGCCATGAGGTGCCATGTTGAACTTCCAGTGACTAGTATGAGAGAGTGAGAGCGATAATACCAAATTTAACATACCTGCTCCCCATTCACACCTGAGACCTTGTAACACTAACGAGTCACATGACACCGGGGAGGGAAAATGGCTAATTGGGCCCAATTTGGACATTTTAACTTAGGGGTGTACTCACTTTTGTTGCCAGCGGTTTAGACATTAATGGCTCTGTGTTGAGTTATTTTGAGGGGACAGCAAATTTACACTGTTATACAAGCTGTGCACTCACTACTTTACATTGTAGCAAAGTGTCATTTCTTCAGTGTTGTCACATGAAAAGATATAAGAAAATATTTACAAAAATGTGAGGGGTGTGCTCACTTTTGTGAGATACTGTATGTCTCCTCTGTTTTTGGGGGGCTGGTTTTGGTGTTCCCACTTCTATGTGTGTGGTGTCAGTGTGAGTGGGCCATTCATACGTCCATTGGGGAGCGAGGCGAACTGATGTCCGGCCTGATGGACATCAATTGGGCATTCCTAGGGAGGAGGCAGTGGTCCGTTGGATTGGGATGCCCCGCCTATTAGTGGGCAGAGTTGTTCCTGAGTTTGAGCGTTATGCTCGGCCTGACAGAGCCCCAGATGTGTTAGTGTTCATGCTGGGAAGAATGATTTGGGGTCACAGTCCATGAGGGAGCTGATACGGGATGTTAAATTTGACCTCCTTCGGCTCCGAGAGGAGTACGCAGAATTGTTAATAGTATGTCCGACATGATGGCCCGTTCACAGTGGAGGTGGGCTAGGCCAGTTACGGGCATTAACAAGGCGAGGGTAAAGGTTAATTGGGAGGTGGCACGCTTTCTTATGCGTAATGGGGGATTAGTGGTACGCCATCATGAGTTGGAAGTGGCGATATTTGTGTGGGGACAGCGTTCATTTGAATGCTGTTGGTTTTGACATGTGGTGTCTGGGTCTAAAGGAGGGTATCTGGTGTTGTGGGTGGGCAGATGCAATGTGCTTTCTTGCTTGCATTTAAGATCAGTTTGAGGCACTTTTGAGGTCTTTCGGAGTTTAATTTACATGTGCTTCTAATCTCCTTCTGACTTGCTTCTAAACTACATCAACCTGCTTTTGCATTCTCATTGACTTTCATAGAAAAATAAAAAAGCTCTGGTGTTAGCAAAGACCCTTGAACACAAGACCTAAGTATTAGGTAAATAAACTATAACTTCACTGAAGACAAGTCAGACAACATCTACAGTGAGTAAAAAAAGTATTTGATGCCCTGCTGATTTTGTACTTTTGCCCACTGACAAAGAAATAATCAGTCTATAATTTTAATGGTAGGTTTATTTTAACAGTGAGAGACAGAATAACAACAAAATTATCCAGAAAAATGCATTTAAAAAAAGGTATGAATTGATTTGCATTTTAATGAGTGAAATAAGTATTTGACCCCCTATCAATCAGTAAGATTTCTGGCTCCCAGGTGTCTTCTATACAGGTAACAAGCTGAGATTAGGAGCACTCTCTTAAGGGGAGTGCTCCTAATCTCAGCTTGATACCCGTATAAAAGACACCTGGCCCATAGAAGCAATCAATCAGATTCCAATCTCTCCACCATGACCAAGACCAAAGAGCAGTCCAAGGATGTCAGGGACAAGATTGTAGACCTACACAAGGCTGGAATGGGCTACAAGACCATCGCCAAGCAGCTTGGTGAGAGGGGGACAACAGTTGAAATTCTGCAGCACCTACAAGGACCCCCTGCTCAAGAAAGCACATGTGCAGGCCCGTCTGAAGTTTGCTAATGAACATTTGAATAATTCAGAGAACTGGGTGAAAGTGTTGTGGTCAGATGAGACCAAAATCAAGCTCTTTGGCATCAACTCAACTCCCCATGTTTGGAGGGAGAGGAACGCTGCCTTTGACCCCAAGAACACCATCGCCACCATCAAACATCGAGGTGGAAACATTATGCTTTGGCTGTGTTTTTCTGATAAGGGGAGAGGACAACTTCACAGCATCAAAGGGTCATGTATAGTCAAATCTTGGGTGGGAACCCCCTTCCCTCATCCAGGGCATTAAAAATGGGTCATGGATGGGTATTCCAGCATGACAATAACCCAAAACACACGGCCAAGGCAACAAAGAAGTGGCTCAAGAAGAAGCACATTAAGGTCCTGGAGTGGCCTAGTCAGTCTCCAGATCTTAATCCCATAGAAAATATGTGGAGGGAACTGAAGGTTTGAGTCACCAAAGGTCAGCCTCAAAACCTTAATGACTTAGAGAGGACCTGCAAACAGGAGTAGGACAAAATCACTCCTGAGATATGTGCAAACAGTAGTGGCCAACTACAAGAAACGTTTGACCTCTGTGATTGCCAACAAGGGTTTTGCCACCAAGTACTAAGTCATGTTTTGCGAACTGGTCAAATACTTATTTTACTCATTAAAATGCAAATCAATTTATAACTATTTTAAAATGCATTTTTCTGAATATTTTTGTTATTCTGTATCTCACTGTTAAAACAAACCTACCATTAAAATTATAGACTAATAATTTCTTTGTCAGTGGGCAAACGTATCAAGGAAATAAGGAATAAAGTAATTCCAAATCTTTATTGACAGAATACCTCTATTTGTAAAAAATGTCATTATTTTAGATCTTAGGTAAAAAAAGGAATGACTTAATTTCAGATCCTCATTAGCCCTTATCATCCCTCCAGGGCATATTTTGTCCAGTACACATCATTCTAATTGTGTTAGATCACACACTGAGAAGCTCAACAGTGTCCCCCTCAACACCTATTAGTTGCAGTGGGTCATGTCACTAAATGAAACCTAAATCCAGACATTGCCTTTCAGTCATTTATATCTCATAATGTAGAACAATCTGTAGAATGATAGATTCAGTAGAAAGACCCATTCTCTGTTCACTGTTTGTGAATCTTTCATTGCTGTAAATATATAGCTACATAAGTTAATGTTAAATGTAAACTATAATGGTTCATTTTATTTGAGCTTTTATCAAGTTTATATAGTTTTAAAAGTCTTTTTTCTATTTCTAAGTATTGGCATGATTTTTTTTTTAAATGTATATATTTTTTTGCCGTTAACAGAGATAGTTGGTAAAAGAGGTACTTATACATCCATATACAATCAAATTACCTTGTATGACATTATGAGAAGAATTTACATTGTATTTGATCTTATAGACATAACTATTTAAGGGTAATACCTACAAATTTGTCCTTATACAGGATATCTCAACAATCAATGACAAAGTGTGGTGTCTTGTAGGTAGTAAAGGCTTTTTTTCCCCTTGTCACTGGTCTTATGGTTAATGGCAGTAAGAAAATAAAGTTAGAAGTTCAAACTTGGGATGTACCCAACTTGATTGATCAACTTGGGTACAACCAGCCTGTTGGATCTTGTATGTGCTTATTGCTAGCGGTTATTATATCAGATAGCGGCTAATAATCACTGCGTTCTTCCGGCAGAGACAGCTTCCCCCACATCCGGCAGGAGAACACAATGGCTCCATGGGAGGGATTCCCCCCTCAACACTGACTGTGTTGAGGGAGGAATCGAAGAAAGAATATCGCTCTGTCTATGGCTGGCCTGTGAGCTGAGGTGTGGGAATGGGCAGTCAAAACTCTGACTTCAGTGCAGAGAGTTTTAATAGGGGCAGCCAAAATTCACACTCAGTCAAATCAGAGGTACTTTAGCTTGTGTAGTAATAACTCATGGTGGAGCTGCTGGTTTAAGCGGGCTGTTACCATCACCTTCTTTACCTCTATTTCACCGGAACCGGGTCTAGGGTCCCGTTGAGTTTACCATATACAATGTAGGCACTGGACATTTGAATATCTTTTCCAATGCTTTAATAAACGTAAATAGAAGGAAAGTTGCAGGGAAGCTCAAATACCTTTTCTTAATGTTCTTTGTGTAGCATTAGGGATTGAAAACTTGTAGCTGAATATACTCTTTCTCTAGAGTTGATTTCTCTCACTAACCTAGCAGCCAGTACATAGCACGAACAAAAGTCTATGCCACAGACTTTGTTGAAACAAAACCCGTACGATCCTCTGCCACAGGATTTATTAGTTCTCGATGAACAACAAACACAGCACCAGGACCTTTAAGCCAACCCGGCAGTACTATGCGGTAGGATTACTTTAGGATACGTCCTCCAACTGAGTCACCAGGCCCCTCTCCAGACCAGCACTCTGCATGATCCGTCCATGACGGGTCCTCCCCTGGGATCTTCTCAGTTGTCCAGCTTCTTCACATAGGATAGACGGCCCAGGACCATTCCTCTGCCGCTGTAGTAGGCCCCAGACAAGCCTCAGGGCCTAGCCACACGCCGCAGCGCCGTGGGCCTCCCAATCGGAGGACAACGAGGTAGTACTCTTAGCGCATACCTGTCGGCCAGGAGGGCCAGCAGGTGGACGGAAAAAACCCCTGAAACATGGCGTCTGTCCCATAAATACTCTCTCCCAGAATGCAACTCGGAGGACCACCTCCACCGAGTTATCTCCCGGACAGAAGAGCACTTATACACTTCAACGTGTTGCCTTTCCAACACTGGCCCATAGTAACAACGACACCCACAGGCACAGTGTGAAATTACATGCAACTCAGCTGAGCTGAAACAGAGGCAAATCTGACTATGTATGAACAGATAACCCACTAAATTTACCTATCAGCAGTAGATTAAAAATCTACCAGCGCTACACTTGTTTGTCTTTAAGTGGTACTGTTAGTTTACTTGCTTTTCATTTATGATATAGGAAAACCTAAAGGGAACTGCCACATATTGAGTTGCTTGTAAAATGTACCTGCTCTTAAAGGTATATAAAGCTTTTTTACAATCAGCGAGCAATGAACTCTACTGCACACTTTTTGAATCTTAGCTCTAATTTGGTGCCCTGGCACGCTGTGCTTGGCATTACAGTTCTTTTCTATGCCATTGAGGCTCCTACATTGCAATATGGGATGTCAGGGACATGCCAAAATTTCAGTGCAGTGAAAAAGGATAGCACAATGTTTGCTTCAAGATTTGAGGGATCCACAAGTGCACAGAAGAGGCCTTAAACTTTATCCAAACCCAATGTTAGGGCCCTTGTCTGAACATGTGAACTCTGCTGTATCTGGTGATCTGGAGGAAATCTTCTTGCTGAGCCACCTGAGATGCTGGAGAGCTCCCTGGACAATTCTTTGAATGATCTTGCCTTAAAGTGGTTCTAAAGGCAGAAGTTTTTTTTATCTTAATGCATTCTATGCATTAAGATACAGAACCTTCTGTGTACAGCAGCCCCCCTCAGCCCACTAATACTTACCTGAGACCCATTTCGATCCAGCAATGTTGCACAAGACCCTTGACTGTCCAGGACTCTCCCTCCTGATAGGCTGAGACACAGCAGTGGGTGCCATTGGTTCCCGCTGCTGTCAATCAAAGTCAGTGAGCCAATGAAGAGAGAGCCACGGTTCTGTTTCTGAATGGACACACAGAGCAGTGGATTAGCTCAGGTGCCCCCATAACAAGCTGCTTGCTATCAGAGCACTCGGCAAAAGGGAGGGGCCAAGAGCACCGGGGATGGACCAGAGAAAAGGAGGATCTGGGCTGCCCTCTGCAAAACCACTGCACAGAGCAGGCAAGTTATTGTCATAAAAAGTGTTTGGGGACCTGGGTCCTGCCCCAGGGGACATGGATCAATGCAAAAAAAAGTTTTAAAAACAGCCGTTTTTTTGGGAGCAGTGATTTTAATAATGTTTAAAGTGAAACAATAAAAGTGTAATATCTCTTTAAATTTCGTACCTGGGGGGTGTCTATAGTATCCCTGTAAAGGGGCGCATGTTTCCCGTTTTTAGAACAGTCTGACAGCAAAATGACATTTCAAAGGAAAAAAAGTCATTTAACCAGTTGCCCACCGCCTAACGCAGATATACTGTGGCAGAATGGCACGGGCAGGCAAAATCACGTACCTAGTACGTGATCTGCCTCCCGAGGGCGGGGGGTCTGATCGGACCCCCCCGGTGCCCGAGGCGGTCGGCTTGTGTCTGGGAGCGATGAGAGGTGAGGGGGAGAAGATCCATTCGTGGCCCCCCCTCGCGATCGCTCCCAGCCAATCAGATTCTTCCTCTGCTGCTGTATAGTAAACAGCAGCAGAGGAAATTATGTCATCTCTGCTCAGCTCGGTATTTTCCGTTCCGGCGCCGTGGAGAGAAGACATCCGAGTGAGTGCACCAACACTACACACACAGTAGAACACGCCAGGCATACATTACACCCCCGATCACCCCCTGATCGACCCCCCCGTCACACTGACACCAAGCAGTTTTTTTTTTTTCTGATTACTGCATTGGTGTCAGTTTGTGACAGTTAGTGTGGTAGGGCAGTTAGTGTTAGCCCCCTTTAGGTCTAGGGTATCCCTCTAACCCCCCCAATAAAGTTTTAACCCCTTGATCACCCCCCGTCGCCAGTGTCACTAAGCGATCATTTTTCTGATCGCTGTATTAGTGTCACAGGTGACGCTAGTTAGGGAGGTAAATATTCAGCGTTTTATAGCATCAGGGACCCCCATATACTACCTAATAAATGTTTTAACCCCTTGATTGCCCCCTAGTTAACCCTTTCACCAGTGATCTCCGTATAACTGTTACGGGTGACGCTGGTTAGTTAGTTTATTTTTTATAGTGTCAGGGCACCCGCCGTTTATTACCTAATAAAGGTTTAGCCCCCTAATCGCCCGACAGTGATATAACTTTTAGGGTCAGATAGGGTCTGCGTCGCCCCAGGCAGCGTCAGGTTAGCGCCAGTACCGCTAACACCCACGCACGCAGCATACACCTCCCTTAGTGGTATAGTATATCAATATCTGGTCCGATCAGATCTATAGTAGTGTCCCCAGCAGTTTAGGGTTCCCAAAAACACAGTGTTAACGGGATCAGCCCAGATACCTGCTAGCACCTAGGTTTTGCCCCTCTGCCCGGCCCAGCCCACCCAAGTGCAGTATCGATCGATCACTGTCACTTACAAAACACTAAACACACATAACTGCAGCGTTCGCAGAGTCAGGCATGATCCCTGCGATCACTAACAGTTTTTTTGGTAGCGTTTTGGTGAACTGGCAAGCACCAGCCCCAGGCAGCGTCAGGTCAGTGCCAGTAGCGATAACACCCACGCAGGCACCGTACACCTCCCTTAGTGGCATAGTATCTGAACGGATGAATATCTGATCTGATCAGATCTATACTAGCGTCCCCAGCAGTTTAGGGTTCCCAAAAGCGCAGTGTTAGCGGGATCAGCCCAGATACCTGCTAGCACCTGCGTTTTGCCCCTCCGCCCGGCCCAGCCCAGCCCACCCAAGTGCAGTATCGATCGATCACTGTCACTTACAAAACACTAAACGCATAACTGCAGCGTTCGCAGAGTCAGGCCTGATCCCTGCGATCGCTAACAGTTTTTTTGGTAGCGTTTTGGTGAACTGGCAAGCACCAGCGGCCTATATAAATCCTGTATAATAATAATAATAATAATAGTACACCCCGGTCATAGCTAACCAGCGCTGCAGTAACACTTGGTGACGTGGCGAGTCCTATAAGTGCAGTTCAAGCTGGTGAGGTGGCAAGCACAAGTAGTGTCCCGCTGCCACCAAGAAGAAGGCAAACACAGGCCCGTCGTGCCCATAATGCCCTTCCTGCTGCATTCGCCAATCCTAATAATTGGGAACCCACCACTTCTGCAGTGCCCGTATTTCCCCCATTCACATCCCCAACCAAATGCAGTCGGCTGCATGAGAGGCATTTTCTTTATGTCCTCACGAGTACCCCTACCCAACGAACCCCCCCAAAAAAGATGTCGTGTCTGCAGCAAGCGCGGATATAGGCATGACACCCGCTATTATTTTCCCTCCTGTCCTGACAATCCTGGTTTTTGCATTGGTGAATGTTTTGAACGCTACCATTCACTAGTTGAGTATTAGCTTAGGGTACAGCATTGCACAGACTAGGCACACTTTCACAGGGTCTCCCAAGATGCCATCACATTTTGAGAGACCCGAACCTGGAACCGGTTACAGTTATAAAAGTTACAGTTACAAAAAAAAGTGTAAAAAAAAAAAAAAACCACAAAAAAATATATAACATAAAAAAAATAGTTGTCGTTTTATTGTTCTCTCTCTCTCTCTATTCTCTCTCTATTGTTCTGGTTGTTCTGCTCTTTTTTACTGTATTCTATTCTGCAATGTTTTATTGTTATTATGTTTTAGCATGTTTGCTTTTCAGGTATGCAATTTTTTATACTTTACCGTTTACTGTGTTTTATTGTTAACCATTTTTTTGTCTTCAGGTACGCCATTCACGACTTTAAGTGGTTATACCAGAATGATGCCTGCAGGTTTAGGTATCATCTTGGTATCATTCTTTTCAGCCAGCGGTCGGCTTTCATGTAAAAGCAATCCTAGCGGCTAATTAGCCTCTAGACTGCTTTTACAAGCAGTGGGAGGGAATGCCCCCCCCCCGCCGTCTTCCGTGTTTTTCTCTGGCTCTCCTGTCTCAACAGGGAACCTGAGAATGCAGCCGGTGATTCAGCCAGCTGACCATAGAGCTGATCAGAGTGGCTCCAAATATCTCTATGGCCTAAGAAACCGGAAGCTACGAGCATTTCATGACTTAGAATTCGCCGGATGTAAACAGCGCCATTGGGAAATTGGGAAAGCAGTTTATCACACCGATCTTGGTGTGGTCAGATGCTTTGAGGGCAGAGGAGAGATCTAGGGTCTAATAGACCCCAATTTTTTTCAAAAAAGAGTACCTGTCACTACCTATTGCTATCATAGGGGATATTTGCATTCCCTGAGATAACAATAAAAATGATTTAAAAAAAAAATGAAAGGAACAGTTTAAAAATAAGATAAAAAAGCAAAAAAATAATAAAGAAAAAAAAAAAAAAGCACCCCTGTCCCCCCCTGCTCTCGCACTAAGTCGAACGCAAGCGTCGGTCTGGCATCAAATGTAAACAGCAATTGCACCATGCATGTGAGGTATCACCGCGAAGGTCAGATCGAGGGCAGTAATTTTAGCAGTAGTCCTCCTCTGTAAATCTAAAGTGGTAACGTGTAAAGGCTTTTAAAGGCTTTTAAAAATGTATTTAGTTTGTCGCCACTGCACGTTTGTGCGCAATTTTAAAGCATGTCATGTTTGGTATCCATGTACTCAGCCAAAGATCATCTTTTTTATTTCATCAAACGTTTGGGCAATATAGTGTGTTTTAGTGCATTAAAATTTTAAAAAGTGTGTGTTTTTTCCAAAAAAATGCATTTGAAAAATCGCTGCGCAAATACTGTGTGAAAAAAAAATTAAACACCTACCATTTTAATCTGTAGGGCATTTGCTTTAAAAAAATATATAATGTTTGGGGGTTCAAAGTAATTTTCTTGCAAAAAAAAAAAATTTTTTCATGTAAACAAAAAGTGTCAGAAAGGGCTTTGTCTTCAAGTGGTTAGAAGAGTGAGTGATGTGTGACATAAGCTTCTAAATGTTGTGCATAAAAAGCCAGGACAGTTCAACCCCCCCCCCCCAAATGACCCCATTTTGGAAAGTAGACACCCAAAGCTATTTGCTGAGAGGCATGTCGAGTCTATGGAATATTTTATATTGTGACACAAGTTGCGGGAAAAAGACAAATTTTTTTTTTTGTTTTGCACAAAGTTGTCACTAAATGATATATTGCTCAAACATGCCATGGGAACATGTGAAATTACACCCCAAAATACATTCTGTTGCTTCTCCTGAGTATGGGGATACCACATGTGTGAGACTTTTTGGGAGCCTAGCCGCGTACGGGACCCCGAAAACCAAGCACCGCCTTCAGGCTTTCTCAGGACAAAAATTTTTGATTTCACTCTTCACTGCCTATCACAGTTTCGGAGGCCATGGAATGCCCAGGTGGCACAAAACCCCCCCCAAATGACCCTATTTTGGAAAGTAGACACCCAAAGCTATTTGCTGAGAGGTATAGTGAGTATTTTGCAGACCTCACTTTTTGTCACAAAGTTTTGAAAATTGGAAAAAGAAAAAAAAAAAGTTTTTTCTTGTCTTTCTTCATTTTCAAAAACAAATGAGAGCTGAAAAATACTCACCATGCCTCTCAGCAAATAGCTTGGGGTGTCTACTTTTCAAAAGGCCTCCGAAACTGTGATAGGCAGTGAAGAGTGAAATCAAAAATTTACGCCCTTAGAAATCCTGAAGGTGGTGATTGGTTTTCGGGGCCCCGTACGCGGCTAGGCTCCCAAAAAGTCCCACACATGTGGTATCCCTATACTCAGGAGAAGCAGCTAAATGTATTTTGGGGTGCAATTCCACATATTCCCATGGCCTTTATGAGCAATATATCATTTAGTGACAACTTTGTGCAAAAAAAAAAAAAAGTGTCACTTTCCCGCAACTTGTGTCAAAATATAAAATATTCCATGGACTCAACATGCCTCTCAGTAAATAGCTTGGGGTGTCTACTTTCTAAAATGGGGTCATTTGGGGGGGGGGGGGTTGTGCCATCTGGGCATTTTATGGCCTTCAAAACTGTGATAGGTAGTGAGGAGTGAAATCAAAAATTTACACCCTTAGAAATCCTGAAGGCAGTGATTGGTTTTCGGGGCCCCGTACGCGGCTAGGCTCCCAAAAAAGTCCCACACATGTGGTATCCCCGTACTCAGGAGAAGCAGATGAATGTATTTTGGGGTGCAATTCTACATATGCCCATGGCCTGTGTGAGCAATATATCATTTAGTGACAACTTTTTGTAAATTTTTTTTTTTTGTCATTATTCAATCATTTGGGACAAAAAAAATAATATTCAATGGGCTCAACATGCCTCTCAGCAATTTCCTTGGGGTGTCTACTTTCTATAATTGGGTCATTTGGGGGGGGGGGGGTTTACTGCCCTGCCATTTTAGCACCTCAAGAAATTACATAGGCAGTCATAAACTAAAAGCTGTGTAAATTCCAGAAAATGTACCCTAGTTTGTAGACGCTATAACTTTTACGCAAACCAATAAATATATGCGTATTGATTTTTTTTACCAAAGACATGTGGCCAAATACATTTTGGCCTAAATGTATGACTAAAATTGAGTTTATTGGATTTTCTTTATAACAAAAAGTAGAAAATATCATTTTTTTTCAAAATTTTCGGTCTTTTTCTGTTTATAGCGCAAAAAATAAAAACCGCAGAGGTGATCAAATACCATCAAAAGAAATCTCTATTTGTGGGAAGAAAAGGACGCAAATTTCGTTTGGGTACAGCATTGCATGACCGCGCAATTAGCAGTTAAAGCGACGCAGTGCCAAATTGTAAAAAGTGCTCTGGTCAGGAAGGGGGTAAATCCTTCCGGGGCTGAAGTGATTAAACTACTCGCGGCTATTAATGAATTGCCGGTCAGACAATACACATAAAAGTTCATTGATAAAAACGGCATGGGAATTCCCCACAGGGGAACCCCGAACCAAACTTAAAAAAAATGACGTGGGGGTCCCCCTAAATTCCATACCAGGCCCTTCAGGTCTTGTATGGATATTAAGGGGAACCCCGGCCAAAATTTAAAAAGAAATGGCGTGGGGTCCCCCTCAAAATCTATACTAGACCCTTCAGGTCTGGTATGGACTTAAAGGGGAACCCCGCGCCAAAATTAAAAAAAAAAAAATGGTGTGGGGTCCCCCTAAAAATCCATACCAGACCCTTATCCGAGCACACAACCTGGCAGGCTGCAGGAAATGGGGGGGACGAGAGAGCGCCCCCCTCCTCCGGAACCGTACCAGGCCACATGCCCTCAACATTGGGAGGGTGCTTTGGGGTAGCCCCCCAAAACACCTTGTCCCCATGTTGATGAGGACAAGGGCCTCATCCCCACAACCCTTGGCCGGTGGTTGTGGGGGTCTGCGGGCGGGGGACTTATCGGAATCTGGAAGCCCCCTTTAACAAGGAGACCCCCAGATCCCGGCCCTCCCCCCTGTGTGAAATGGTAAGGGGGTACAAAAGTACCCCTACCATTTCACTAAAAAAAACTGTCAAAAATGTTAAAAATGACAAGAGACAGTTTTTGACAATTCCTTTATTTACATGCTATCTTCTTTCTTCTTTCTTCTATCTTCTTTCAGGTTCTTCCTCCATCTTCTTCTTCTTCTGGTTCTTCTGGTTCTTCTGGTTCTTGAACTCGAACTCGAAGCTCGAACTCAAAGCTCACCCCTACTGGTTAATACTTACACCTCAGATGAGCCCCTGTCATCTGCCAGGGTGACCTACTTCTGTATTTATCCAGCTGGTCCGTGGGAGCCTCTCTACTGATATAGTTACTGTCCTCTGAGCCTGACTACAGACGGTGACACCCAATCATTAAAATTGTATATATACGAGGTGTCTTCAAAAAATTTCCACACTTTTTTTATATTTGATAGAGTTAAAAAAAAAAAGTGAGGAAACTTTTTGAATAACCATCATACATTTACGTGTTAATGTACAGATTTCATAAAAAATATTCCTGGTGATGCTTCCACGAAGGTTCTTGTTTAGATTTCTTGTTATAGGGGGAAAACTGTCTCACGGGGTTCTCTGGTGTTCTCTGTTTCCCTTTTATATACGCCACTGACTGAGACTAGAAGTAGCTGTGCCAACACTGGTGCAGGGATCAAAAAAGAACGAAAAAAGTTAAAAACTTTATTTAAATAAAAGCAAATATTTATAATACATAATGCTTTAGAAAATACATCTTATCTATTTGTAGCGCTGACAATTTTTGCCTGTCTTTCTAATGTAATGTTAAAGTATGGACAATGCATTCTTTGGTATTTGGCACCATCTAGTGGCCAAAATGTGAAATGGACTTCATTTTATTTTCCTTTTCAAGAACATTGGAGGAATGTTACAGGAAGTGACTGTTTGTTTACATTTTACAAAGAATTGACCTACCCATAATGCCAAGTGACCTCCCATGGACACTCAGCACTGAACGGCATGCTGGGTAGGTTATAAAAGGCTCTGCGCAGCCATCTTAGCTCTCTTCTGGACGCATGGCCTGCCTGCAAGGATCTGTGAGGAGGTGCTCCACAGAGTTGCAGCCTACATCGTTTGGATCGGAACAGCAGCCTTTGATCCTGCCTTACATCACAGCGTGCTGAAGCAGCAGTGTGATCGTTCCAGAGACCCTTGAAGGAGGTAACTGAGGACTCCCGGTCATCTGTGAAATGGAGCAGCGTGACAGCGCGGCCATAGCAAATAGACTGAAATCTTGTGGATCAGAGGCATCCATCTGTCTGGACCTAGTGTGGTGAGAGGGCTGTCACCCATAGTTTCTTAACGCACCTTTTCACACCTAGACTTTTAACACTGTGTTGCTGGGACCTGTAGTCGCACAGAGAAGATCTTGTTCGGAAAAGACTGAATTTAAACAGGCCTCAAGCCTACCCTTCTCTGTGCTACTGACACTATGTTATTCAAAGCCAATTGCACCGGAGACAGTTATAGGTGTACTGCACTACAAGAATAGTTCCAACATCCATTTTACTTTAACCCTGGTTTGTTTAACTGTTTAATTACAATTTAACTCACACAAATAACTAGCAGAAGACAGAAGAAAGAAAAGACTGCATCTATCATTGCAAGGCCTTGCACCCTTTTTATTGTTTAGCAGAGGGACAGCTTTATAAAGCAGGGGGAGCTCCCTAGGACTTGTGTTATGCTTTATTGAACAGCATTTGTCTTGTTACTGTTAACAGAGCGTGCTGGAAGTGGGAAGGTGCCTGGAGTGGAAGTGGTTTCACTCTGACATTAGTGACTTGGAGACGCGCTTCTAAGGGGTTAGTTAAAACAAACTTTATGTGTACAGACTGATGTGAATAAAACCCTTTGGCTGTTGCACTACGTTTGTGCGACAGTACAAATACTGTAACCATTATCTTTAAACCAGTTCCAGTAAAATTACATTTTTGGTTAAGTACAATTTGTGTGGAGTGTTGTTCCTTTTACAACAGGTGGAACACTGGATACCCAGGTAATAACAAAGGCATACTATTGTTATATTGTACATTGTGGGGTTATTCTCTACCATTAGCTTCACACTAACACTGCACCACAGCTGTGTCAAGGGGATTGAGTCAAGTCATTTGGGGTGTAAAAGCAGAGTACAGACCCAATCAAATATCAGCAGCTCCTTCAGGGTCAGTGCTACACATGGAGGCTCGTCCGGGATACTGTTACTCTGCAAGCAAGCAAGCCCACCCTCTTGACACCAGTATGGACCTTGACGCTGCGATTCAGAGGTGCAAAGAAGCAATCGCTTGCAGAAAGGCGAGTGTGACCGTTGAACACCCTGGAAAGGCCTGGGAGGAAGAATGTCAGTCCAGGGTCCTGAGAGCAACCGCTGACACAATATCTAGGTCTCCATCCATCCAACAAAGCAGGAAGAGCGATCCTGAGCTGGAAGAGCTGACGCTTCAGCTGCAGAGAGAGATTACCAAGATGATGAAGATGTTGAGTGGGTCATCGGATCTCATGTCTGAGTTAGACACCTTGAAGATGCAAGTGTCCCAGAGGGCAGAGATGATGAATAAATTGATGGCAGAATGTACTGGGTTGTCTGGCCAGAAGCCCACGAAGCAAGACGTCTGTCAAAACTGTGGAGGTGTAGGTCACTACCAGCAAGTATGTCCAAGCCCACGAAGGGAGACAGAAGACTGGCGTAGACCTCAGAGAAGTGACCCAAGGATGGAGAGAAGATCCAGGCCTTCGAAAAGAATTTTCCCTGAGTCTGCAAGGGAGCAATGGAGAACACCTGCTGTTTATACTGTTTCAGTGGGAAATGGCTATCAGTCTCTAAACCGACGATGGAAGCGGTGTGCCCGGCGGCAGAAGCTGAAGAGAGCACGAATCCGAGTATGCCAATCTACTGTTACAGATGTTTCTAACAGGCCTCCTACCCAGTTGGTAGGCCCTCTGCCTGTAGTGCCTGTTCTGATTGAAGGGATTTATACCAGAGCCATCCTTGATACAGGTGCCCAGGTTACCCTGATGACCAGAGACTTTTACAGCAGGTACCTGTCATACCTGCCTTTGGAAAATTTGGAAGACTTAAAAGTTCAGGGTATTCAAGCAGAAGATTACCCTTGTGATGGATGTCTGCGGATCAAGTTGTCGTGTGACCCATTGAGGGCTGGGAAGCCTCAGAACTTTGAGACACTGGCCATTGTCTGCCCTTGGCTGCCGGGGTCCTCAAGAAGTTCGTTGATCGTTGGGACAGCACAGATTTGGTGAAGCGACTGTTAGCCCCTGTTGTCCCCAGATGTGACCCTCTACCCTCACTGCCAGAAGAAGGGTTGGAAGTGTCTACTTTTTCCACAGTGGATGGAGAAAAATCCAAGGCAGAAGTAATTGAACAGAAAGAGAAGGCTAGTGAGCCTACCGTGTCTGAGTCAAGGAATCAGAGGAAACGAAGAGTCATTTCCGAACTCAAGAGACCAACCTGTGATGTGTTGGATGAGAGTTCCACAGAAGTTGTTCTCACCCCTCAAGGGTTGCCAAGAGAGTCTGACCTTTTCAACACAGATTTGATGAGAAGAAACCCCATCTCACCCCTTGACACATCTGTACCAGACACCATAGTGTCAGCTGTGGGTACACAGAACAGCTCCCTATCACACGAAAACTGGTGGGAGGCTCCTCTGTCGGTATTATGCAACCGCCTAGAGGCAAAAAAGTGTAATAGGAATAAGATCCTAAATATCTTTGGGGACCAAAGACTCCAAGCAGGGGGAGTGTGTAGCGCTGACAATTTTTGCCTGTCTTTCTAATGTAATGATAAAAGTATGGACAATGCATTCTTTGGTATTTGAAATGTGAAATGGACTTCGTTTTATTTTCCTTTTCAAGAACATTGGAGGAATGTTACAGGAAGTGACTGTTTGTTTTCATTTTACAAAGAATTGACCTACCCACAATGCCAAGTGACCTCAGCGCTGAACTGCATGCTGGGTAGGCCATCTTAGCTCTCATCAGGACTCATGGCCTGCCTGCAAGGATCTGTGAGGAGTTGCTCCACAGAGTTGCGGCCTACATCATGTGGATCGGAACAGCAGCCTTTGATCCTGCCTTACATCACAGCGTGCTGGAGCAGCAGTATGATAGTTCCAGAGACCCTTGAAGGAGATAACCAAGGACTCCCGGTCATCTGTGAAATGGAGCAGCATGACAGCGCGGCCGTAGCAAATAGTCTGAGATCTTGTGGATCGGAGGCATCCATCTGTCTGGACCTAGTGTGGTGAGAGGGCTGTTGCCCATAGTTTCTTAACGCACCTTTTCACACCTAGACTTTTAACACTGTGTTGCTGGGACCTGTAGTCCCACAGAGAAGATCTTGTTCGGAAAAGACTGAGTTTAAATAGGCATCAAGCGTAATCTTCTCTGTGCTACTGACACCGTGTTATTCAAAGCCAATTGCACCGGAGACAGTTACAGGTGTACTGCATTACAAGAATAGTTCCAACATCCATTTTATGTTAACCCTGGTTTGTTTAACCGTTGGATTACAATTTAACCCACACAAATAGCTAGCAGAAGACAGAAGAAAGAAAAGAGTGCATCTATCATTGCAAGGCCTTGCATCCTTTTTATTGTTTAGCAGAGGGAGAGCTTTATAAAACAGGGGGAGCTCCCTAGGACTTGTGTTATGCTTTATGGAACAGCATTTGTCGTGTTACTGTTAACAGAGCATGCTGGAAGTGGGAAGGTGCCCGGAGTGAAAGTGGTTTCACTCTGACATTAGTCCCACTTGGAGACGCACTTCTAAGGGGTTAGTTAAAACAAACTTTATGTGTACAGACTGATGTGAATAAAACCCTTTGGCTGTTGCACTACGTTTGCACTACGCACAGTAAAAAACACGCAACCCACAAAACGCCAACATGTCCCATAAGCCACATATAGCACAGCCCATTTAAACCAACAGGCTTCCCTATGTGTGTCACAGAAAAATTGAGACACAAAACTCTCACTCCCACTATGCTAGATGTGAATGGGGCCTGAAAGTGAAATTGGTGCAATAACACAAGAACAATGAGGCTCCATTCACATCTGTGCGTTTCCTTGCATTTCAGAAATACGCTGCACCAAAAATTGCAGTAAAGAACGCACCAAGCTCCACTCTAAAAAAAAAGTTCTGAAGCTTCTTTGGGGCGATTGCTGTGTGTAGGGCAGCCCATTCAGGTGGATGGGCTGCCCTATGTGTGATGAGTGAAAATGCTCCAAAATGCCCCCCCCCCGTAAAAAAAAAACAAAAAAAAAAAACGCATGTGGGAATGCGAGCTCCCTCTATGCAGATATGTGATAGGGGCTTGAGAGCTGAGTGTTTCTGTCCACTCCCACCTATGTACTTGTATAAAGCTGGCCATACACTATACAATCTGATTGTGTATTTAGTGAGAAGGGTGATCACTGATTGATTGCATTTAATTTAAAAAACGTGCAGCTGGGAGTGGGGGGGTGGATGATGCAGGGTGTGTGCTAATGAGGTCAGCTGGTCAACTCCTTCCTGTGTCATGACCTACAGTCTGTAAGGACGTAAGACAGAAGCAATAGATACGTTTTGAATCCTGGATGTAAGACAGTAAGGTACGTGTCTGTAGATTTTATGGAAAGCTTCGATATTTTTGCAAAAAAAGTACATGATTGCTATATTGGTGCATAGGGGAAATGGAATTTAGAAAAAAAAAGGTGAACTTAGCCTTTGTCTAATTTAAAAACACAAAAAAGCTGTTTGTGGTATGTACTTTTCAGGGCTTAAAGAGACACTGTAACTTTTCCCTTTTGTTTGGGTCTAGCAGCCAATCACTAGGCCCAGGAACAGTCACATGAGAAATGGGTGACATTACCACTTCCACTAATGTCTGACTCCAGCTGACACTGGGGATCTTACTGTCAGCTGCAATGGTGAAAGAAGCAATGCTGGAGAGATTGGGAACATTTTTGTTTAGTCTTATATAAATTCAGAAGTGTTAAAACAGTGATCATCATCTTTTATGAGGTATAGAGTGTCTCGCACCAAAAGGCTGCAAAAAACATTCAGCATATGTAAAGCTACAGAACACTGTCAAAAATTGCACCCATGCTAGAGGAAATGGCCAGAAACTGCACACAGGTGTTAGAGGTGTTGTTGGAGATGGGAGACATGCTGCAGGAGATAGTCAGAGATTGGGGACTTGTTACACGAGATTGCTAGAGATCACTGCCATGATAGTCACTTTCAAAATCAAAATCAATGCCCCCCACTTCCATTACTAGGGTCTTCAAAAGGCTGCATATAGAGCACCAAAAAGCTCTAGTGTGAAGTTTGTGAACCATACAGGTTGGGCACCAGGGACTTTTTATAGCTGTGACATTACAGAGGTTCTAACTTTTCTTATTGATGTTTGCCGTAAGAATGCTAGAAACATGTGTAAGCATGCTTTAAAGCAAAAGTAAGCATGAGAATGCAGTATAATATATTTCCAATTTAGTGTCCTTTTTGTTTTAATATAAAAGTCATAGAAAAAAGAAAAAAAATGTTGTCTTGTATTTTTTTTTATTATGATGCTTAAAACTATTTTGCTCTTCAGTGTTTTTAGGTATATGTTATTAATATGCTAGAGGACATGTTGTGCAGATATCTATGCTTGGTATTGTTAAGGTTATGTCAGCACATTCTCATAATTTTCTTGTCTTCACAGTAATTTTAGGAAAGGTCACCTATTAATCTGCTTTGAAAGTATAAAAAAAAATTTCCTATGCTTAATGAGATTATGTTTTGAACCTTGGTGATGAATATGATTCAACTCAGTGTAGGCGATTCTTTAAATTTTAATTTATTTTCAATTTATTTTATTACACGTTATGATCCTGCTATGTGAATACTCAAGTCTTTTGACAATGACATTACCTTGTCAGTTGTTTCATTGCCAGTTCCCAAGAATATTCTTTGTAATTAAACTAAGTAGTAGAGCTATAAGGGCCATAGCAATTGTGCTTGGGGCCTAAGCGCTCTAGGGAGTTTGGGACCCAAATTGTGAACACTAATTACCTTCATATTAGATAAGTACTGCTCTGGCTATAGCAGAGTTTACCAGAGCATTTTGCATGCATATCGAGATATACAGTAGAAGTTTCAAACTTGGAGGCTTGAATGGTCTTGTTCTATATTTTGTTACTATTATTACAAGTTTTGTTGGTCACCCAAAGATCATCTACCACAAAGTCATTGGACCCTGCTGCTGTATATGTATCAGAAACGTTTCAATAAAGGAGATATTTAACATGGAACACCTCTAATATGCACTAGACTGAGTGGCTGAGATCCTGCTCACCCTTAGGCCTCATGCACACTGGACGTTAAAATAACCTTATGAAAACGTCAGTAGCTTTGCAGTGAGTTTTTCAACGTTTTTGCAATAGTGTTTTTTAGCGTTTATTAGCATTTTTCTGCGTTAGCGTTTTAACGGGGTTTTTTTTTTTTTGAAGAAAAAAAATTTTTTTTTCAATGGATCAAAAACGTTAAAAATCTACTTTTTTGGGGCTTTTTTTTTTTTTTTTTGAGCGTTTATCAGTGTTAGAGCGTTTTTACAGCTGAAAAACATCTCTCAGAACCCACTACTTTTGTTTTTTTTTACTGCTCATAAACGCCACTGACCGAAACGGCTGATAACAGCCTATGTGTGCATGGACACATAGGATAACATGATGGAGAGTTTAATGACTGTAGAAAAAAACGTCTACAGCCAAAAACAGCTGTTGTAAAAATGTAAAAAAACGTCCAGTGTGCATGAGGCCTCAAAGTCACTGACATCATTAGTCACCTGTATTCCCATGTATTTTATTTTGGTCACTCACTGGAGGAGCAGCATCATATCTGGGGCCATTGTCGGTATAGGATCAAGTAGCAGTATGGGCAACTTGCCCCAGTTAATTTTAAGACCAGAGTACACCAAGTACTCCTTCAGAGTCAACAAAGCTGAACACAAAGAAAATGAAATAAAAGTCCAGATGTACAAGAAAAAGACCAACACCAGAGAGGTTTATTCATGCACTTGTAATTCTTCCTCTCCTCCTCTCACATTTACATGCTTGTGTCAGCACGTGAGTATAAAGTGCACACTCCCCACATAGTTAAGGGTAATCCCTTAATTTAGGAAGGTCTTTAAGCGCTTTATCCTGACGTGGGACGTCACTGTATATCACAATTCCTCTAAAGTTCACTGGACGCTATCTGGTATTGCATCAACTGGGTCTCATGCACTCATAATTCACAAAAAAAATGCCAGGAAATTACTGTATATCATAGTACAGTATTTATTAAAATATAAGGTGTCCAACAAACGTGTAAAGCAATGGTCTCTCACATTTAAAAGTGCCTCAAACCGGCATCAGCGTATACAGACTTGTTATCAAGGAACAGCACTACAGCTCCACTCACTAGAGCCAGCGTGCATTCCAAAAGTTGGAAATTCATATTTGATGCAGTGTCACTCTTTAACCGGAAGTTAAGGTGTTCCATTGCCATCACTTCCAGTTAAAGAGTGACGTCACATCCAGCACATACTTTTGAAGGCATGCTAAAACCCTTCAATCGTGTGTTACAGTACTTACAGGATCGTTGTTGGATCATCTTGGACTCCATTCAGAATCCTTGTTGGGATTTCCAGGATTCCAGGACCTCCACTACCTCCAGGAATTCAGAGTTCCCAGTAATGATGCTGGGCGTGAGTATTTAAGCTCCAGTCTTTGCAGTGGCTGGTTCTGTGTCTTCTCATCAGCTACCTGAGAGCTAATACTTACAGCGGGTGGCAGTTGCCTGTTTGCTGCCAACCCAGACTGATTTGGCTTATCTCTTGCCGGCTTCCAGCCTAGAGATGAGAAGGTCCGGAAAAATGGAAACACTGGGAAAAAAAACTAATCTCCCCAGTTTTTTTCCAAAGCTGTTTTTTTTTTTTTTTAACAGAAAAATTGGAAACAATTGCTTGTAGGTTAATTGGCTGCTAAATTTAAATCTAAATTGACCCTAGTATGCATATGTAGAAAAGTGAGTCTGGGACTGTAGATTGTAAGCTCCTTGGGGGCAAGGACTGATGTGAATGTACAATGTATATGTAAAACGCTGCATAAATTGACGGTGCTATATAAGGACCTGTAATAAATAATATGAAAGATTTCTGAGACTTTATGTAAAGTCTTAAATTTATTGCAAGTTCTCTCAGCTGAAGACAAGCAAATCCTGGAATACAATGCAAGTAACACTGTACTTCTCAACGCAGTTCTCAAACAAGAGAAATGTGCACTATTGCCACTAGGGGGCACTACAGGGGTAATACTCCAGTTTAGTTTGCTTGTGGGCTCCAACTTGTACCTCCTACAGCTGGGTGATTGTTGGGATACAGTAAATGATAGTTCCTGTCCTCTCAGGCCTTAAATTGACAGGTAAGAGGGTACAGTTCAGTTAATTGTTTTCTCTTTTTCTCCCCTTGGTAAAATGTTGAGACCAACATCTAGAGTTTGGAAACATTTCCACAATGCAATTTCTGCTAAGAGCAAAGCTGCAATTTGCAAATTGTGAGAAGAAATATTATTTTTCAAATGCTACATGTATGAAAAAACACATCCTTGTATGCCAGAGGTGCCCTAAAGACATTAAGATATACTTACTCATTCCAGAAACACTCTTTCTGCTGCTTCTGGATCATCACAAAGTGTTCTTTCACCAGCAGCATCTTCAAGTAAGGAAGTGTTACAAGCCACAGCCTCCCAAAAATACATAATCCCTTCATTTATAGATAAAATGACACCTGAAAATCAGGAGAACATTGATCAAGCTCCTGCAAGAGCAATATATGCTTCTGGATCAGCATCGTCAATAACAGAAAATGCATACTGGCAGGAAGCTTATAAATTATTATGAGGGAAAGGGGGGTGGTTACTTGTTCTTATGTATAGTTGAAATGTTCTTAACACATACAGTCCTTGTTATTCCATTTGTAATAAAACATACAATTTTAAAAAGCAAGTTTAGTTTATTTACTGAATAAGCTGCACTTTTATTTCAAGCATAATATATACTGCATTTCACCTTTCCGGTGTAACAAAAAAACACTTTCAATTTGTAAAACTACTTTGCACTGAATTTTTTTCCCAAAATTTCCTTTTTTTTTAAATTTTACATCTTTACTCCTGCCTTGGGCCAAACTCTTTTTTGGCTGCTGACTGCCACCTCCCCCGCCTGGACCCAACTACTTTCTTTCCTGCCACTTGCCAAGACCTCTGCCTGGACCTGACTACTTTCTTGTATACAGCATTGTGAACAGTCTCTGCACCACAGCTCTTCTGTCCTTGCAGTAACTTGTTTGGGTGATCCTAAGGGCTGTAACCTGTTGTCAGTTTTTCAGCGAGGAAAACTAGGGAACACTAAGGTTTCTAGGCCGTCTCCACCATCAGAAGCCCTGGTGTCTTGACTGGGTCCACATCACCTGCCAAGGGGCACCATAACATGGGAGACAGAGTCTAGCTCTCCATCAGAAACATCAGACTCAAAATAGCAGTCATGATCAGGGGTTAGGCTTGGAGATCAGTAGCTATAGCAGTAGAGAGGTGCACACCGACTAGCAGAATTAGTACACAAGCAGCTCACCCAAGGTACGGGTTCTAAGCAATAACTAGTCTTCACCAGAGCTCCTGATGGTGGAGATGGGTTTCACTGTGTGCTAGAGCCAGGTCACGGTCCCCAAGATCACCTCACCAGGAGGTGAGCAAGCCAGGGTCTGGTAACAGATGTAGCAGGTAGGGATTAGGCAGAATCATAGTCCGTAAACAAGCCAAAGGTTGGAAACAAGTGGTTGCCAATTGGGATTAAGTGGTAGTGTACATGAGAAACAATCCAAAGGTTGGTAACTAATACCAGTGAAGATAAGGACAGCTACAGGTTGGCAAGGAGCAAGATATTGGCTGGAGAGAGTACAATATTCTGTCAAAAAAGAAGTGCAGAGACATGGCTTTAATCAGGAAGTTCATGGGAGGAGCAAAGAGTTCAAGGTTCACCAGAAACAAGGTACAAGGCAAGATTGTTCAAGGGATCAGACAGGGAGCTGTCCAGCATTTCAGTGGCACAGTGAGAAGAACTAAAGCCAGACACTGCAATGGTCCCAGATCCAAACCTGGCAGTAGCATTTCTAAAATGCTCTTCTGAATTCATTGGCCTTTATAACTCTTTCCAAGTTTTAAATGACATCTATTATATTATTATTATATTAATCCTAATTTTTCTAGGCCTATTTTTACAACTGCTCAGGAATATGAAGTGAATCAGCATGTGAATTAGCCCTTAGATGATCACATGCAGCAGACATAGAGAAATAATGCTGTATGTACAGTACAGCCTAGGCACACTTACATTCCAGGTTGTGCACTGCTATTTTTTAGAGGATGCTCAACAAAAATGATGCATCATTTAGGGTAAAACTTGGTCATAATTACCATTTTTAAATGTTTCCTATAGCAGCAAATGTTCACTTTTCGACTTTAGGTCTACTTTAAAAGAAGGCTGCAACGGCATGACCCATAAAACTAAAATACATTAAATCAATGTGTTTTAGTTGGATATATAGCAGGCTTCTGGCTATTTAACTATGCTCCAAAACTTTTTAGTAAAACCCAGAAACATCTGCCATAAATAGTATGTTAAGCTTACTGTGCCATAAATAATTTATAACCTTTCTTTTGCAGTTGATGTATTTATATGGGGTTGCACTAGCAGTTTGAGTCAAGGGAAATAAAAACACCAACTGAAATTAACTAAAGGCCTAACAGCAGAGATAGGTATAAAAAAAAATCACACTGAAATAAAATGATTAGAAATGAAATGGCAGCATGAGGCGACAGCTGTGATACAGGCCTGAATCTTACTGCTTATTTCCATATGTAGAAATGTAAGGATTATGTTGTTAGACTGTCATTTACATTTTTATAAATGCAATTGGAAAAATGATGTGTTATGAAATGTAGCTAAATTGCAGAAGCAAGCAAGCTATTTTGGTCAGAAATGAGTTTGTGACTGCTGCTGAAATTGCTTTTAATGTTCATAAAAGTTATTAAAATTAGGCAGGTTTTTAATTTAGGTAAATATATTTTATTTCCTGTACTGCACAAAAACATTCTAAGCTTATTTCAATGGACAATTATGGGCATGGAACACACAGCAATGTAACATCATAGCAGCTTTCCTACAGGACTCATGCATTTATAGTGCCTGATGCGGGTTCCTCCTATCCTCAGCTTTTTAACTGTTGACAGACCTACTTCGTGCCAGCCAAGCAGTCTAAATTTAGCGATACCCAAGGAGGAACCGCTGGATGATCTATTCCTTCTGCTTACGGAGACGATTAACCACTTGAGTAGTACCTGAACTCACAATACACCTGGGGTTTTGCAGGGGGTTTATTCGGCAAGTAGGACCAGCAACAGCAAAACATTGATTCACAATTGTATATTACAATTATACTAGACAAAATAATGCAGATGACACAAAACACAGAGGCAAGTGTACTGTAAACAGAACTGTTAAAAAAAGATAGCACTGCGGAGGTGCCTAATATTAAGGAGTCACTCTCTCTAAACCACTGGACAGTGGATTCTGAGCACAGTAAAAAGGTGTTAGGGTCCTGTGTTTTAGGTTGCACTCACTCCCAATTGGGAACACTCACTCCCAACTGGAGTGGAATGTTAACCCAGAACAAATGGCCAGGGGTCTCTCACTACTCCAGGTGACACAGTAGCAGTATCATCTGCGACAGTCCTTCCCACACAGGGTCTCCCTTGCAGTTACACTGCAACTCAGTCCCTGGTGGACACAACGTGACAATTTCTTTGCAGTAATATACGTAAATCCTAGCAATTGGTTGCGCTTTTAACTAAAATAGTAAATCCACACACCTATCTCAGATGGGAGTAGCACTGTAACATTGTACACACAGTTGCCATCAACACAGTCCTACATCAGAACTCCTGGAATAGCAGGTCTCTGGACAGTAGATCTCTGGATCAGCAAAATACGGGTCTCTAGTACATGCATCTAGTACTTTATTGCCGCACCTCTCACTCTCTGAAGCAGCTCTGCAAACACTATCCCTCTCAGGTAGCTCCAGTCTCCACCAGGGGTTCTTTGTTTCTTCTCCCCTCCATCCGGGGAAAGTGGGGCCTAGTCCCAGGTGTTTAGCTGGTATGAGTCCTCTTTACAAATTGGACTCCTCCAAACTGACCACTACACTGTAGTGGGGTCTTGCTGCAGAAAGGAGCAATAAACTACAAAAAGGAGTAAAAGTTTTAGACCAGGTTACATGTTTATACAATAAGCCTATATACAGTTGTGCTCATAAGTTTACATACCCTGGCAGAATTTATGATTTCTTGGCCATTTTTCAGAGAATATGAATGATAACACAAAAACTTTTCTTTCACTCATGGTTGGTGTTTGGCTAAAGCCATTTATTATCAATCAACTGTGTTTACTCTTTTTAAATCATAATCACAACAGAAACTACCCAAATGACCCTGATCAAAAGTTTACATACCCCAGTTCCTAATACCATATATTGCCCCCTTTAGCAACAATGACAGCTTGAAGTCTGGTATTTGTGAATGAGGCTCTTTATCTTCTCAGATGGTAAAGTTGCCCATTCCTCTGGGCAATAAGCCTCCAGTTCCTGTAAATTCTTGGGCTGTCTTGCATAAACTGCACGTTTGGGATCTCCCCAGAGTGGCTCAATGATATTGAGATCAGGAGACTGAGATGGCCACTCCAGAACCTTCACTTTATTCTGCTGTAGCCAATGACAGGTCAACTTGGCCTTGTGTTTTGGATCATGTTGGAAGGTCCAAGTGCTTCCCATGCGCAGCTTCCTGGCTGATGAATGCAAATGTTCCTCCAGTATTTTTTGATAACATACTGCATTTATCTTGCCATCAATTTTGACCAAATTTCCTCTGCCTTTGTAGCTCACACATCCCCAAAATATCAGCCATCCACCTCCGTGTTTCACAGTAGGAATGGTGTACCTTTCATCATAGGCCTTGTTGACTCCTCTTCAAATGGTTGTGGCCAAAAATCTCAATTTTGGTCTTATCACTCCAAATGACTTTGTGCCAGAAGGTTTGAGGCTTGTCTCCGTGCTGTTCGGCGTGTTATAAGAGGGATACTTTGTGGCATTTGCATAGTAATGGCTTTCTTCTGGCGACTCAACCATGCGGCCCATCTTTCTTCAAGTGCCTCCTTATTGTGCATCTTGAAACAGCCACATCATGTGTTTTCAGAGAGTCCTGTATTTCACCTGAAGTTATTTGTGGGTTTTTCTTTGCATCCCAAACATTTTTCCTGGCAGTTGTGGCTGAAATTTTAGTTGGTCTACCTGACCGTGGTTTGGTTTCAACAGAACCCCTCATGTTGCACTTCTTGATTAGAGTTTGAACACTGCTGATTGGCATTCTCAATTCTTTGGATATCTTTTTATATCCCTGTCACGTACCTGGTAGGTGGAGCCCGGAATGCAGGGAATGGCCTCTCGTATACCTCCGACTCGGGAACCCCTGGTAGTGATGACAGGGGCTCGGGAGTGCGAAGGGGCACAAGTGCCTGACTGGAAGGCTGGAGCAGAGAGCTGAATCAGGTAGTCAGCTGGGAGGTGTCCTGTAGTCCGGCAGCAGGATGTAGACAGCAGTGAGGTGTCTTGTAGACCAGCAGCAGGATGCAGACAGCAGGGAGGTGTCTTGTAGTCCAGCAGCAGGATGCAGACAGCAGAGAGGTGTCTTGTAGTCCAGCAGCAGGATGTAGACAGCTGGGAGGTGTCTTGTAGTCCAGCAGCAGGATGTAGACAGCTGGGAGGTGTCTTGTAGTCCAGCAGCAGGATGTAGACAGCTGGGAGGTGTCTTGTAGTCCAGCAGCAGGATGTAGACAGCAGGGTGCAGGCAAGCCGGGTCAAACACAGACGGGCAGATCAGGTACAGAAGGTAAATCCGGGAGAATAGTCAAAGTCCAAAAGCTGAGATCAGGGCAGGCAGAAACAGAGTAGTCAAAGTCCAAAAGCCGGGATCAGGGCAGGCAGCAAACAGAGTAGTCAGGAACAGTCCAACAGGTATCAGGTAGCAAATGCAAGTAACAGGGCACAAGGGGTCTTCAGGAACGCTGTAGACTGGACAGCAAGGCAGCAGTGGAACAGTCCTCTTTAAATAGCCCCTTTGGCGCCAAGTGCGCCGCTGTTGGCGCTATTGCGCATGCGCGTACGCAAGTTCGCGCTATTGGCACTATTGCGCATGCGCACGTTAGCGCTATTGCGCGAGCGCCGGATGGCGCTTCTGTGCACAGGCATTCCTTTAAACTTTAGTTTGCTGGGATATTTGCAAGAGGGCTTTTCCTGACAATCCCTTTCCTGTTTTATACAGTTCAGTTATCTTTTCCCGCAGATCCTTTGACAATTCTTTTGCTTTCCCCATCACTCAGAATCCAGAAACGTCAGTGCAGCACTGGATGAAAGATGCAAGGGTCTGTCAGGAGTCTAGAAACTCATTGACCTTTTATACACATACACTAATTACAAGCAAACAGATCACAGGTGAGGATGGTTACCTTTTAATAGCCATTCAAACCCCTTTGTGTTAACTTGTGTGCATGTTATCAGGCCAAAATCACCAGGGTATGTAAACTTTTGATCAGGGTCATTTGGGTATTTT